>NW_027472691.1:0-440193 GCF_030347505.1 Rhynchophorus ferrugineus
ATATTACAAGATGTCGATAGTCCATGTCTCGGAAACTATAAGAGATAATGCAATTTGGCAATCGGCAACGTTATTAGCATGCCGAATATTACTTGGAATGTGAATTACAATGAAATCGCTGATTCATAAGGCCATTTTACAATTCTGGCGCAAGTTAGAGGCAGAGTCAATATTGCAAGATGTCGATAGTCCATATGTCGGAAACTATAAGAGATAATGCAATTTGGCTATCGGCAACGTAATTAGCATGCCGAATATTTCTTATTATGTGAATTAAAACGAAATCGCTAATTCATAAGGCCATTTTACAATTCTGGCCCAAGTTAGAAGCAGAGCCAATATTGCAAGATGTCGATAGTCCATATCTCGGAAACTATAAGAGATAATGCAATTTGGCAATCGGCAACGTAATTAGCATGCCGAATATTACTTGGAATGTGAATTACAACGAAATCGCTAATTCATAAGGCCATTTTACAATTCTGGCCCAAGTTAGAAGCAGAGCCAATATTGCAAGATGTCGATAGTCCATATCTCGGAAACTATAAGAGATAATGCAATTTGGCAATCGGCAACGTAATTAGCATGCCGAATATTACTTGGAATGTGAATTGGAACGAAATCGCCAATACATAAGACCATTTTACAATTTGGGCCCAAGTTAGAAGCAGAGCCAATATTGCAAGATGTCGATAGTCCATATCTCGGAAACTATAAGAGATAATGCAATTTGGCAATCGGCAACGTAATTAGCATGCCGAATATTACTTGGAATGTGAATTGGAGCGAAATCGCTAATTCATAAGACCATTTTACAATTTTGGCCCAAGTTAGAACCAGAGCCAATATTGTAAAATGTCGATAGTCCATATCTCGGAAACTATAAGAGATAATGCAATTTGGCAATCGGCAACGTTATTAGCATGCCGAATATTACTTGGAATGTGAATTACAACGAAATCGCTAATTCATAAGACCATTTTACAATTCTGGCCCAAGTTAGAAGCAGAGCCAATATTGTCAGATGCCGAGAGTCCATATCTCGGACACTATACGAGATAATGCAATTTGGCAATCGGCGACGTAATTAGCATGCCGAATATTACTTGGAAAGTGAATTGGAACGAAATCGCTAATTCATAGGACCATTTTACAATTCTGGCCCAAGTTAGAAGCATAGCCAATATTGTAAAATGTCGATAGTCCATATCTCGGAAACTATAAGAGATAATGCAATTTGGCAATTGGCAACGTAATTAGCATGCCGAATATTACTTTTAAAGTGAATTGGAACGAAATCGCTAATTCATAAGACCGTTTTACAATTTTGGCCCAAGTTAGAAGCAGAGCCAATATTGTAAAATTTCGATTGCCCATATCTCGGAAACTATAAGAGATATTGTAATTTGGCAATCGGCAACGTAATTAGCATGCCGAATATTACTTGGAATGTGAATTACAACGAAATCGCTAATTCATAAGGCCATTTTACAATTCTGGCCCAAGTTAAAAGCAGAGCCAATATTGCAAGATGTCGATAGTCCATATCTCGGTATCTATAAGAGATAATGCAATTTGGCAATCGGCAACGTTATTAGCATGCCGAATATTACTTGAAATGTGAATCGGAACGAAATCGCTAATTCATAAGACCATTTTACAATTCTGGCCCAAGTTAGAAGCAGAGCCAATATTGTCAGATGTCGATAGTCCATATCACGGAAACTATAAGAGATAATGCAATTTGGCAATCGGCAACGTAATTAGCATGCCGAATATTACTTGGAAAGTGAATTGGAGCGAAATCGCTAATTCATCAGACCATTTTACAATTCTGGCCCAAGTTAGAAGCAAAGCCAATATTGTAAAATGTCGATAGTCCATATCTCGGAAACTATAAGAGATAATGCATTTTGGCAATCGGCAACGTAATTAGCATGCCGAATATTACTTGGAATGTGAATTGGAGCGAAATCGCTAATTCATAAGGCCATTTTACAATTTTGGCCCAAGTTAGAAGCAGAGCCAATATTGCAAGATGTCGATAGTCCATATCTCGGAAACTATAAGAGATAATGCAATTTGGCAATCGGCAACGTAATTAGCATGCCGAATATTACTTGGAATCTGAATTACAACGAAATCGCTAATTCATAAGACCATTTTACAATTCTGGCCCAAGTTAGAAGCAGAGCCAATATTGTCAGATGCCGAGAGTCCATATCTCGGACACTATACGAGATAATGCAATTTGGCAATCGGCGACGTAATTAGCATGCCGAATATTACTTGGAAAGTGAATTGGAACGAAATCGCTAATTCATAGGACCAATTTACAATTCTGGCCCAAGTTAGAAACATAGCCAATATTGTAAAATGTCGATAGTCCATATCTCGGAAACTATAAGAGATAATGCAATTTGGCAATCGGCAACGTAATTAGCATGCCGAATATTACTTTTAAAGTGAATTGGAACGAAATCGCTAATTCATAAGACCATTTTACAATTCTGGCCCAAGTTAGAAACATAGCCAATATTGTAAAATGTCGATAGTCCATATCTCGGAAACTATAAGAGATAATGCAATTTGGCAATCGGCAACGTAATTAGCATGCCGAATATTACTTTTAAAGTGAATTGGAACGAAATCGCTAATTCATAAGACCGTTTTACAATTTTGGCCCAAGTTAGAAGCAGAGCCAATATTGTAAAATTTCGATTGCCCATATCTCGGAAACTATAAGAGATATTGTAATTTGGCAATCGGCAACGTAATTAGCATGCCGAATATTACTTGGAATGTGAATTACAACGAAATCGCTAATTCATAAGGCCATTTTACAATTCTGGCCCAAGTTAGAAGCAGAGCCAATATTGCAAGATGTCGATAGTCCATATCTAGGAAACTATAAGAGATAATGCAATTTGGCAATCGGCAACGTAATTAGCATGCCGAATATTACTTGGAATGTGAATTGGAGCGAAATCGCTAATTCATAAGACCATTTTACAATTTTGACCCAAGTTAGAAGCAGAGCCAATATTGTAAAATGTCGATAGTTCATATCTCGGAAACTATAAGAGATAATGCAATTTGGCAATCGGCAACGTAATTTGCTTGCCGAATATTACTTGGAATGTGAATTAGAAGTTAGAAGCAGAGCCAATATTGTCAGATGTCGATAGTCCATATCTCGGAAACTATAAGAGATAATGCAATTTGGCAATCGGTAACGTAATTAGCATGCCAAATATTACTTGGAATGTGAATTGGAGCGAAATCGCTAATCCATAAGACCATTTTACAATTTTGACCCAAGTTAGAAGCAGAGCCAGTATTGTAAAATGTCGATAGTCCATATCTCGGAAACTATAAGAGATAATGCAATTTGGCAATCGGCAACGTAATTAGCATGACGAATATTACTTGGAATGTGAATTACAACGAAATCGCTAATTCATAAGGCCATTTTACAATTCTGGCCCAAGATAGAAGTAGAGCCAATATTGCAAGATGTCGATAGTCCATATCTCGGAAACTATAAGAGATAATGCGATTTGGCAATCGACAATGTAATTAGCATGCCGAATATTACTTGGAATGTGAATTACAACGAAATCGCTAATTCATTAGGCCATTTTACATTTCTGGCCCAAGTTAGAAGCAGAGCCAATATTGCAAGATGTCGATAGTCCATATCTCAGAAACTATAAGAGAAAATGCAATTTGGCAATCGACAATGTAATTAGCATGCCGAATATTACTTGGAATGTGAATTACAACGAAATCGCTAATTCATTAGGCCATTTTACATTTCTGGCCCAAGTTAGAAGCAGAGCCAATATTGCAAGATGTCGATAGTCCATATCTCAGAAACTATTAGAGATAATGCAATTTGGCAATCGGCAACGTAATTAGCATGCCGAATATTACTTGGAATGTGAATTGGAGCGAAATCGCTAATTCATAAGACCATTTTGCAATTTTGAACCAAGTTAGAAGCAGAGCCAATATTGTAGCATGCCGAATATTAGTTGGAATGTGAATTGGAACGAAATCGCTAATTCATAAGACCATTTTACAATTCTGGCCCAAGTTAGAAGCATAGATAATATTGTAAAATGTCGATAGTCCATATCTCGGAAACTATAACAGATAATGCAATTTGGCAATCGGCAACGTAACTAGCATGCCCAATATTACTTGGAGTGTGAATTGGAACGAAATCGCTAATTCAGAAGACCATTTTACAATTCTGGCCCAAGTTAGAAGCAGAGCGAATATTGTAAAATGTCGATAGTCCATATATCGGAAACTATAAGAGACAATGCAATTTGGCAATCGGCAACGTTATTAGCATGCCGAATATTACTTGGAATGTGAATTACAACGAAATCGCTAATTCATAAGGCCATTTTACAATTCTGGCCCAAGATAGAAGCAGAGCCAATATTGCAAGATGTCGATAGTCCATATCTCGGAAACTATAAGAGAAAATGCAATTTGGCAATCGGCAAAGTAATTAGCATGCCGAATATTACTTGGAATGTGAATTACAACGAAATCGCTAATTCATAAGATCATTTTACAATTCTGGCCCAAGTAAGAACCAGAGCCAATATTGTAAAATGTCGATAGTCCGTATCTCGGAAACTATAAGAGATAATGCAATTTGGCAATCGGCAACGTTATTAGCATGCCGAATATTACTTGGAATGTGAATTACAACGAAATCACTAATTCATAAAGCCATTTTACAATTCTGGCCCAAGTTAGAAGCAGAGCCAATATTGTCAGGGGTCGATAGTCCATATCTCGGAAACTATTAGAGATAGTGCAATTTGGCAACCGGCAACGTAATTAGCTTGCCAAATATTACTTGGAATGTGAATTGGAACGAAATCGCTAATTCATAAGACCATTTTTCAATTTTGACCCAAGTTAGAAGCAGAGTAAATATTGCAAGATGTCGATAGTCCATATCTCAGAAACTATAACAGATAATGCAATTTGGCAATCGGCAACGTAACTAGCATGCCCAATATTACTTGGAGTGTGAATTGGAACGAAATCGCTAATTCAGAAGACCATTTTACAATTCTGGCCCAAGTTAGAAGCAGAGCCAATATTGTAAGAGGTCGATAGTCCATATCTCGGAAACTATAAGTGATAATGCAATTTGGCAATCGGCAACGTAATTAGCATGACGAATATTACTTGGAATGTGAATTACAACGAAATCGCTAATTCATAAGGCCATTTTACAATTCTGGCCCAAGATAGAAGCAGCGCCAATATTGCAAGATGTCGATAGTCCATATCTCGGAAACTATAAGAGATAATGCAATTTGGCAATCGGCAACGTAATTAGCATGTCGAATATTACTAGGAATGTGAATTACTACGAAATCGCTAATTCATAAGGCCATTTTACAATTCTGGCTAAATTAGAAGCAGAGCCAATATTGCAAGATGTCGATAGTCCATATCTCAGAAACTATAAGAGATAATGCAATTTGGCAATCGGCAACGTAATTAGTATGCCGAATAATACTTGGAATGTGAATTGGAGCGAAATCGCTAATTCATAAGACCATTTTGCAATTTTGACCCAAGTTAGAAGCAGAGCCAATATTGTAAAATGTCGATAGTCCATATCTCGGAAACTATAAGAGATATTGCAATTTGGCAATCGGCAACGTAATTAGCATGCCGAATATTACTTAGAAAGTGAATTGGAACGAAATCGCTAATTCATAAGACCATTTTACAATTTTGGCCCAAGTTAGAAGCAGAGCCAATATTGTAAAATGTCGATAGTCCATATCTCGGAAACTATAAGAGATAATGCAATTTGGCAATCGGCAACGTTATTGGCATGCCGAATATTACTTGGAATGTGAATTACAACGAAATCGCTAATTCATGAGGCCAATTTACAATTCTGGCCCAAGTTAGAAGCCGAGCCAATATTGCAAGATGTCGATAGTCCATATCTCGGAAACTATAAGAGATAATGCAATTTGGCGATCGGCAACGTAATTAGCACGCCGAATATTACTTGGAATGTGAATTACAACGAAATCGCTAATTCATAAGGCCAATTTACAATTCTGGCCCAAGTTAGAAGCAGAGGTAATATTGCAAGATGTCGATAGTCCATATCTCGGAATCTATAAGAGATAATGCAATTTGGCAATCGGCAACGTTATTAGCATGCCGAATATTACTTGGAATGTGAATTACAACGAAATCGCTAATTCATAAGGCCATTTTACAATTCTGGCCCAAGTTAGAAGCAGAGCCAATATTGCAAGATGTCGATAGTCCATATCTAGGAAACTATAAGAGATAATGCAATTTGGCAATCGGCAACGTAATTAGCATGCCGAATATTACTTGGAATGTGAATTGGAGCGAAATCGCTAATTCATAAGACCATTTTACAATTTTGACCCAAGTTAGAAGCAGGGCCAATATTGTAAAATGTCGATAGTTCATATCTCGGAAACTATAAGAGATAATGCAATTTGGCAATCGGCAACGTAATTAGCTTGCCGAATATTACTTGGAATGTGAATTACAATGAAATCGCTAATTCATAAGACCATTTTACAATTCTGGCCCAAGTTAGAAGCAGAGCCAATATTGTCAGATGTCGATAGTCCATATCTCGGAAACTATAAGGGATAATGCAATTTGGCAATCGGTAACGTAATTAGCATGCCGAATATTACTTGGAATGTGAATTGGAGCGAAATCGCTAATTCATAAGACCATTTTACAATTTTGACCCAAGTTAGAAGCAGAGCCAATATTGTCAGATGTCGATAGTTCATATCTCGGAAACTATAAGAGATAATGCAATTTGGCAATCGGCAACGTAATTTGCTTGCCGAATATTACTTGGAATGTGAATTAGAAGTTAGAAGCAGAGCCAATATTGTCAGATGTCGATAGTCCATATCTCGGAAACTATAAGAGATAATGCAATTTGGCAATCGGTAACGTAATTAGCATGCCAAATATTACTTGGAATGTGAATTGGAGCGAAATCGCTAATTCATAAGACCATTTTACAATTGTGACCCAAGTTAGAAGCAGAGCCAGTATTGTAAAATGTCGATAGTCCATATCTCGGAAACTATAAGAGATAATGCAATTTGGCAATCGGCAACGTAATTAGCATGACGAATATTACTTGGAATGTGAATTACAACGAAATCGCTAATTCATAAGGCCATTTTACAATTCTGGCCCAAGATAGAAGTAGAGCCAATATTGCAAGATGTCGATAGTCCATATCTCGGAAACTATAAGAGATAATGCGATTTGGCAATCGGCAACGTAATTAGCATGCCGAATATTACTTGGAATGTGAATTACAACGAAATCGCTAATTCATAAGGCCATTTTACAATTCTGGCCCAAGTTAGAAGCAGAGCCAATATTGCAAGATGTCGATAGTCCATATCTCGGAAACTATAAGAGATAATGCAATTTGGCAATTGGCAACGTAATTAGCATGCCGAATATTACTTGGAGTGTGAACTGGAACGAAATCGCTAATTCATAAGACCATTTTACAATTCTGGCCCAAGTTAAAAGCAGAGCCAATATTGCAAGATGTCGATAGTCCATATCTCGGAATCTATAAGAGATAATGCAATTTGGCAATCGGCAACGTTATTAGCATGCCGAATATTACTTGAAATGTGAATCGGAACGTAATCGCTAATTCATAAGACCATTTTACAATTCTGGCCCAAGTTAGAAGCAGAGCCAATATTGTCAGATGTCGATAGTCCATATCACGGAAACTATAAGAGATAATGCAATTTGGCAACCGGCAATGTAATTAGCATGCCGAATATTACTTGGAAAGTGAATTGGAGCGAAATCGCTAATTCATAAGACCATTTTACAATTCTGGCCCAAGTTAGAAGCAGAGCCAATATTGTAAAATGTCGATAGTCCATATCTCGGAAACTATAAGAGATAATGCATTTTGGCAATCGGCAACGTAATTAGCATGCCGAATATTACTTGGAATGTGAATTGGAGCGAAATCGCTAATTCATAAGGCCATTTTACAATTTTGGCCCAAGTTAGAAGCAGAGCCAATATTGCAAGATGTCGATAGTCCATATCTCGGAAACTATAAGAGATAATGCAATTTGGCAATCGGCAACGTAATTAGCATGCCGAATATTACTTGGAATCTGAATTACAACGAAATCGCTAATTCATAAGACCATTTTACAATTCTGGCCCAAGTTAGAAGCAGAGCCAATATTGTCAGATGCCGAGAGTCCATATCTCGGACACTATACGAGATAATGCAATTTGGCAATCGGCGACGTAATTAGCATGCCGAATATTACTTGGAAAGTGAATTGGAACGAAATCGCTAATTCATAGGACCATTTTACAATTCTGGCCCAAGTTAGAAGCATAGCCAATATTGTAAAATGTCGATAGTCCATATCTCGGAAACTATAAGAGATAATGCAATTTGGCAATCGGCAACGTAATTAGCATGCCGAATATTACTTTTAAAGTGAATTGGAACGAAATCGCTAATTCATAAGACCGTTTTACAATTTTGGCCCAAGTTAGAAGCAGAGCCAATATTGTAAAATTTCGATTGCCCATATCTCGGAAACTATAAGAGATATTGTAATTTGGCAATCGGCAACGTAATTAGCATGCCGAATATTACTTGGAATGTGAATTACAACGAAATCGCTAATTCATAAGGCCATTTTACAATTCTGGCCCAAGTTAAAAGCAGAGCCAATATTGCAAGATGTCGATAGTCCATATCTCGGTATCTATAAGAGATAATGCAATTTGGCAATCGGCAACGTTATTAGCATGCCGAATATTACTTGAAATGTGAATCGGAACGAAATCGCTAATTCATAAGACCATTTTACAATTCTGGCCCAAGTTAGAAGCAGAGCCAATATTGTCAGATGTCGATAGTCCATATCACGGAAACTATAAGAGATAATGCAATTTGGCAATCGGCAACGTAATTAGCATGCCGAATATTACTTGGAAAGTGAATTGGAGCGAAATCGCTAATTCATCAGACCATTTTACAATTCTGGCCCAAGTTAGAAGCAAAGCCAATATTGTAAAATGTCGATAGTCCATATCTCGGAAACTATAAGAGATAATGCATTTTGGCAATCGGCAACGTAATTAGCATGCCGAATATTACTTGGAATGTGAATTGGAGCGAAATCGCTAATTCATAAGGCCATTTTACAATTTTGGCCCAAGTTAGAAGCAGAGCCAATATTGCAAGATGTCGATAGTCCATATCTCGGAAACTATAAGAGATAATGCAATTTGGCAATCGGCAACGTAATTAGCATGCCGAATATTACTTGGAATCTGAATTACAACGAAATCGCTAATTCATAAGACCATTTTACAATTCTGGCCCAAGTTAGAAGCAGAGCCAATATTGTCAGATGCCGATAGTCCATATCTCGGAAACTATAAGAGATAATGCGATTTGGCAATCGGCAACGTAATTAGCATGCCGAATATTACTTGGAATGTGAATTACAACGAAATCGCTAATTCATAAGGCCATTTTACAATTCTGGCCCAAGTTAGAAGCAGAGCCAATATTGCAAGATGTCGATAGTCCATATCTCGGAAACTATAAGAGATAATGCAATTTGGCAATTGGCAACGTAATTAGCATGCCGAATATTACTTGGAGTGTGAACTGGAACGAAATCGCTAATTCATAAGACCATTTTACAATTCTGGCCCAAGTTAAAAGCAGAGCCAATATTGCAAGATGTCGATAGTCCATATCTCGGAATCTATAAGAGATAATGCAATTTGGCAATCGGCAACGTTATTAGCATGCCGAATATTACTTGAAATGTGAATCGGAACGTAATCGCTAATTCATAAGACCATTTTACAATTCTGGCCCAAGTTAGAAGCAGAGCCAATATTGTCAGATGTCGATAGTCCATATCACGGAAACTATAAGAGATAATGCAATTTGGCAACCGGCAATGTAATTAGCATGCCGAATATTACTTGGAATGTGAATTGGAGCGAAATCGCTAATTCATAAGGCCATTTTACAATTTTGGCCCAAGTTAGAAGCAGAGCCAATATTGCAAGATGTCGATAGTCCATATCTCGGAAACTATAAGAGATAATGCAATTTGGCAATCGGCAACGTAATTAGCATGCCGAATATTACTTGGAATCTGAATTACAACGAAATCGCTAATTCATAAGACCATTTTACAATTCTGGCCCAAGTTAGAAGCAGAGCCAATATTGTCAGATGCCGAGAGTCCATATCTCGGACACTATACGAGATAATGCAATTTGGCAATCGGCGACGTAATTAGCATGCCGAATATTACTTGGAAAGTGAATTGGAACGAAATCGCTAATTCATAGGACCATTTTACAATTCTGGCCCAAGTTAGAAACATAGCCAATATTGTAAAATGTCGATAGTCCATATCTCGGAAACTATAAGAGATAATGCAATTTGGCAATCGGCAACGTAATTAGCATGCCGAATATTACTTTTAAAGTGAATTGGAACGAAATCGCTAATTCATAGGACCATTTTACAATTCTGGCCCAAGTTAGAAACATAGCCAATATTGTAAAATGTCGTAGTCCATATCTCGGAAACTATAAGAGATAATGCAATTTGGCAATC
Organism: Rhynchophorus ferrugineus; assembly: GCF_030347505.1. Classification (NCBI taxonomy): domain Eukaryota; kingdom Metazoa; phylum Arthropoda; class Insecta; order Coleoptera; family Curculionidae; genus Rhynchophorus; species Rhynchophorus ferrugineus. The sequence goes on from NW_027472691.1 coordinate 10,724, forward strand.
GGCAACGTAATTAGCATGCCGAATATTACTTTTAAAGTGAATTGGAACGAAATCGCTAATTCATAAGACCGTTTTACAATTTTGGCCCAAGTTAGAAGCAGAGCCAATATTGTAAAATTTCGATTGCCCATATCTCGGAAACTATAAGAGATATTGTAATTTGGCAATCGGCAACGTAATTAGCATGCCGAATATTACTTGGAATGTGAATTACAACGAAATCGCTAATTCATAAGGCCATTTTACAATTCTGGCCCAAGTTAGAAGCAGAGCCAATATTGCAAGATGTCGATAGTCCATATCTAGGAAACTATAAGAGATAATGCAATTTGGCAATCGGCAACGTAATTAGCATGCCGAATATTACTTGGAATGTGAATTGGAGCGAAATCGCTAATTCATAAGACCATTTTACAATTTTGACCCAAGTTAGAAGCAGAGCCAATATTGTAAAATGTCGATAGTTCATATCTCGGAAACTATAAGAGATAATGCAATTTGGCAATCGGCAACGTAATTTGCTTGCCGAATATTACTTGGAATGTGAATTGGAGCGAAATCGCTAATTCATCAGACCATTTTACAATTCTGGCCCAAGTTAGAAGCAGAGCCAATATTGTCAGATGTCGATAGTCCATATCTCGGAAACTATAAGAGATAATGCAATTTGGCAATCGGTAACGTAATTAGCATGCCAAATATTACTTGGAATGTGAATTGGAGCGAAATCGCTAATCCATAAGACCATTTTACAATTTTGACCCAAGTTAGAAGCAGAGCCAGTATTGTAAAATGTCGATAGTCCATATCTCGGAAACTATAAGAGATAATGCAATTTGGCAATCGGCAACGTAATTAGCATGACGAATATTACTTGGAATGTGAATTACAACGAAATCGCTAATTCATAAGGCCATTTTACAATTCTGGCCCAAGATAGAAGTAGAGCGAATATTGCAAGATGTCGATAGTCCATATCTCGGAAACTATAAGAGATAATGCAATTTGGCAATTGGCAACGTAATTAGCATGCCGAATATTACTTGGAGTGTGAACTGGAACGAAATCGCTAATTCATAAGACCATTTTACAATTCTGGCCCAAGTTAAAAGCAGAGCCAATATTGCAAGATGTCGATAGTCCATATCTCGGAATCTATAAGAGATAATGCAATTTGGCAATCGGCAACGTTATTAGCATGCCGAATATTACTTGAAATGTGAATCGGAACGTAATCGCTAATTCATAAGACCATTTTACAATTCTGGCCCAAGTTAGAAGCAGAGCCAATATTGCAAGATGTCGATAGTCCATATCTCGGAAACTATAAGAGATAATGCAATTTGGCAATCGGCAACGTAATTAGCATGCCGAATATTACTTGGAATCTGAATTACAACGAAATCGCTAATTCATAAGACCATTTTACAATTCTGGCCCAAGTTAGAAGCAGAGCCAATATTGTCAGATGCCGAGAGTCCATATCTCGGACACTATACGAGATAATGCAATTTGGCAATCGGCGACGTAATTAGCATGCCGAATATTACTTGGAAAGTGAATTGGAACGAAATCGCTAATTCATAGGACCATTTTACAATTCTGGCCCAAGTTAGAAACATAGCCAATATTGTAAAATGTCGATAGTCCATATCTCGGAAACTATAAGAGATAATGCAATTTGGCAATCGGCAACGTAATTAGCATGCCGAATATTACTTTTAAAGTGAATTGGAACGAAATCGCTAATTCATAGGACCATTTTACAATTCTGGCCCAAGTTAGAAACATAGCCAATATTGTAAAATGTCGTAGTCCATATCTCGGAAACTATAAGAGATAATGCAATTTGGCAATCGGCAACGTAATTAGCATGCCGAATATTACTTTTAAAGTGAATTGGAACGAAATCGCTAATTCATAAGACCGTTTTACAATTTTGGCCCAAGTTAGAAGCAGAGCCAATATTGTAAAATTTCGATTGCCCATATCTCGGAAACTATAAGAGATATTGTAATTTGGCAATCGGCAACGTAATTAGCATGCCGAATATTACTTGGAATGTGAATTACAACGAAATCGCTAATTCATAAGGCCATTTTACAATTCTGGCCCAAGTTAGAAGCAGAGCCAATATTGCAAGATGTCGATAGTCCATATCTAGGAAACTATAAGAGATAATGCAATTTGGCAATCGGCAACGTAATTAGCATGCCGAATATTACTAGGAATGTGAATTGGAGCGAAATCGCTAATTCATAAGACCATTTTACAATTTTGACCCAAGTTAGAAGCAGAGCCAATATTGTAAAATGTCGATAGTTCATATCTCGGAAACTATAAGAGATAATGCAATTTGGCAATCGGCAACGTAATTTGCTTGCCGAATATTACTTGGAATGTGAATTACAACGAAATCGCTAATTCATTAGGCCATTTTACATTTCTGGAAGTTAGAAGCAGAGCCAATATTGTCAGATGTCGATAGTCCATATCTCGGAAACTATAAGAGATAATGCAATTTGGCAATCGGTAACGTAATTAGCATGCCAAATATTACTTGGAATGTGAATTGGAGCGAAATCGCTAATCCATAAGACCATTTTACAATTTTGACCCAAGTTAGAAGCAGAGCCAGTATTGTAAAATGTCGATAGTCCATATCTCGGAAACTATAAGAGATAATGCAATTTGGCAATCGGCAACGTAATTAGCATGACGAATATTACTTGGAATGTGAATTACAACGAAATCGCTAATTCATAAGGCCATTTTACAATTCTGGCCCAAGATAGAAGTAGAGCCAATATTGTAGCATGCCGAATATTACTTGGAATGTGAATTACAACGAAATCGCTAATTCATAAGACCATTTTACAATTCTGGCCCAAGTTAGAAGCAGAGCCAATATTGTAAAATGTCGATAGTCCATATCTCGGAAACTATAAGAGATAATGCATTTTGGCAATCGGCAACGTAATTAGCATGCCGAATATTACTTGGAATGTGAATTGGAGCGAAATCGCTAATTCATAAGGCCATTTTACAATTTTGGCCCAAGTTAGAAGCAGAGCCAATATTGCAAGATGTCGATAGTCCATATCTCGGAAACTATAAGAGATAATGCAATTTGGCAATCGGCAACGTAATTAGCATGCCGAATATTACTTGGAATCTGAATTACAACGAAATCGCTAATTCATAAGACCATTTTACAATTCTGGCCCAAGTTAGAAGCAGAGCCAATATTGTCAGATGCCGAGAGTCCATATCTCGGACACTATACGAGATAATGCAATTTGGCAATCGGCGACGTAATTAGCATGCCGAATATTACTTGGAAAGTGAATTGGAACGAAATCGCTAATTCATAAGACCGTTTTACAATTTTGGCCCAAGTTAGAAGCAGAGCCAATATTGTAAAATTTCGATTGCCCATATCTCGGAAACTATAAGAGATATTGTAATTTGGCAATCGGCAACGTAATTAGCATGCCGAATATTACTTGGAATGTGAATTACAACGAAATCGCTAATTCATAAGGCCATTTTACAATTCTGGCCCAAGTTAGAAGCAGAGCCAATATTGCAAGATGTCGATAGTCCATATCTAGGAAACTATAAGAGATAATGCAATTTGGCAATCGGCAACGTAATTAGCATGCCGAATATTACTTGGAATGTGAATTGGAGCGAAATCGCTAATTCATAAGACCATTTTACAATTTTGACCCAAGTTAGAAGCAGAGCCAATATTGTAAAATGTCGATAGTTCATATCTCGGAAACTATAAAAGATAATGCAATTTGGCAATCGGCAACGTAATTTGCTTGCCGAATATTACTTGGAATGTGAATTAGAAGTTAGAAGCAGAGCCAATATTGTCAGATGTCGATAGTCCATATCTCGGAAACTATAAGAGATAATGCAATTTGGCAATCGGTAACGTAATTAGCATGCCAAATATTACTTGGAATGTGAATTGGAGCGAAATCGCTAATCCATAAGACCATTTTACAATTTTGACCCAAGTTAGAAGCAGAGCCAGTATTGTAAAATGTCGATAGTCCATATCTCGGAAACTATAAGAGATAATGCAATTTGGCAATCGGCAACGTAATTAGCATGACGAATATTACTTGGAATGTGAATTACAACGAAATCGCTAATTCATAAGGCCATTTTACAATTCTGGCCCAAGATAGAAGTAGAGCCAATATTGCAAGATGTCGATAGTCCATATCTCGGAAACTATAAGAGATAATGCGATTTGGCAATCGGCAACGTAATTAGCATGCCGAATATTACTTGGAATGTGAATTACAACGAAATCGCTAATTCATAAGACCATTTTACAATTCTGGCCCAAGTTAGAAGCAGAGCCAATATTGTAAAATGTCGATAGTCCATATCTCGGAAACTATAAGAGATAATGCATTTTGGCAATCGGCAACGTAATTAGCATGCCGAATATTACTTGGAATGTGAATTGGAGCGAAATCGCTAATTCATAAGGCCATTTTACAATTTTGGCCCAAGTTAGAAGCAGAGCCAATATTGCAAGATGTCGATAGTCCATATCTCGGAAACTATAAGAGATAATGCAATTTGGCAATCGGCAACGTAATTAGCATGCCGAATATTACTTGGAATCTGAATTACAACGAAATCGCTAATTCATAAGACCATTTTACAATTCTGGCCCAAGTTAGAAGCAGAGCCAATATTGTCAGATGCCGAGAGTCCATATCTCGGACACTATACGAGATAATGCAATTTGGCAATCGGCGACGTAATTAGCATGCCGAATATTACTTGGAAAGTGAATTGGAACGAAATCGCTAATTCATAGGACCATTTTACAATTCTGGCCCAAGTTAGAAGCATAGCCAATATTGTAAAATGTCGATAGTCCATATCTCGGAAACTATAAGAGATAATGCAATTTGGCAATCGGCAACGTAACTAGCATGCCGAATATTACTTTTAAAGTGAATTGGAACGAAATCGCTAATTCATAAGACCGTTTTACAATTTTGGCCCAAGTTAGAAGCAGAGCCAATATTGTAAAATTTCGATTGCCCATATCTCGGAAACTATAAGAGATAATACAATTTGGCAATCGGCAACGTAATTAGCTTGCCGAATATTACTTGGAATGTGAATTACAATGAAATCGCTAATTCATAAGACCATTTTACAATTCTGGCCCAAGTTAGAAGCAGAGCCAATATTGTCAGATGTCGATAGTCCATATCTCGGAAACTATAAGAGATAATGCAATTTGGCAATCGGTAACGTAATTAGCATGCCGAATATTACTTGGAATGTGAATTGGAGCGAAATCGCTAATTCATAAGACCATTTTACAATTTTGACCCAAGTTAGAAGCAGAGCCAATATTGTAAAATGTCGATAGTTCATATCTTGGAAACTATAAGAGATAATGCAATTTGGCAATCGGCAACGTAATTAGCTTGCCGAATATTACTTGGAATGTGAATTAGAAGTTAGAAGCAGAGCCAATATTGTCAGATGTCGATAGTCCATATCTCGGAAACTATAAGAGATAATGCAATTTGGCAATCGGTAGCGTAATTAGCATGCCAAATATTACTTGGAATGTGAATTGGAGCGAAATCGCTAATTCATAAGACCATTTTACAATTTTGACCCAAGTTAGAAGCAGAGCCAGTATTGTAAAATGTCGATAGTCCATATCTCGGAAACTATAAGAGATAATGCAATTTGGCAATCGGCAACGTAATTAGCATGACGAATATTACTTGGAATGTGAATTACAACGAAATCGCTAATTCATAAGGCCATTTTACAATTCTGGCCCAAGATAGAAGTAGAGCCAATATTGCAAGATGTCGATAGTCCATATCTCGGAAACTATAAGAGATAATGCGATTTGGTAATCGGCAACGTAATTAGCATGCCGAATATTACTTGAAATGTGAATCGGAACGAAATCGCTAATTCATAAGACCATTTTACAATTCTGGCCCAAGTTAGAAGCAGAGCCAATATTGCAAGATGTCGATAGTCCATATCTCGGAAACTATAAGAGATAATGCGATTTGGCAATCGGCAACGTAATTAGCATGCCGAATATTACTTGGAATGTGAATTACAACGAAATCGCTAATTCATAAGGCCATTTTACAATTCTGGCCCAAGTTAGAAGCAGAGCCAATATTGCAAGATGTCGATAGTCCATATCTCGGAAACTATAAGAGATAATGCAATTTGGCAATTGGCAACGTAATTAGCATGCCGAATATTACTTGAAATGTGAATCGGAACGAAATCGCTAATTCATAAGACCATTTTACAATTCTGGCCCAAGTAAAAAGCAGAGCCAATATTGCAAGATGTCGATAGTCCATATCTCGGAATCTATAAGAGATAATGCAATTTGGCAATCGGCAACGTTATTAGCATGCCGAATATTACTTGAAATGTGAATCGGAACGAAATCGCTAATTCATAAGACCATTTTACAATTCTGGCCCAAGTTAGAAGCAGAGCCAATATTGTCAGATGGCGATAGTCCATATCACGGAAACTATAAGAGATAATGCAATTTGGCAATCGGCAACGTAATTAGCATGCCGAATATTACTTGGAAAGTGAATTGGAGCAAAATCGCTAATTCATAAGACCATTTTACAATTCTGGCCCAAGTTAGAAGCAGAGCCAATATTGTAAAATGTCGATAGTCCATATCTCGGAAACTATAAGAGATAATACATTTTGGCAATCGGCAACGTAATTAGCATGCCGAATATTACTTGGAATGTGAATTGGAGCGAAATCGCTAATTCATAAGGCCATTTTACAATTCTGGCCCAAGTTAGAAGCAGAGCCAATATTGCAAGATGTCGATAGTCCATATCTCGGAAACTATAAGAGATAATGCAATTTGGCAATCGGCAACGTAATTAGCATGCCGAATATTACTTGGAATCTGAATTACAACGAAATCGCTAATTCATAAGACCATTTTACAATTCTGGCCCAAGTTAGAAGCAGAGCCAATATTGTCAGATGCCGAGAGTCCATATCTCGGACACTATACGAGATAATGCAATTTGGCAATCGGCGACGTAATTAGCATGCCGAATATTACTTGGAAAGTGAATTGGAACGAAATCGCTAATTCATAAGACCATTTTACAATTCTGGCTCAAGTTAGAAGCATAGCCAATATTGTAAAATGTCGATTGTCCATATCTCGGAAACTATAAGAGATAATGCAATTTGGCAATCGGCAACGTAATTAGCATGCCGAATATTACTTTTAAAGTGAATTGGAACGAAATCGCTAATTCATAAGACCGTTTTACAATTTTGGCCCAAGTTAGAAGCAGAGCCAATATTGTAAAATTTCGATTGCCCATATCTCGGAAACTATAAGAGATATTGTAATTTGGCAATCGGCAACGTAATTAGCATGCCGAATATTAGTTGGAATGTGAATTGGAACGAAATCGCTAATTCATAAGACCATTTTTCAATTTTGACCCAAGTTAGAAGCAGAGCCAATATTGCAAGATGTCGATAGTCCATATCTCGGAAACTATAAGAGATAATGCAATTTGGCAATCGGCAACGTAATTAGCATGCCGAATATTACTTGGAGTGTGAATTGGAACGAAATCGCTAATTCATAATACCATTTTACAATTCTGGCCCAAGTTAGAAGCAGAGCTAATATTGTAAGATGTCGATAGTCCATATCTCGGAAACTATAAGAAATAATGCAATTTGGCAATCGGCAACGTTATTAGGATGCCGAATATTACTTGGAATGTGAATTACAACGAAATCGCTAATTCATAAGGCCATTTTACAATTCTGGCCCAAGATAGAAGCAGAGCCAATATTGCAAGATGTCGATAGTCCATATCTCGGAAACTATAAGAGAAAATGCAATTTGGCAATCGGCAACGTAATTAGCATGCCGAATATTACTTGGAATGTGAATTACAACGAAATCGCTAATTCATTAGACCATTTTACAATTCTGGCCCAAGTTAGAAGCAGAGCCAATATTGCAAGATGTCGATAGTCCATATCTCAGAAACTATTAGAGATAATGCAATTTGGCAATCGGCAACGTAATTAGCATGCCGAATATTACTTGGAATGTGAATTACAACGAAATCGCTAATTCATAAGACCATTTTACAATTCTGGCCCAAGTTAGAAGCATAGCCAATATTGTAAAATGTCGATAGTCCATATCTCGGAAACTATAAGAGACAATGCAATTTGGTAATCGGCAACGTTATTAGCATGCCGAATATTACTTGGAATGTGAATTACAACGAAATCGCTAATTCTTAAGGCCATTTTACAATTCTGGCCCAAGATAGAAGCAGAGCCAATATTGCAAGATGTCGATAGTCCATATCTCGGAAACTATAAGAGATAATGCAATTTGGCAATCGGCAACGTAATTAGCATGCCGAATATTACTTGGAATGTGAATTAGGTTCGCCCATAGAGCCAATATTGCAAGATGTCGATAGTCCATATCTCGGAAACTATAAGAGATAATGCAATTTGGCAACCGGCAACGTAATTAGCATGCCGAATATTACTTGGAATGTGAATTACAACGAAATCGCTAATTCATAAGACCATTTTACAATTCTGGCCCAAGTTAGAAGCAGAGCCAATATTGTAAAATGTCGATAGTCCATATCTCGGAAACTATAAGAGATAATGCATTTTGGCAATCGGCAACGTAATTAGCATGCCGAATATTACTTGGAATGTGAATTGGAGCGAAATCGCTAATTCATAAGGCCATTTTACAATTTTGGCCCAAGTTAGAAGCAGAGCCAATATTGCAAGATGTCGATAGTCCATATCTCGGAAACTATAAGAGATAATGCAATTTGGCAATCGGCAACGTAATTAGCATGCCGAATATTACTTGGAATCTGAATTACAACGAAATCGCTAATTCATAAGACCATTTTACAATTCTGGCCCAAGTTAGAAGCAGAGCCAATATTGTCAGATGCCGAGAGTCCATATCTCGGACACTATACGAGATAATGCAATTTGGCAATCGGCGACGTAATTAGCATGCCGAATATTACTTGGAAAGTGAATTGGAACGAAATCGCTAATTCATAAGACCGTTTTACAATTTTGGCCCAAGTTAGAAGCAGAGCCAATATTGTAAAATTTCGATTGCCCATATCTCGGAAACTATAAGAGATATTGTAATTTGGCAATCGGCAACGTAATTAGCATGCCGAATATTACTTGGAATGTGAATTACAACGAAATCGCTAATTCATAAGGCCATTTTACAATTCTGGCCCAAGTTAGAAGCAGAGCCAATATTGCAAGATGTCGATAGTCCATATCTAGGAAACTATAAGAGATAATGCAATTTGGCAATCGGCAACGTAATTAGCATGCCGAATATTACTTGGAATGTGAATTGGAGCGAAATCGCTAATTCATAAGACCATTTTACAATTTTGACCCAAGTTAGAAGCAGAGCCAATATTGTAAAATGTCGATAGTTCATATCTCGGAAACTATAAAAGATAATGCAATTTGGCAATCGGCAACGTAATTTGCTTGCCGAATATTACTTGGAATGTGAATTAGAAGTTAGAAGCAGAGCCAATATTGTCAGATGTCGATAGTCCATATCTCGGAAACTATAAGAGATAATGCAATTTGGCAATCGGTAACGTAATTAGCATGCCAAATATTACTTGGAATGTGAATTGGAGCGAAATCGCTAATCCATAAGACCATTTTACAATTTTGACCCAAGTTAGAAGCAGAGCCAGTATTGTAAAATGTCGATAGTCCATATCTCGGAAACTATAAGAGATAATGCAATTTGGCAATCGGCAACGTAATTAGCATGACGAATATTACTTGGAATGTGAATTACAACGAAATCGCTAATTCATAAGGCCATTTTACAATTCTGGCCCAAGATAGAAGTAGAGCCAATATTGCAAGATGTCGATAGTCCATATCTCGGAAACTATAAGAGATAATGCGATTTGGCAATCGGCAACGTAATTAGCATGCCGAATATTACTTGGAATGTGAATTACAACGAAATCGCTAATTCATAAGACCATTTTACAATTCTGGCCCAAGTTAGAAGCAGAGCCAATATTGTAAAATGTCGATAGTCCATATCTCGGAAACTATAAGAGATAATGCATTTTGGCAATCGGCAACGTAATTAGCATGCCGAATATTACTTGGAATGTGAATTGGAGCGAAATCGCTAATTCATAAGGCCATTTTACAATTTTGGCCCAAGTTAGAAGCAGAGCCAATATTGCAAGATGTCGATAGTCCATATCTCGGAAACTATAAGAGATAATGCAATTTGGCAATCGGCAACGTAATTAGCATGCCGAATATTACTTGGAATCTGAATTACAACGAAATCGCTAATTCATAAGACCATTTTACAATTCTGGCCCAAGTTAGAAGCAGAGCCAATATTGTCAGATGCCGAGAGTCCATATCTCGGACACTATACGAGATAATGCAATTTGGCAATCGGCGACGTAATTAGCATGCCGAATATTACTTGGAAAGTGAATTGGAACGAAATCGCTAATTCATAGGACCATTTTACAATTCTGGCCCAAGTTAGAAGCATAGCCAATATTGTAAAATGTCGATAGTCCATATCTCGGAAACTATAAGAGATAATGCAATTTGGCAATCGGCAACGTAACTAGCATGCCGAATATTACTTTTAAAGTGAATTGGAACGAAATCGCTAATTCATAAGACCGTTTTACAATTTTGGCCCAAGTTAGAAGCAGAGCCAATATTGTAAAATTTCGATTGCCCATATCTCGGAAACTATAAGAGATAATACAATTTGGCAATCGGCAACGTAATTAGCTTGCCGAATATTACTTGGAATGTGAATTACAATGAAATCGCTAATTCATAAGACCATTTTACAATTCTGGCCCAAGTTAGAAGCAGAGCCAATATTGTCAGATGTCGATAGTCCATATCTCGGAAACTATAAGAGATAATGCAATTTGGCAATCGGTAACGTAATTAGCATGCCGAATATTACTTGGAATGTGAATTGGAGCGAAATCGCTAATTCATAAGACCATTTTACAATTTTGACCCAAGTTAGAAGCAGAGCCAATATTGTAAAATGTCGATAGTTCATATCTTGGAAACTATAAGAGATAATGCAATTTGGCAATCGGCAACGTAATTAGCTTGCCGAATATTACTTGGAATGTGAATTAGAAGTTAGAAGCAGAGCCAATATTGTCAGATGTCGATAGTCCATATCTCGGAAACTATAAGAGATAATGCAATTTGGCAATCGGTAGCGTAATTAGCATGCCAAATATTACTTGGAATGTGAATTGGAGCGAAATCGCTAATTCATAAGACCATTTTACAATTTTGACCCAAGTTAGAAGCAGAGCCAGTATTGTAAAATGTCGATAGTCCATATCTCGGAAACTATAAGAGATAATGCAATTTGGCAATCGGCAACGTAATTAGCATGACGAATATTACTTGGAATGTGAATTACAACGAAATCGCTAATTCATAAGGCCATTTTACAATTCTGGCCCAAGATAGAAGTAGAGCCAATATTGCAAGATGTCGATAGTCCATATCTCGGAAACTATAAGAGATAATGCGATTTGGCAATCGGCAACGTAATTAGCATGCCGAATATTACTTGAAATGTGAATCGGAACGAAATCGCTAATTCATAAGACCATTTTACAATTCTGGCCCAAGTTAGAAGCAGAGCCAATATTGCAAGATGTCGATAGTCCATATCTCGGAAACTATAAGAGATAATGCGATTTGGCAATCGGCAACGTAATTAGCATGCCGAATATTACTTGGAATGTGAATTACAACGAAATCGCTAATTCATAAGGCCATTTTACAATTCTGGCCCAAGTTAGAAGCAGAGCCAATATTGCAAGATGTCGATAGTCCATATCTCGGAAACTATAAGAGATAATGCAATTTGGCAATTGGCAACGTAATTAGCATGCCGAATATTACTTGAAATGTGAATCGGAACGAAATCGCTAATTCATAAGACCATTTTACAATTCTGGCCCAAGTAAAAAGCAGAGCCAATATTGCAAGATGTCGATAGTCCATATCTCGGAATCTATAAGAGATAATGCAATTTGGCAATCGGCAACGTTATTAGCATGCCGAATATTACTTGAAATGTGAATCGGAACGAAATCGCTAATTCATAAGACCATTTTACAATTCTGGCCCAAGTTAGAAGCAGAGCCAATATTGTCAGATGGCGATAGTCCATATCACGGAAACTATAAGAGATAATGCAATTTGGCAATCGGCAACGTAATTAGCATGCCGAATATTACTTGGAAAGTGAATTGGAGCAAAATCGCTAATTCATAAGACCATTTTACAATTCTGGCCCAAGTTAGAAGCAGAGCCAATATTGTAAAATGTCGATAGTCCATATCTCGGAAACTATAAGAGATAATACATTTTGGCAATCGGCAACGTAATTAGCATGCCGAATATTACTTGGAATGTGAATTGGAGCGAAATCGCTAATTCATAAGGCCATTTTACAATTCTGGCCCAAGTTAGAAGCAGAGCCAATATTGCAAGATGTCGATAGTCCATATCTCGGAAACTATAAGAGATAATGCAATTTGGCAATCGGCAACGTAATTAGCATGCCGAATATTACTTGGAATCTGAATTACAACGAAATCGCTAATTCATAAGACCATTTTACAATTCTGGCCCAAGTTAGAAGCAGAGCCAATATTGTCAGATGCCGAGAGTCCATATCTCGGACACTATACGAGATAATGCAATTTGGCAATCGGCGACGTAATTAGCATGCCGAATATTACTTGGAAAGTGAATTGGAACGAAATCGCTAATTCATAAGACCATTTTACAATTCTGGCTCAAGTTAGAAGCATAGCCAATATTGTAAAATGTCGATTGTCCATATCTCGGAAACTATAAGAGATAATGCAATTTGGCAATCGGCAACGTAATTAGCATGCCGAATATTACTTTTAAAGTGAATTGGAACGAAATCGCTAATTCATAAGACCGTTTTACAATTTTGGCCCAAGTTAGAAGCAGAGCCAATATTGTAAAATTTCGATTGCCCATATCTCGGAAACTATAAGAGATATTGTAATTTGGCAATCGGCAACGTAATTAGCATGCCGAATATTAGTTGGAATGTGAATTGGAACGAAATCGCTAATTCATAAGACCATTTTTCAATTTTGACCCAAGTTAGAAGCAGAGCCAATATTGCAAGATGTCGATAGTCCATATCTCGGAAACTATAAGAGATAATGCAATTTGGCAATCGGCAACGTAATTAGCATGCCGAATATTACTTGGAGTGTGAATTGGAACGAAATCGCTAATTCATAATACCATTTTACAATTCTGGCCCAAGTTAGAAGCAGAGCTAATATTGTAAGATGTCGATAGTCCATATCTCGGAAACTATAAGAAATAATGCAATTTGGCAATCGGCAACGTTATTAGGATGCCGAATATTACTTGGAATGTGAATTACAACGAAATCGCTAATTCATAAGGCCATTTTACAATTCTGGCCCAAGATAGAAGCAGAGCCAATATTGCAAGATGTCGATAGTCCATATCTCGGAAACTATAAGAGAAAATGCAATTTGGCAATCGGCAACGTAATTAGCATGCCGAATATTACTTGTAATGTGAATTACAACGAAATCGCTAATTCATTAGACCATTTTACAATTCTGGCCCAAGTTAGAAGCAGAGCCAATATTGCAAGATGTCGATAGTCCATATCTCAGAAACTATTAGAGATAATGCAATTTGGCAATCGGCAACGTAATTAGCATGCCGAATATTACTTGGAATGTGAATTGGAGCGAAATCGCTAATTCATAAGACCATTTTGCAATTTCGACCTAAGTTAGAAGCAGAGCCGATATTGTAGCATGCCGAATATTAGTTGGAATGTGAATTGGAACGAAATCGCTAATTCATAAGACCATTTTACAATTCTGGCCCAAGTTAGAAGCATAGCCAATATTGTAAAATGTCGATAGTCCATATCTCGGAAACTATAAGAGACAATGCAATTTGGTAATCGGCAACGTTATTAGCATGCCGAATATTACTTGGAATGTGAATTACAACGAAATCGCTAATTCTTAAGGCCATTTTACAATTCTGGCCCAAGATAGAAGCAGAGCCAATATTGCAAGATGTCGATAGTCCATATCTCGGAAACTATAAGAGAAAATGCAATTTGGCAATCGGCAACGTAATTAGCATGCCGAATATTACTTGGAATGTGAATTACAACGAAATCGCTAATTCATTAGGCCATTTTACAATTCTGGCCCAAGTTAGAAGCAGAGCCAATATTGCAAGATGTCGATAGTCCATATCTCGGAAACTATAAGAGATAATGCAATTTGGCAATCGGCAACGTAATTAGCATGCCGAATATTACTTGGAATGTGAATTACAACGAAATCGCTAATTCTTAAGGCCATTTTACAATTCTGGCCCAAGATAGAAGCAGAGCCAATATTGCAAGATGTCGATAGTCCATATCTCGGAAACTATAAGAGAAAATGCAATTTGGCAATCGGCAACGTAATTAGCATGCCGAATATTACTTGGAATGTGAATTACAACGAAATCGCTAATTCATTAGGCCATTTTACAATTCTGGCCCAAGTTAGAAGCAGAGCCAATATTGTAGCATGCCGAATATTACTTTTAAAGTGAATTGGAACCAAATCGCTAATTCATAAGACCGTTTTACAATTTTGGCCCAAGTTAGAAGCAGAGCCAATATTGTAAAATGTCGATAGTCCATATCTCGGAAACTATAAGAGACAATGCAATTTGGTAATCGGCAACGTTATTAGCATGCCGAATATTACTTGGAATGTGAATTACAACGAAATCGCTAATTCTTAAGGCCATTTTACAATTTTGACCCAAGATAGAAGCAGAGCCAATATTGCAAGATGTCGATAGTCCATATCTCGGAAACTATAAGAGAAAATGCAATTTGGCAATCGGCAACGTAATTAGCATGCCGAATATTACTTGGAATGTGAATTACAACGAAATCGCTAATTCATTAGGCCATTTTACAATTCTGGCCCAAGTTAGAAGCAGAGCCAATATTGCAAGATGTCGATAGTCCATATCTCGGAAACTATAAGAGATAATGCAATTTGGCAATCGGCAACGTAATTAGCATGCCGAATATTACTTGGAATGTGAATTACAACGAAATCGCTAATTCATTAGGCCATTTTACAATTCTGGCCCAAGTTAGAAGCAGAGCCAATATTGCAAGATGTCGATAGTCCATATCTCAGAAACTATTAGAGAAAATGCAATTTGGCAATCGGCAACGTAATTAGCATGCCGAATATTACTTGGAATGTGAATTACAACGAAATCGCTAATTCATAAGACCATTTTACAATTTTGGCCCATGTAAGAACCAGAGCCAATATTGTAAAATGTCGATAGTCCGTATCTCGGAAACTATAAGAGATAATGCAATTTGGCAATCGGCAACGTTATTAGCATGCCGAATATTACTTGGAATGTGAATTACAACGAAATCACTAATTCATAAGGCCATTTTACAATTCTGGCCCAAGTTAGAAGCAGAGCCAATATTGTCAGGGGTCGATAGTCCATATCTCGGAAACTATTAGAGATAATGCAATTTGGCAATCGGCAACGTAATTAGCATGCCGAATATTACTTGGAATGTGAATTGGAACGAAATCGCTAATTCATAAGACCATTTTTCAATTTTGACCCAAGTTAGAAGCAGAGTAAATATTGCAAGATGTCGATAGTCCATATCTCAGAAACTATAACAGATAATGCAATTTGGCAATCGGCAACGTAATTAGCATGCCCAATATTACTTGGAGTGTGAATTGGAACGAAATCGCTAATTCAGAAGACCATTTTACAATTCTGGCCCAAGTTAGAAGCAGAGCCAATATTGTAAAATGTCGATAGTCCATATCTCGGAAACTATAAGAGATAATGCAATTTGGCAATCGGCAACGTTATTGGCATGCCGAATATTACTTGGAATGTGAATTACAACGAAATCGCTAATTCATGAGGCCAATTTACAATTCTGGCCCAAGTTAGAAGCCAAGCCAATATTGCAAGATGTCGATAGTCCATATCTCGGAAACTATAAGAGATAATGCAATTTGGCGATCGGCAACGTAATTAGCACGCCGAATATTACTTGGAATGTGAATTACAACGAAATCGCTAATTCATAAGGCCAATTTACAATTCTGGCCCAAGTTAGAAGCAGAGGTAATATTGCAAGATGTCGATAGTCCATATCTCGGAATCTATAAGAGATAATGCAATTTGGCAATCGGCAACGTTATTAGCATGCCGAATATTACTTGGAATGTGAATTACAACGAAATCGCTAATTCATAAGGCCATTTTACAATTCTGGCCCAAGTTAGAAGCAGAGCCAATATTGCAAGATGTCGATAGTCCATATCTAGGAAACTATAAGAGATAATGCAATTTGGCAATCGGCAATGTAATTAGCATGCCGAATATTACTTGGAATGTGAATTGGAGCGAAATCGCTAATTCATAAGACCATTTTACAATTTTGACCCAAGTTAGAAGCAGAGCCAATATTGTAAAATATCGATAGTTCATATCTCGGAAACTATAAGAGATAATGCAATTTGGCAATCGGCAACGTAATTAGCTTGCCGAATATTACTTGGAATGTGAATTACAATGAAATCGCTAATTCATAAGACCATTTTACAATTCTGGCCCAAGCTAGAAGCAGAGCCAATATTGTCAGATGTCGATAGTCCATATCTCGGAAACTATAAGGGATAATGCAATTTGGCAATCGGTAACGTAATTAGCATGCCGAATATTACTTGGAATGTGAATTGGAGCGAAATCGCTAATTCATAAGACCATTTTACAATTTTGACCCAAGTTAGAAGCAGAGCCAATATTGTAAAATGTCGATAGTTCATATCTCGGAAACTATAAGAGATAATGCAATTTGGCAATCGGCAACGTAATTTGCTTGCCGAATATTACTTGGAATGTGAATTAGAAGTTAGAAGCAGAGCCAATATTGTCAGATGTCGATAGTCCATATCTCGGAAACTATAAGAGATAATGCAATTTGGCAATCGGTAACGTAATTAGCATGCCAAATATTACTTGGAATGTGAATTGGAGCGAAATCGCTAATTCATAAGACCATTTTACAATTTTGACCCAAGTTAGAAGCAGAGCCAGTATTGTAAAATGTCGATAGTCCATATCTCGGAAACTATAAGAGATAATGCAATTTGGCAATCGGCAAAGTAATTAGCATGACGAATATTACTTGGAATGTGAATTACAACGAAATCGCTAATTCATAAGGCCATTTTACAATTCTGGCCCAAGATAGAAGTAGAGCCAATATTGCAAGATGTCGATAGTCCATATCTCGGAAACTATAAGAGATAATGCGATTTGGCAATCGGCAACGTAATTAGCATGCCGAATATTACTTGGAATGTGAATTACAACGAAATCGCTAATTCATAAGGCCATTTTACAATTCTGGCCCAAGTTAGAAGCAGAGCCAATATTGCAAGATGTCGATAGTCCATATCTCGGAAACTATAAGAGATAATGCAATTTGGCAATTGGCAACGTAATTAGCATGCCGAATATTACTTGGAGTGTGAACTGGAACGAAATCGCTAATTCATAAGACCATTTTACAATTCTGGCCCAAGTTAAAAGCAGAGCCAATATTGTCAGATGTCGATAGTCCATATCACGGAAACTATAAGAGATAATGCAATTTGGCAATCGGCAACGTAATTAGCATGCCGAATATTACTTGGAAAGTGAATTGGAGCGAAATCGCTAATTCATAAGACCATTTTACAATTCTGGCCCAAGTTAGAAGCAGAGCCAATATTGTAAAATGTCGATAGTCCATATCTCGGAAACTATAAGAGATAATGCATTTTGGCAATTGGCAACGTAATTAGCATGCCGAATATTACTTGAAATGTGAATCGGAACGTAATCGCTAATTCATAAGACCATTTTACAATTCTGGCCCAAGTTAGAAGCAGAGCCAATATTGTCAGATGTCGATAGTCCATATCACGGAAACTATAAGAGATAATGCAATTTGGCAATCGGCAACGTAATTAGCATGCCGAATATTACTTGGAAAGTGAATTGGAGCGAAATCGCTAATTCATAAGACCATTTTACAATTCTGGCCCAAGTTAGAAGCAGAGCCAATATTGTAAAATGTCGATAGTCCATATCTCGGAAACTATAAGAGATAATGCATTTTGGCAATCGGCAACGTAATTAGCATGCCGAATATTACTTGGAATGTGAATTGGAGCGAAATCGCTAATTCATAAGGCCATTTTACAATTTTGGCCCAAGTTAGAAGCAGAGCCAATATTGCAAGATGTCGATAGTCCATATCTCGGAAACTATAAGAGATAATGCAATTTGGCAATCGGCAACGTAATTAGCATGCCGAATATTACTTGGAATCTGAATTACAACGAAATCGCTAATTCATAAGACCATTTTACAATTCTGGCCCAAGTTAGAAGCAGAGCCAATATTGTCAGATGCCGAGAGTCCATATCTCGGACACTATACGAGATAATGCAATTTGGCAATCGGCGACGTAATTAGCATGCCGAATATTACTTGGAAAGTGAATTGGAACGAAATCGCTAATTCATAGGACCATTTTACAATTCTGGCCCAAGTTAGAAGCATAGCCAATATTGTAAAATGTCGATAGTCCATATCTCGGAAACTATAAGAGATAATGCAATTTGGCAATCGGCAACGTAATTAGCATGCCGAATATTACTTTTAAAGTGAATTGGAACGAAATCGCTAATTCATAAGACCGTTTTACAATTTTGGCCCAAGTTAGAAGCAGAGCCAATATTGTAAAATTTCGATTGCCCATATCTCGGAAACTATAAGAGATATTGTAATTTGGCAATCGGCAACGTAATTAGCATGCCGAATATTACTTGGAATGTGAATTACAACGAAATCGCTAATTCATAAGGCCATTTTACAATTCTGGCCCAAGTTAAAAGCAGAGCCAATATTGCAAGATGTCGATAGTCCATATCTCGGAATCTATAAGAGATAATGCAATTTGGCAATCGGCAACGTTATTAGCATGCCGAATATTACTTGAAATGTGAATCGGAACGAAATCGCTAATTCATAAGACCATTTTACAATTCTGGCCCAAGTTAGAAGCAGAGCCAATATTGTCAGATGTCGATAGTCCATATCACGGAAACTATAAGAGATAATGCAATTTGGCAATCGGCAACGTAATTAGCATGCCGAATATTACTTGGAAAGTGAATTGGAGCGAAATCGCTAATTCATCAGACCATTTTACAATACTGGCCCAAGTTAGAAGCAAAGCCAATATTGTAAAATGTCGATAGTCCATATCTCGGAAACTATAAGAGATAATGCATTTTGGCAATCGGCAACGTAATTAGCATGCCGAATATTACTTGGAATGTGAATTGGAGCGAAATCGCTAATTCATAAGGCCATTTTACAATTTTGGCCCAAGTTAGAAGCAGAGCCAATATTGCAAGATGTCGATAGTCCATATCTCGGAAACTATAAGAGATAATGCAATTTGGCAATCGGCAACGTAATTAGCATGCCGAATATTACTTGGAATCTGAATTACAACGAAATCGCTAATTCATAAGACCATTTTACAATTCTGGCCCAAGTTAGAAGCAGAGCCAATATTGTCAGATGCCGAGAGTCCATATCTCGGACACTATACGAGATAATGCAATTTGGCAATCGGCGACGTAATTAGCATGCCGAATATTACTTGGAAAGTGAATTGGAACGAAATCGCTAATTCATAGGACCATTTTACAATTCTGGCCCAAGTTAGAAACATAGCCAATATTGTAAAATGTCGATAGTCCATATCTCGGAAACTATAAGAGATAATGCAATTTGGCAATCGGCAACGTAATTAGCATGCCGAATATTACTTTTAAAGTGAATTGGAACGAAATCGCTAATTCATAGGACCATTTTACAATTCTGGCCCAAGTTAGAAACATAGCCAATATTGTAAAATGTCGTAGTCCATATCTCGGAAACTATAAGAGATAATGCAATTTGGCAATCGGCAACGTAATTAGCATGCCGAATATTACTTTTAAAGTGAATTGGAACGAAATCGCTAATTCATAAGACCGTTTTACAATTTTGGCCCAAGTTAGAAGCAGAGCCAATATTGTAAAATTTCGATTGCCCATATCTCGGAAACTATAAGAGATATTGTAATTTGGCAATCGGCAACGTAATTAGCATGCCGAATATTACTTGGAATGTGAATTACAACGAAATCGCTAATTCATAAGGCCATTTTACAATTCTGGCCCAAGTTAGAAGCAGAGCCAATATTGCAAGATGTCGATAGTCCATATCTAGGAAACTATAAGAGATAATGCAATTTGGCAATCGGCAACGTAATTAGCATGCCGAATATTACTTGGAATGTGAATTGGAGCGAAATCGCTAATTCATAAGACCATTTTACAATTTTGACCCAAGTTAGAAGCAGAGCCAATATTGTAAAATGTCGATAGTTCATATCTCGGAAACTATAAGAGATAATACAATTTGGCAATCGGCAACGTAATTAGCTTGCCGAAAATTACTTGGAATGTGAATTACAATGAAATCGCTAATTCATAAGACCATTTTACAATTCTGGCCCAAGTTAGAAGCAGAGCCAATATTGTCAGATGTCGATAGTCCATATCTCGGAAACTATAAGAGATAATGCAATTTGGCAATCGGTAACGTAATTAGCATGCCGAATATTACTTGGAATGTGAATTGGAGCGAAATCGCTAATTCATAAGACCATTTTACAATTTTGACCCAAGTTAGAAGCAGAGCCAATATTGTAAAATGTCGATAGTTCATATCTTGGAAACTATAAGAGATAATGCAATTTGGCAATCGGCAACGTAATTAGCTTGCCGAATATTACTTGGAATGTGAATTAGAAGTTAGAAGCAGAGCCAATATTGTCAGATGTCGATAGTCCATATCTCGGAAACTATAAGAGATAATGCAATTTGGCAATCGGTAGCGTAATTAGCATGCCAAATATTACTTGGAATGTGAATTGGAGCGAAATCGCTAATTCATAAGACTATTTTACAATTTTGACCCAAGTTAGAAGCAGAGCCAGTATTGTAAAATGTCGATAGTCCATATCTCGGAAACTATAAGAGATAATGCAATTTGGCAATCGGCAACGTAATTAGCATGACGAATATTACTTGGAATGTGAATTACAACGAAATCGCTAATTCATAAGGCCATTTTACAATTCTGGCCCAAGATAGAAGTAGAGCCAATATTGCAAGATGTCGATAGTCCATATCTCGGAAACTATAAGAGATAATGCGATTTGGCAATCGGCAACGTAATTAGCATGCCGAATATTACTTGGAATGTGAATTACAACGAAATCGCTAATTCATAAGGCCATTTTACAATTCTGGCCCAAGTTAGAAGCAGAGCCAATATTGCAAGATGTCGATAGTCCATATCTCGGAAACTATAAGAGATAATGCGATTTGGCAATCGGCAACGTAATTAGCATGCCGAATATTACTTGGAATGTGAATTACAACGAAATCGCTAATTCATAAGGCCATTTTACAATTCTGGCCCAAGTTAGAAGCAGAGCCAATATTGCAAGATGTCGATAGTCCATATCTCGGAAACTATAAGAGATAATGCAATTTGGCAATTGGCAACGTAATTAGCATGCCGAATATTACTTGAAATGTGAATCGGAACGAAATCGCTAATTCATAAGACCATTTTACAATTCTGGCCCAAGTTAAAAGCAGAGCCAATATTGCAAGATGTCGATAGTCCATATCTCGGAATCTATAAGAGATAATGCAATTTGGCAATCGGCAACGTTATTAGCATGCCGAATATTACTTGAAATGTGAATCGGAACGAAATCGCTAATTCATAAGACCATTTTACAATTCTGGCCCAAGTTAGAAGCAGAGCCAATATTGTCAGATGGCGATAGTCCATATCACGGAAACTATAAGAGATAATGCAATTTGGCAATCGGCAACGTAATTAGCATGCCGAATATTACTTGGAAAGTGAATTGGAGCAAAATCGCTAATTCATAAGACCATTTTACAATTCTGGCCCAAGTTAGAAGCAGAGCCAATATTGTCAGATGCCGAGAGTCCATATCTCGGACACTATACGAGATAATGCAATTTGGCAATCGGCGACGTAATTAGCATGCCGAATATTACTTGGAAAGTGAATTGGAACGAAATCGCTAATTCATAAGACCATTTTACAATTCTGGCTCAAGTTAGAAGCATAGCCAATATTGTAAAATGTCGATTGTCCATATCTCGGAAACTATAAGAGATAATGCAATTTGGCAATCGGCAACGTAATTAGCATGCCGAATATTACTTTTAAAGTGAATTGGAACGAAATCGCTAATTCATAAGACCGTTTTACAATTTTGGCCCAAGTTAGAAGCAGAGCCAATATTGTAAAATTTCGATTGCCCATATCTCGGAAACTATAAGAGATATTGTAATTTGGCAATCGGCAACGTAATTAGCATGCCGAATATTAGTTGGAATGTGAATTGGAACGAAATCGCTAATTCATAAGACCATTTTTCAATTTTGACCCAAGTTAGAAGCAGAGCCAATATTGCAAGATGTCGATAGTCCATATCTCGGAAACTATAAGAGATAATGCAATTTGGCAATCGACAACGTAATTAGCATGCCGAATATTACTTGGAGTGTGAATTGGAACGAAATCGCTAATTCATAATACCATTTTACAATTCTGGCCCAAGTTAGAAGCAGAGCTAATATTGTAAGATGTCGATAGTCCATATCTCGGAAACTATAAGAAATAATGCAATTTGGCAATCGGCAACGTTATTAGGATGCCGAATATTACTTGGAATGTGAATTACAACGAAATCGCTAATTCATAAGGCCATTTTACAATTCTGGCCCAAGATAGAAGCAGAGCCAATATTGCAAGATGTCGATAGTCCATATCTCGGAAACTATAAGAGAAAATGCAATTTGGCAATCGGCAACGTAATTAGCATGCCGAATATTACTTGGAATGTGAATTACAACGAAATCGCTAATTCATTAGACCATTTTACAATTCTGGCCCAAGTTAGAAGCAGAGCCAATATTGCAAGATGTCGATAGTCCATATCTCAGAAACTATTAGAGATAATGCAATTTGGCAATCGGCAACGTAATTAGCATGCCGAATATTACTTGGAATGTGAATTGGAGCGAAATCGCTAATTCATAAGACCATTTTGCAATTTCGACCTAAGTTAGAAGCAGAGCCGATATTGTAGCATGCCGAATATTAGTTGGAATGTGAATTGGAACGAAATCGCTAATTCATAAGACCATTTTACAATTCTGGCCCAAGTTAGAAGCATAGCCAATATTGTAAAATGTCGATAGTCCATATCTCGGAAACTATAAGAGACAATGCAATTTGGTAATCGGCAACGTTATTAGCATGCCGAATATTACTTGGAATGTGAATTACAACGAAATCGCTAATTCTTAAGGCCATTTTACAATTCTGGCCCAAGATAGAAGCAGAGCCAATATTGCAAGATGTCGATAGTCCATATCTCGGAAACTATAAGAGATAATGCAATTTGGCAATCGGCAACGTAATTAGCATGCCGAATATTACTTGGAATGTGAATTACAACGAAATCGCTAATTCTTAAGGCCATTTTACAATTCTGGCCCAAGATAGAAGCAGAGCCAATATTGCAAGATGTCGATAGTCCATATCTCGGAAACTATAAGAGAAAATGCAATTTGGCAATCGGCAACGTAATTAGCATGCCGAATATTACTTGGAATGTGAATTACAACGAAATCGCTAATTCATTAGGCCATTTTACAATTCTGGCCCAAGTTAGAAGCAGAGCCAATATTGTAGCATGCCGAATATTACTTTTAAAGTGAATTGGAACCAAATCGCTAATTCATAAGACCGTTTTACAATTTTGGCCCAAGTTAGAAGCAGAGCCAATATTGTAAAATGTCGATAGTCCATATCTCGGAAACTATAAGAGACAATGCAATTTGGTAATCGGCAACGTTATTAGCATGCCGAATATTACTTGGAATGTGAATTACAACGAAATCGCTAATTCTTAAGGCCATTTTACAATTCTGGCCCAAGATAGAAGCAGAGCCAATATTGCAAGATGTCGATAGTCCATATCTCGGAAACTATAAGAGAAAATGCAATTTGGCAATCGGCAACGTAATTAGCATGCCGAATATTACTTGGAATGTGAATTACAACGAAATCGCTAATTCATTAGACCATTTTACAATTCTGGCCCAAGTTAGAAGCAGAGCCAATATTGCAAGATGTCGATAGTCCATATCTCAGAAACTATTAGAGATAATGCAATTTGGCAATCGGCAACGTAATTAGCATGCCGAATATTACTTGGAATGTGAATTGGAGCGAAATCGCTAATTCATAAGACCATTTTGCAATTTCGACCTAAGTTAGAAGCAGAGCCGATATTGTAGCATGCCGAATATTAGTTGGAATGTGAATTGGAACGAAATCGCTAATTCATAAGACCATTTTACAATTCTGGCCCAAGTTAGAAGCATAGCCAATATTGTAAAATGTCGATAGTCCATATCTCGGAAACTATAAGAGACAATGCAATTTGGTAATCAGCAACGTTATTAGCATGCCGAATATTACTTGGAATGTGAATTACAACGAAATCGCTAATTCTTAAGGCCATTTTACAATTCTGGCCCAAGATAGAAGCAGAGCCAATATTGCAAGATGTCGATAGTCCATATCTCGGAAACTATAAGAGATAATGCAATTTGGCAATCGGCAACGTAATTAGCATGCCGAATATTACTTGGAATGTGAATTACAACGAAATCGCTAATTCTTAAGGCCATTTTACAATTCTGGCCCAAGATAGAAGCAGAGCCAATATTGCAAGATGTCGATAGTCCATATCTCGGAAACTATAAGAGAAAATGCAATTTGGCAATCGGCAACGTAATTAGCATGCCGAATATTACTTGGAATGTGAATTACAACGAAATCGCTAATTCATTAGGCCATTTTACAATTCTGGCCCAAGTTAGAAGCAGAGCCAATATTGTAGCATGCCGAATATTACTTTTAAAGTGAATTGGAACCAAATCGCTAATTCATAAGACCGTTTTACAATTTTGGCCCAAGTTAGAAGCAGAGCCAATATTGTAAAATGTCGATAGTCCATATCTCGGAAACTATAAGAGACAATGCAATTTGGTAATCGGCAACGTTATTAGCATGCCGAATATTACTTGGAATGTGAATTACAACGAAATCGCTAATTCTTAAGGCCATTTTACAATTCTGGCCCAAGATAGAAGCAGAGCCAATATTGCAAGATGTCGATAGTCCATATCTCGGAAACTATAAGAGAAAATGCAATTTGGCAATCGGCAACGTAATTAGCATGCCGAATATTACTTGGAATGTGAATTACAACGAAATCGCTAATTCATTAGGCCATTTTACAATTCTGGCCCAAGTTAGAAGCAGAGCCAATATTGCAAGATGTCGATAGTCCATATCTCGGAAACTATAAGAGATAATGCAATTTGGCAATCGGCAACGTAATTAGCATGCCGAATATTACTTGGAATGTGAATTACAACGAAATCGCTAATTCATTAGGCCATTTTACAATTCTGGCCCAAGTTAGAAGCAGAGCCAATATTGCAAGATGTCGATAGTCCATATCTCAGAAACTATTAGAGAAAATGCAATTTGGCAATCGGCAACGTAATTAGCATGCCGAATATTACTTGGAATGTGAATTACAACGAAATCGCTAATTCATAAGACCATTTTACAATTCTGGCCCAAGTAAGAACCAGAGCCAATATTGTAAAATGTCGATAGTCCGTATCTCGGAAACTATAAGAGATAATGCAATTTGGCAATCGGCAACGTTATTAGCATGCCGAATATTACTTGGAATGTGAATTACAACGAAATCACTAATTCATAAGGCCATTTTACAATTCTGGCCCAAGTTAGAAGCAGAGCCAATATTGTCAGGGGTCGATAGTCCATATCTCGGAAACTATTAGAGATAATGCAATTTGGCAATCGGCAACGTAATTAGCATGCCGAATATTACTTGGAATGTGAATTGGAACGAAATCGCTAATTCATAAGACCATTTTTCAATTTTGACCCAAGTTAGAAGCAGAGTAAATATTGCAAGATGTCGATAGTCCATATCTCAGAAACTATAACAGATAATGCAATTTGGCAATCGGCAACGTAATTAGCATGCCCAATATTACTTGGAGTGTGAATTGGAACGAAATCGCTAATTCAGAAGACCATTTTACAATTCTGGCCCAAGTTAGAAGCAGAGCCAATATTGTAAGATGTCGATAGTCCATATCTCGGAAACTATAAGAGATAATGCAATTTGGCAATCGGCAACACAATTAGCATGACGAATATTACTTGGAATGTGAATTACAACGAAATCGCTAATTCATAAGGCCATTTTACAATTCTGGCCCAAGATAGAAGCAGCGCCAATATTGCAAGATGTCGATAGTCCATATCTCGGAAACTATAAGAGATAATGCAATTTGGCAATCGGCAACGTAATTAGCATGCCGAATATTACTTGGAATGTGAATTGGAGCGAAATCGCTAATTCATAAGACCATTTTGCAATTTTGACCCAAGTTAGAAGCAGAGCCAATATTGTAAAATGTCGATAGTCCATATCTCGGAAACTATAAGAGATATTGCAATTTCGCAATCGGCAACGTTATTAGCATGCCGAATATTACTTGGAATGTGAATTGCAACGAAATCGCTAATTCATAAGGCCATTTTACAATTCTGGCCCAAGTTAGAAGCAGAGCCAATATTGCAAGATGTCGATAGTCCATATCTCGCAAACTTTAAGAGATAATGCAATTTGGCAATCGGCAACGTAATTAGCATGCCGAATATTACTTGGAATGTGAATTGGAACGAAATCGCTAATTCATAAGACCATTTTACAATTCTGGCCCAAGTTAGAAGCATAGACAATATTGTAAAATGTCGATAGTCCATATCTCGGAAACTATAAGAGATAATGCAATTTGGCGATCGGCAACGTAATTAGCATGCCGAATATTACTTGGAAAGTGAATTGGAACGAAATCGCTAATTCATAAGACCATTTTACAATTTTGGCCCAAGTTGGAAGCAGAGCCAATATTGTAAAATGTCGATAGTCCATATCTCGGAAACTATAAGAGATCATGCAACTTGGCAATCGGCAACGTTATTAGCATGCCGAATATTACTTGGAATGTGAATTACAACGAAATCGCTAATTCATAAAGCCAATTTACAATTCTGGCCCAAGTTAGAAGCTGAGCCAATATTGCAAGATGTCGATAGTCCATATCTCGGAAACTATAAGAGATAATGCAATTTGGCGATCGGCAACGTAATTAGCATGCCGAATATTACTTGGAATGTGAATTACAACGAAATCGCTAATTCATAAGGCCAATTTACAATTCTGGCCCAAGTTAGAAGCAGAGCCAATATTGCAAGATGTCGATAGTCCATATCTCGGAATCTATAAGAGATAATGCAATTTGGCAATCGGCAACGTTATTAGCATGCCGAATATTACTTGGAATGTGAATTACAAAGAAATCGCTAATTCATAAGGCCATTTTACAATTCTGGCCCAAGTTAGAAGCAGAGCCAATATTGCAAGATGTCGATAGTGCATATCTAGGAAACTATAAGAGGTAATGCAATTTGGCAATCGGCAACGTAATTAGCATGCCGAATATTACTTGGAATGTGAATTGGAGCGAAATCGCTAATTCATAAGACCATTTTACAATTTTGACCCAAGTTAGAAGCAGAGCCAATATTGTAAAATGTCGATAGTTCATATCTCGGAAACTATAAGAGATAATGCAATTTGGCAATCGGCAACGTAATTAGCTTGCCGAATATTACTTGGAATGTGAATTACAATGAAATCGCTAATTCATAAGACCATTTAACAATTCTGGCCCAAGTTAGAAGCAGAGCCAATATTGTCAGATATCGATAGTCCATATCTCGGAAACTATAAGAGATAATGCAATTTGGCAATCGGTAACGTAATTAGCATGCCGAATATTACTTGGAATGTGAATTGGAGCGAAATCGCTAATTCATAAGACCATTTTACAATTTTGACCCAAGTTAGAAGCAGAGCCAACATTGTAAAATGTCGATAGTTCATATCTCGGAAACTATAAAAGATAATGCAATTTGGCAATCGGCAACGTAATTAGCTTGCCGAATATTACTTGGAATGTGAATTAGAAGTTAGAAGCAGAGCCAATATTGTCAGATGTCGATAGTCCATATCTCGGAAACTATAAGAGATAATGCAATTTGGCAATCGGTAACGTAATTAGCATGCCAAATATTACTTGGAATGTGAATTGGAGCGAAATCGCTAATTCATAAGACCATTTTACAATTTTAACACAAGTTAGAAGCAGAGCCAGTATTGTAAAATGTCGATAGTCCATATCTCGGAAACTATAAGAGATAATGCAAATTGGCAATCGGCAACGTAATTAGCATGACGAATATTACTTGGACTGTGAATTACAACGAAATCGCTAATTCATAAGGCCATTTTACAATTCTGGCCCATGTTAGAAGCAGAGCCAATATTGCAAGATGTCGATAGTCCATATCTCGGAAACTATAAGAGATAATGCAATTTGGCAATCGGCAACGTAATTAGCTTGCCGAATATTACTTGGAATGTGAATTAGAAGTTAGAAGCAGAGCCAATATTGTCAGATGTCGATAGTCCATATCTCTGAAACTATAAGAGATAATGCAATTTGGCAATCGGTAACGTAATTAGCATGCCAAATATTACTTGGAATGTGAATTGGAGCGAAATCGCTAATTCATAAGACCATTTTACAATTTTAACCCAAGTTAGAAGCAGAGCCAGTATTGTAAAATGTCGATAGTCCATATCTCGGAAACTATAAGAGATAATGCAATTTGGCAATCGGCAACGTAATTAGCATGACGAATATTACTTGGACTGTGAATTACAACGAAATCGCTAATTCATAAGGCCATTTTACAATTCTGGCCCAAGTTAGAAGCAGAGCCAATATTGCAAGATGTCGATAGTCCATATCTCGGAATCTACAAGAGATAATGCAATTTGGCAATCGGCAACGTTATTAGCATGCCGAATATTACTTGGAATGTGAATTACAACGAAATCGCTAATTCATAAGGCCAATTTACAATTCTGGCCCAAGTTAGAAGCAGAGCCAATATTGCAAGATGTCGATAGTCCATATCTAGGAAACTATAAGAGATAATGCAATTTGGCAATCGGCAACGTAATTAGCATGCCGAATATTACTTGGAGTGTGAACTGGAACGAAATCGCTAATTCATAAGACCATTTTACAATTCTGGCCCAAGTTAAAAGCAGAGCCAATATTGCAAGATTTCGATAGTCCATATCTCAGAGACTATAAGAGATAATGCAATTTGGCAATCGGCAACGTTATTAGCATGCGGAATATTACTTGGAATGTGAATTACAACGAAATCGCTAATTCATAAGGCCAATTTACAATTCTGGCCCAAGATAGAAGCAGAGCCAATATTGCAAGATGTCGATAGTCCATATCTCGGAATCTACAAGAGATAATGCAATTTGGCAATCGGCAACGTTATTAGCATGCCGAATATTACTTGGAATGTGAATTACAACGAAATCGCTAATTCATAAGGCCAATTTACAATTCTGGCCCAAGTTAGAAGCAGAGCCAATATTGCAAGATGTCGATAGTCCATATCTAGGAAACTATAAGAGATAATGCAATTTGGCAATCGGCAACGTAATTAGCATGCCGAATATTACTTGGAGTGTGAACTGGAACGAAATCGCTAATTCATAAGACCATTTTACAATTCTGGCCCAATTAGAAGCAGAGCCAATATTGCAAGATGTCGATAGTCCATATCTCAGAAACTATAAGAGATAATGCAATTTGGCAATTGGCAACGTAATTAGCACGCCGAATATTACTTGGAGTGTGAACTGGAACGAAATCGCTAATTCATAAGACCATTTTACAATTCTGGCCCAATTAGAAGCAGAGCCAATATTGCAAGATGTCGATAGTCCATATCTCAGAAACTATAAGAGATATTGCAATTTGGCAATCGGCAACGTTATTAGCATGCCGAATATTACTTGGAATGTGAATTACAACGAAATCGCTAATTCATAGGGCAATTTTACAATTCTGGCCCAAGTTAGAAGCATAGCCAATATTGCAAGATGTCGATAGTCCATATCTCGGAAACTATAAGAGAAAATGCAATTTGGCAATCGGCAACGTAATTAGCATGAGGAATATTACTTGGAATGTGCATTACAACGAAATCGCTAACTCATAAGGCCATTTTACAATTCTGGCCCAAGTTAGAAGCAGAGCCAATATTGCAAGATGTCGATAGTCCATATCTCAGAAAATATTAGAGATAATGCAATTTGGCAATCGGCAACGTAATTAACATGCCGAATATTACTTGGAATGTGAATTGGAGCGAAATCGCTAATTCATAAGACCATTTTGCAATTTTGACCCAAGTTAGAAGCAGAGCCAATATTGTAGCATGCCGAATATTACTTGGAATGTGAATTACAACGAAATCGCTAATTCATAAGGCCATTTAAAATTCTGGCCCAAGTTAGAAGCAGAGCCAATATTGCAAGATGTCGATAGTCCATATCTCGGAAACTATAAGAGATAATGCAATTTGGCAATAGGCAACGTAATTAGCATGTCAAATGTTACTTGGAATGTGAATTGGAGCGAAATCGCTAATTCATAATACCATTTTACAATTTTGACCCAATTTAGAAGCATGCCAATATTGTAAAATGTCGATTGTCTATATCTCGGATACTATACGAGATAATGCAATTTGGCAATCGACAACGTAGTTAGCTTGCCGAATATTACTTGGAATGTGAATTACAAAGAAATCGCTAATTCATAAGACCATTTTACAATTCTGGCCCAAGTTAGAAGCAGAGCCATTATTGTCAGAAGTCGATAGTCCATATCTCGGAAACTATAAGAGATAATGCAATTTGGCAATCGGCAACGTAATTAGCATGCCGAATATTACTTGGAATGTGAATTGGAACGAAATCGCTAATTCATAAGACCATTTTACAATTCTGGCCCAAGTAAGAAGCAGAGCCAATATTGTCAAATGTCGATAGTCCATATCTCGGAAACTATAAGAGATAATGCAATTTGGCAATCGGCAACGTTATTAGCATGCCGAATATTACTTGGAATGTGAATTACAACGAAATCGCTAATTCATAAGGCCATTTTACAATTCTGGCCCAAGTTAGAAGCAGAGCCAATATTGTCAGGGGTCGATAGTCCATATCTCGGAAACTATTAGAGATAATGCAATTTGGCAATCGGCAACGTAATTAGCATGCCGAATATTACTTGGAATGTGAATTGGACCGAAATCGCTAATTCATAAGACCATTTTTCAATTTTGACCCAAGTTAGAAGCAGAGCCAATATTGCAAGATGTCGATAGTCCATATCTCAGAAACTATAAGAGATAATGCAATTTGGCAATCGGCAACGTAATTAGCATGCCCAATATTACTTGGAGTGTGAATTGGAACGAAATCGCTAATTCAGAAGACCATTTTACAATTCTGGCCCAAGTTAGAAGCAGAGCCAATATTGTAAGATGTCGATAGTCCATATCTCGGAAACTATAAGAGATAATGCAATTTGGCAATCGGCATCGTAATAGCATGACGAATATTACTTGAAATGTGAATTACAACGAAATCGCTAATTCATAAGGCCATTTTACAATTCTGGCCCAAGATAGAAGCAGCGCCAATATTGCAAGATGTCGATAGTCCATATCTCGGAAACTATAAGAGATAATGCAATTTGGCAATCGGCAACGTAATTAGCATGCCGAATATTACTAGGAATGTGAATTACTACGAAATCGCTAATTCATAAGGCCATTTTACAATTCTGGCCCAATTAGAAGCAGAGCCTATATTGCAAGATGTCGATAGTCCATATCTCAGAAACTATAAGAGATAATGCAATTTGGCAATCGGCAACGTAATTAGCATGCCGAATATTACTTGGAATGTGAATTGGAGCGAAATCGCTAATTCATAAGACCATTTTGCAATTTTGCCCCAAGTTAGAAGCAGAGCCAATATTGTAAAATGTCGATAGTCCATATCTCGGAAACTATAAGAGATATTGCAATTTCGTAATAGGCAACGTTATTAGCATGCCGAATATTACTTGGAATGTGAATTACAACGAAATCGCTAATTCATAAGGCCATTTTACAATTCTGGCCCAAGTTAGAAGCAGAGCCAATATTGCAAGATGTCGATAGTCCATATCTCGGAAGCTTTAAGAGATAATGCAATTTGGCAATCGGCAACGTAATTAGCATGCCGAATATTACTTGGAATGTGAATTGGAACGAAATCGCTAATTCATAAGACCATTTTACAATTCTGGCCCAAGTTAGAAGCAGAGCCAATATTGTAAGATGTCGATAGTTCATATCTCCGAAACTATAAGAGATAATGCAATTTGGCAATCGGCAACGTAATTAGCATGACGAATATTACTTGGAATATGAATTACAACGAAATCGCTAATTCATATGGCCATTTTACAATTCTGGCCCAAGATAGAAGCAGAGCCAGTATTGCAAGATGTCGATAGTCCATATCTCGGAAACTATAAGAGAAAATGCAATTTGGCAGTCGGCAACGTAATTAGCATGCCGAATATTACTTGGAATGTGAATTGGAGCGAAATCGCTAATTCATAAGGCCATTTTACAATTTTGGCACAAGTTAGAAGCAGAGCCAATATTGCAAGAAGTCGATAGTCCATATCTCGGAAACTATAAGAGATAATGCAATTTGGCAATCGGCAACGTAATTAGCATGCCGAATATTACTTGGAATGTGAATTACAACGAAATCGCTAATTCATAAGACCATTTTACAATTCTGGCCCAAGTTAGAAGCAGAGCCAATATTGTCAGATGCCGAGAGTCCATATCTCGGACACTATACGAGATAATGCAATTTGGCAATCGGCGACGTAATTAGCATGCCGATTATTACTTGGAAAGTGAATTGGAACGAAATCTCTAATTCATAAGACCATTTTACAATTCTGGCCCAAGTTAGAATCATAGCCAATATTGTAAAATGTCGATAGTCCATATCTCGGAAACTATAAGAGATAATGCAATTTGGCAATCGGCAACCTAATTAGCATGCCGAATATTACTTTTAAAGTGAATTGGAACGAAATCGCTAATTCATAAGACCGTTTTACAATTTTGGCCCAAGTTAGAAGCAGAGCCAATATTGTGAGATGCCGAGAGTCCATATCTCGGACACTATACGAGATAATACAATTTGGCAATCGGCAACGTTATTAGCATGCCTAATATTACTTGGAAAGTGTATTACAACGAAATCGCTAATTCATAAGGCCAATTTACAATTCTGGCCCAAGTTAGAAGCAGAGCCAATATTGCAAGATGTCGATAGTCCATATCTCGGGAACTATAAGAGATAATGCAATTTGGCAATCGGTAACGTAATTAGCATGCGGAATATTACTTGGAGTGTGAATTGGAACGAAATCGCTAATTCAGAAGACCATTTTACAATTCTGGCCCAAGTTAGAAGCAGAGCCAATATTGTAAGATGTCGATAGTCCATATCTCGGAAACTATAAGAGATAATGCAATTTGGCAATCGGCAACATAATTAGCATGACGAATATTACTTGGAATGTGAATTACAACGAAATCGCTAATTCATAAGGCCATTTTACAATTCTGGCCCAAGATAGAAGCAGCGCCAATATTGCAAGATGTCGATAGTCCATATCTCGGAAACTATAAGAGATAATGCAATTTGGCAATCGGCAACGTAATTAGCATGCCGAATATTACTTGGAATGTGAATTGGAGCGAAATCGCTAATTCATAAGACCATTTTGCAATTTTGACCCAAGTTAGAAGCAGAGCCAATATTGTAAAATGTCGATAGTCCATATCTCGGAAACTATAAGAGATATTGCAATTTCGCAATCGGCAACGTTATTAGCATGCCGAATATTACTTGGAATGTGAATTGCAACGAAATCGCTAATTCATAAGGCCATTTTACAATTCTGGCCCAAGTTAGAAGCAGAGCCAATATTGCAAGATGTCGATAGTCCATATCTCGCAAACTTTAAGAGATAATGC
The DNA here is from genome assembly GCF_030347505.1 of Rhynchophorus ferrugineus. Classification (NCBI taxonomy): domain Eukaryota; kingdom Metazoa; phylum Arthropoda; class Insecta; order Coleoptera; family Curculionidae; genus Rhynchophorus; species Rhynchophorus ferrugineus. Next base: position 45,428 of record NW_027472691.1, read on the forward strand.
AATTTGGCAATCGGCAACGTAATTAGCATGCCGAATATTACTTGGAATGTGAATTGGAACGAAATCGCTAATTCATAAGACCATTTTACAATTCTGGCCCAAGTTAGAAGCATAGACAATATTGTAAAATGTCGATAGTCCATATCTCGGAAACTATAAGAGATAATGCAATTTGGCGATCGGCAACGTAATTAGCATGCCGAATATTACTTGGAAAGTGAATTGGAACGAAATCGCTAATTCATAAGACCATTTTACAATTTTGGCCCAAGTTGGAAGCAGAGCCAATATTGTAAAATGTCGATAGTCCATATCTCGGAAACTATAAGAGATCATGCAACTTGGCAATCGGCAACGTTATTAGCATGCCGAATATTACTTGGAATGTGAATTACAACGAAATCGCTAATTCATAAAGCCAATTTACAATTCTGGCCCAAGTTAGAAGCCGAGCCAATATTGCAAGATGTCGATAGTCCATATCTCGGAAACTATAAGAGATAATGCAATTTGGCGATCGGCAACGTAATTAGCATGCCGAATATTACTTGGAATGTGAATTACAACGAAATCGCTAATTCATAAGGCCAATTTACAATTCTGGCCCAAGTTAGAAGCAGAGCCAATATTGCAAGATGTCGATAGTCCATATCTCGGAATCTATAAGAGATAATGCAATTTGGCAATCGGCAACGTTATTAGCATGCCGAATATTACTTGGAATGTGAATTACAAAGAAATCGCTAATTCATAAGGCCATTTTACAATTCTGGCCCAAGTTAGAAGCAGAGCCAATATTGCAAGATGTCGATAGTGCATATCTAGGAAACTATAAGAGGTAATGCAATTTGGCAATCGGCAACGTAATTAGCATGCCGAATATTACTTGGAATGTGAATTGGAGCGAAATCGCTAATTCATAAGACCATTTTACAATTTTGACCCAAGTTAGAAGCAGAGCCAATATTGTAAAATGTCGATAGTTCATATCTCGGAAACTATAAGAGATAATGCAATTTGGCAATCGGCAACGTAATTAGCTTGCCGAATATTACTTGGAATGTGAATTACAATGAAATCGCTAATTCATAAGACCATTTAACAATTCTGGCCCAAGTTAGAAGCAGAGCCAATATTGTCAGATATCGATAGTCCATATCTCGGAAACTATAAGAGATAATGCAATTTGGCAATCGGTAACGTAATTAGCATGCCGAATATTACTTGGAATGTGAATTGGAGCGAAATCGCTAATTCATAAGACCATTTTACAATTTTGACCCAAGTTAGAAGCAGAGCCAACATTGTAAAATGTCGATAGTTCATATCTCGGAAACTATAAAAGATAATGCAATTTGGCAATCGGCAACGTAATTAGCTTGCCGAATATTACTTGGAATGTGAATTAGAAGTTAGAAGCAGAGCCAATATTGTCAGATGTCGATAGTCCATATCTCGGAAACTATAAGAGATAATGCAATTTGGCAATCGGTAACGTAATTAGCATGCCAAATATTACTTGGAATGTGAATTGGAGCGAAATCGCTAATTCATAAGACCATTTTACAATTTTAACACAAGTTAGAAGCAGAGCCAGTATTGTAAAATGTCGATAGTCCATATCTCGGAAACTATAAGAGATAATGCAATTTGGCAATCGGCAACGTAATTAGCATGACGAATATTACTTGGACTGTGAATTACAACGAAATCGCTAATTCATAAGGCCATTTTACAATTCTGGCCCATGTTAGAAGCAGAGCCAATATTGTAAGATGTCGATAGTCCATATCTCGGAAACTATAAGAGATAATGCAATTTGGCAATCGGCAACGTAATTAGCTTGCCGAATATTACTTGGAATGTGAATTAGAAGTTAGAAGCAGAGCCAATATTGTCAGATGTCGATAGTCCATATCTCTGAAACTATAAGAGATAATGCAATTTGGCAATCGGTAACGTAATTAGCATGCCAAATATTACTTGGAATGTGAATTGGAGCGAAATCGCTAATTCATAAGACCATTTTACAATTTTAACCCAAGTTAGAAGCAGAGCCAGTATTGTAAAATGTCGATAGTCCATATCTCGGAAACTATAAGAGATAATGCAATTTGGCAATCGGCAACGTAATTAGCATGACGAATATTACTTGGACTGTGAATTACAACGAAATCGCTAATTCATAAGGCCATTTTACAATTCTGGCCCAAGTTAGAAGCAGAGCCAATATTGCAAGATGTCGATAGTCCATATCTCGGAATCTACAAGAGATAATGCAATTTGGCAATCGGCAACGTTATTAGCATGCCGAATATTACTTGGAATGTGAATTACAACGAAATCGCTAATTCATAAGGCCAATTTACAATTCTGGCCCAAGTTAGAAGCAGAGCCAATATTGCAAGATGTCGATAGTCCATATCTAGGAAACTATAAGAGATAATGCAATTTGGCAATCGGCAACGTAATTAGCATGCCGAATATTACTTGGAGTGTGAACTGGAACGAAATCGCTAATTCATAAGACCATTTTACAATTCTGGCCCAAGTTAAAAGCAGAGCCAATATTGCAAGATTTCGATAGTCCATATCTCAGAGACTATAAGAGATAATGCAATTTGGCAATCGGCAACGTTATTAGCATGCGGAATATTACTTGGAATGTGAATTACAACGAAATCGCTAATTCATAAGGCCAATTTACAATTCTGGCCCAAGATAGAAGCAGAGCCAATATTGCAAGATGTCGATAGTCCATATCTCGGAATCTACAAGAGATAATGCAATTTGGCAATCGGCAACGTTATTAGCATGCCGAATATTACTTGGAATGTGAATTACAACGAAATCGCTAATTCATAAGGCCAATTTACAATTCTGGCCCAAGTTAGAAGCAGAGCCAATATTGCAAGATGTCGATAGTCCATATCTAGGAAACTATAAGAGATAATGCAATTTGGCAATCGGCAACGTAATTAGCATGCCGAATATTACTTGGAGTGTGAACTGGAACGAAATCGCTAATTCATAAGACCATTTTACAATTCTGGCCCAATTAGAAGCAGAGCCAATATTGCAAGATGTCGATAGTCCATATCTCAGAAACTATAAGAGATAATGCAATTTGGCAATTGGCAACGTAATTAGTACGCCGAATATTACTTGGAGTGTGAACTGGAACGAAATCGCTAATTCATAAGACCATTTTACAATTCTGGCCCAATTAGAAGCAGAGCCAATATTGCAAGATGTCGATAGTCCATATCTCAGAAACTATAAGAGATATTGCAATTTGGCAATCGGCAACGTTATTAGCATGCCGAATATTACTTGGAATGTGAATTACAACGAAATCGCTAATTCATAGGGCAATTTTACAATTCTGGCCCAAGTTAGAAGCATAGCCAATATTGCAAGATGTCGATAGTCCATATCTCGGAAACTATAAGAGAAAATGCAATTTGGCAATCGGCAACGTAATTAGCATGAGGAATATTACTTGGAATGTGCATTACAACGAAATCGCTAATTCATTAGGCCATTTTACAATTCTGGCCCAAGTTAGAAGCAGAGCCAATATTGCAAGATGTCGATAGTCCATATCTCAGAAAATATTAGAGATAATGCAATTTGGCAATCGGCAACGTAATTAACATGCCGAATATTACTTGGAATGTGAATTGGAGCGAAATCGCTAATTCATAAGACCATTTTGCAATTTTGACCCAAGTTAGAAGCAGAGCCAATATTGCAAGATGTCGATAGTCCATATCTCGGAATCTACAAGAGATAATGCAATTTGGCAATCGGCAACGTTATTAGCATGCCGAATATTACTTGGAATGTGAATTACAACGAAATCGCTAATTCATAAGGCCATTTAAAATTCTGGCCCAAGTTAGAAGCAGAGCCAATATTGCAAGATGTCGATAGTCCATATCTCGGAAACTATAAGAGATAATGCAATTTGGCAATAGGCAACGTAATTAGCATGTCAAATGTTACTTGGAATGTGAATTGGAGCGAAATCGCTAATTCATAATACCATTTTACAATTTTGACCCAATTTAGAAGCATGCCAATATTGTAAAATGTCGATAGTCTATATCTCGGATACTATACGAGATAATGCAATTTGGCAATCGACAACGTAGTTAGCTTGCCGAATATTACTTGGAATGTGAATTACAAAGAAATCGCTAATTCATAAGACCATTTTACAATTTTGACCCAAGTTAGAAGCAGAGCCATTATTGTCAGATGTCGATAGTCCATATCTCGGAAACTATAAGAGATAATGCAATTTGGCAATCGGCAACGTAATTAGCATGCCGAATATTACTTGGAATGTGAATTGGAACGAAATCGCTAATTCATAAGACCATTTTACAATTCTGGCCCAAGTAAGAAGCAGAGCCAATATTGTCAAATGTCGATAGTCCATATCTCGGAAACTATAAGAGATAATGCAATTTGGCAATCGGCAACGTTATTAGCATGCCGAATATTACTTGGAATGTGAATTACAACGAAATCGCTAATTCATAAGGCCATTTTACAATTCTGGCCCAAGTTAGAAGCAGAGCCAATATTGTCAGGGGTCGATAGTCCATATCTCGGAAACTATTAGAGATAATGCAATTTGGCAATCGGCAACGTAATTAGCATGCCGAATATTACTTGGAATGTGAATTGGACCGAAATCGCTAATTCATAAGACCATTTTTCAATTTTGACCCAAGTTAGAAGCAGAGCCAATATTGTAGCATGCCCAATATTACTTGGAGTGTGAATTGGAACGAAATCGCTAATTCAGAAGACCATTTTACAATTCTGGCCCAAGTTAGAAGCAGAGCCAATATTGTAAGATGTCGATAGTCCATATCTCGGAAACTATAAGAGATAATGCAATTTGGCAATCGGCATCGTAATAGCATGACGAATATTACTTGAAATGTGAATTACAACGAAATCGCTAATTCATAAGGCCATTTTACAATTCTGGCCCAAGATAGAAGCAGCGCCAATATTGCAAGATGTCGATAGTCCATATCTCGGAAACTATAAGAGATAATGCAATTTGGCAATCGGCAACGTAATTAGCATGCCGAATATTACTAGGAATGTGAATTACTACGAAATCGCTAATTCATAAGGCCATTTTACAATTCTGGCCCAATTAGAAGCAGAGCCTATATTGCAAGATGTCGATAGTCCATATCTCAGAAACTATAAGAGATAATGCAATTTGGCAATCGGCAACGTAATTAGCATGCCGAATATTACTTGGAATGTGAATTGGAGCGAAATCGCTAATTCATAAGACCATTTTGCAATTTTGCCCCAAGTTAGAAGCAGAGCCAATATTGTAAAATGTCGATAGTCCATATCTCGGAAACTATAAGAGATATTGCAATTTCGTAATAGGCAACGTTATTAGCATGCCGAATATTACTTGGAATGTGAATTACAACGAAATCGCTAATTCATAAGGCCATTTTACAATTCTGGCCCAAGTTAGAAGCAGAGCCAATATTGCAAGATGTCGATAGTCCATATCTCGGAAGCTTTAAGAGATAATGCAATTTGGCAATCGGCAACGTAATTAGCATGCCGAATATTACTTGGAATGTGAATTGGAACGAAATCGCTAATTCATAAGACCATTTTACAATTCTGGCCCAAGTTAGAAGCAGAGCCAATATTGTAAGATGTCGATAGTTCATATCTCCGAAACTATAAGAGATAATGCAATTTGGCAATCGGCAACGTAATTAGCATGACGAATATTACTTGGAATATGAATTACAACGAAATCGCTAATTCATATGGCCATTTTACAATTCTGGCCCAAGATAGAAGCAGAGCCAGTATTGCAAGATGTCGATAGTCCATATCTCGGAAACTATAAGAGAAAATGCAATTTGGCAGTCGGCAACGTAATTAGCATGCCGAATATTACTTGGAATGTGAATTGGAGCGAAATCGCTAATTCATAAGGCCATTTTACAATTTTGGCACAAGTTAGAAGCAGAGCCAATATTGCAAGAAGTCGATAGTCCATATCTCGGAAACTATAAGAGATAATGCAATTTGGCAATCGGCAACGTAATTAGCATGCCGAATATTACTTGGAATGTGAATTACAACGAAATCGCTAATTCATAAGACCATTTTACAATTCTGGCCCAAGTTAGAAGCAGAGCCAATATTGTCAGATGCCGAGAGTCCATATCTCGGACACTATACGAGATAATGCAATTTGGCAATCGGCGACGTAATTAGCATGCCGATTATTACTTGGAAAGTGAATTGGAACGAAATCTCTAATTCATAAGACCATTTTACAATTCTGGCCCAAGTTAGAATCATAGCCAATATTGTAAAATGTCGATAGTCCATATCTCGGAAACTATAAGAGATAATGCAATTTGGCAATCGGCAACCTAATTAGCATGCCGAATATTACTTTTAAAGTGAATTGGAACGAAATCGCTAATTCATAAGACCGTTTTACAATTTTGGCCCAAGTTAGAAGCAGAGCCAATATTGTGAGATGCCGAGAGTCCATATCTCGGACACTATACGAGATAATACAATTTGGCAATCGGCAACGTTATTAGCATGCCTAATATTACTTGGAAAGTGTATTACAACGAAATCGCTAATTCATAAGGCCAATTTACAATTCTGGCCCAAGTTAGAAGCAGAGCCAATATTGCAAGATGTCGATAGTCCATATCTCGGGAACTATAAGAGATAATTCAATTTGGCAATCGGTAACGTAATTAGCATGCGGAATATTACTTGGAATGTGAATTGGAACGAAATCGCTTATTCAAAAGACCATTTTACAATTTTGAACCAAGTTAGAAACAGAGCCAATATTGTAAAATGTCGATAGTCCATATCTCGGAAACTATAAGAGATAATGCAATTTGGCAATTGGCAACGTTATTAGCATGCCGAATATTACTTGGAATGTGAATTACAACGAAATCACTAATTCATAAGACCATTTTACAATTCTGGCCCAAGTTAGAAGCAGAGCCAATATTGTAAAATGTCGATAGTCCATATCTCGGAAACTATAAGAGATAATGCAATTTGACAATTGGCAACGTTGTTAGCATTCCGAATATTACTTGGAATGTCAATTACAACGAAATCGCTAATTCATAAGGCCATTTTACAATTCAGCCCCAAGGTAGAAACAGACTCTAAGGTGTAAAATTTCGATTGCCCATATCTCGGAAACTATAAGAGATAATGTAATTTGGCAATCGGCAACGTAATTAGCATGCCGAATATTAGTTGGAATGTGAATTGGAACGAAATCGCTAATTCATAAGACCATTTTTCAATTTTGACCCAAGTTAGAAGCAGAGCCAATATTGCAAATGTCGATAGTCCATATCTCGGAAACTATAAGAGATAATGCAATTTGGCAATCGGCAACGTAATTAGCATGCCGAATATTACTTGGAGTGTGAATTGGAACGAAATCGCTAATTCATAAGACCATTTTACAAATCTGGCCCAAGTTAGAAGCAGAGCTAATATTGTAAGATGTCGATAGTCCATATCTCGGAAACTATAAGAAATAATGCAATTTGGCAATCGGCAACGTTATTAGCATGCCGAATATTACTTGGAATGTGAATTACAACGAAATCGCTAATTCATAAGGCCATTTTACTATTCTGGCCCAAGATAGAAGCAGAGCCAATATTGCAAGATGTCGATAGTCCATATCTCGGAAACTATAAGAGAAAATGCAATTTGGCAATCGGCAACGTAATTAGCATGCCGAATATTACTTGGAATGTGAATTACAACGAAATCGCTAATTCATTAGGCCATTTTACAATTCTGGCCCAAGTTAGAAACAGAGCCAATATTGCAAGATGTCGATAGTCCACATCTCAGAGACTATAAGAGATAATGCAATTTGGCAATCGGCAACGTTATTAGCATGCCGAATATTACTTGGAATGTGAATTACAACGAAATCGCTAATTCATAAGGCCAATTTACAATTCTGGCCCAAGTTAGAAGCAGAGCCAATATTGCAAGATGTCGATAGTCCATATCTCGGAATCTACAAGAGATAATGCAATTTGGCAATCGGCAACGTTATTAGCATGCCGAATATTACTTGGAATGTGAATTACAACGAAATCGCTAATTCATAAGGCCAATTTACAATTCTGGCCCAAGTTAGAAGCAGAGCCAATATTGCAAGATGTCGATAGTCCATATCTAGGAAACTATAAGAGATAATGCAATTTGGCAATCGGCAACGTAATTAGTATGCCGAGTATTACTTGGAGTGTGAACTGGAACGAAATCGCTAATTCATAAGACCATTTTACAATTCTGGCCCAATTAGAAGCAGAGCCAATATTGCAAGATGTCGATAGTCCATATCTCAGAAACTATAAGAGATAATGCAATTTGGCAATCGGCAACGTAATTAGCATGCCGAATATTACTTGGAATGTGAATTGGAGCGAAATCGCTAATTCATAAGACCATTTTGCAATTTTGACCCAAGTTAGAAGCAGAGCCAATATTGTAAAATGTCGATAGTACATATCTCGGAAACTATAAGAGATATTGCAATTTGGCAATCGGCAACGTTATTAGCATGCCGAATATTACTTGAAATGTGAATTACAACGAAATCGCTAATTCATAAGGCAATTTTACAATTCTGGCCCAAGTTAGAAGCAGAGCCAATATTGCAAGATGTCGATAGTCCATATCTCGGAAACTATAAGAGAAAATGCAATTTGGCAATCGGCAACGTAATTAGCATGAGGAATATTACTTGGAATGTGCATTACAACGAAATCGCTAATTCATTAGGCCATTTTACAATTCTGGCCCAAGTTAGAAGCAGAGCCAATATTGCAAGATGTCGATAGTCCATATCTCAGAAAATATTAGAGATAATGCAATTTGGCAATCGGCAACGTAATTAGCATGCCGAATATTACTTGGAATGTGAATTGGAGCGAAATCGCTAATTCATAAGACCATTTTGCAATTTTGACCCAAGTTAGAAGCAGAGCTAATATTGTAGCATGCCGAATATTACTTGGAATGTGAATTACAACGAAATCGCTAACTCATAAGGCCATTTAAAATTCTGGCCCAAGTTAGAAGCAGAGCCAATATTGCAAGATGTCGATAGTCCATATCTCGGAAACTATAAGAGATAATGCAATTTGGCAATAGGCAACGTAATTAGCATGCCAAATGTTACTTGGAATGTGAATTGGAGCGAAATCGCTAATTCATAATACCATTTTACAATTTTGACCCAATTTAGAAGCATGCCAATATTGTAAAATGTCGATTGTCTATATCTCGGATACTATACGAGATAATGCAATTTGGCAATCGACAACGTAGTTAGCTTGCCGAATATTACTTGGAATGTGAATTACAAAGAAATCGCTAATTCATAAGACCATTTTACAATTCTGGCCCAAGTTAGAAGCAGAGCCATTATTGTCAGATGCCGATAGTCCATATCTCGGAAACTATAAGAGATAATGCAATTTGGCAATCGGCAACGTAATTAGCATGCCGAATATTACTTGGAATGTGAATTGGAACGAAATCGCTAATTCATAAGACCATTTTACAATTCTGGCCCAAGTAAGAAGCAGAGCCAATATTGTCAAATGTCGATAGTCCATATCTCGGAAACTATAAGAGATAATGCAATTTGGCAATCGGCAACGTTATTAGCATGCCGAATATTACTTGGAATGTGAATTACAACGAAATCGCTAATTCATAAGGCCATTTTACAATTCTGGCCCAAGTTAGAGGCAGAGCCAATATTGTCAGGGGTCGATAGTCCATATCTCGGAAACTATTAGAGATAATGCAATTTGGCAATCGGCAACGTAATTAGCATGCCGAATATTACTTGGAATGTGAATTGGAACGAAATCGCTAATTCATAAGACCATTTTTCAATTTTGACCCAAGTTAGAAGCAGAGCCAATATTGCAAGATGTCGATAGTCCATATCTCAGAAACTATAAGAGATAATGCAATTTGGCAATCGGCAACGTAATTAGCATGCCCAATATTACTTGGAGTGTGAATTGGAACGAAATCGCTAATTCAGACGACCATTTTACAATTCTGGCCCAAGTTAGAAGCAGAGCCAATATTGTAAGATGTCGATAGTCCATATCTCGGAAACTATAAGAGATAATGCAATTTGGCAATCGGCAACGTAATAGCATGACGAATATTACTTGAAATGTGAATTACAACGAAATCGCTAATTCATAAGGCCATTTTACAATTCTGGCCCAAGATAGAAGCAGCGCCAATATTGCAAGATGTCGATAGTCCATATCTCGGAAACTATAAGAGATAATGCAATTTGGCAATCGGCAACGTAATTAGCATGCCGAATATTACTAGGAATGTGAATTACTACGAAATCGCTAATTCATAAGGCCATTTTACAATTCTGGCCCAATTAGAAGCAGAGCCTATATTGCAAGATGTCGATAGTCCATATCTCAGAAACTATAAGAGATAATGCAATTTGGCAATCGGCAACGTAATTAGCATGCCGAATATTACTTGGAATGTGAATTGGGGCGAAATCGCTAATTCATAAGACCATTTTGCAATTTTGACCCAAGTTAGAAGCAGAGCCAATATTGTAAAATGTCGATAGTCCATATCTCGGAAACTATAAGAGATATTGCAATTTCGCAATCGGCAACGTTATTAGCATGCCGAATATTACTTGGAATGTGAATTACAACGAAATCGCTAATTCATAAGGCCATTTTACAATTCTGGCCCAAGTTAGAAGCAGAGCCAATATTGCAAGATGTCGATAGTCCATATCTCGGAAACTTTAAGAGATAATGCAATTTGGCTATCGGCAACGTAATTAGCATGCCGAATATTACTTGGAATGTGAATTGGAACGAAATCGCTAATTCATAAGACCATTTTACAATTCTGGCCCAAGTTAGAAGCAGAGCCAATATTGTAAGATGTCGATAGTTCATATCTCGGAAACTATAAGAGATAATGCAATTTGGCAATCGGCAACGTAATTAGCATGACGAATATTACTTGGAAAGTGAATTACAACGAAATCGCTAATTCATATGGCCATTTTACAATTCTGGCCCAAGATAGAAGCAGAGCCAATATTGCAAGATGTCGATAGTCCATATCTCGGAAACTATAAGAGAAAATGCAATTTGGCAGTCGGCAACGTAATTAGCATGCCGAATATTACTTGGAATGTGAATTGGAGCGAAATCGCTAATTCATAAGACCATTTTACAATTTTGGCCCTAGTTAGAAGCAGAGCCAATATTGTCAGATGCCGATAGTCCACATCTCGGAAACTATAAGAGATAATACAATATGGCAATCGGCAGCGTAATTAGCATGCCGAATATTACCTGGAATGTGAATTGGAACGAAATCGCTAATTCATAAAACCATTTTACAATTCTGGCACAAGTTAGAAACAGAGCCAATATTGTAAGATGTCGATAGTCCATATCACGGAAACTATAAGAGATAATGCAATTTGGCAATCGGCAACGTAATTAGCATGCCGAATATTACTTGGAACGTGAATTGGAGCGAAATCGCTAATTCATAAGACCATTTTACAATTCTGGCCCAAGTTAGAAGCAGAGCCAATATTGTAAAATGTCGATAGTCCATATCTCGGAAACTATTAGAGATAATGCATTTTGGCAATCGGCAACGTAATTAGCATGCCGAATATTACTTGGAATGTGAATTGGAGCGAAATCGCTAATTCATAAGACCATTTTACAATTCTGGCCCAAGTTAGAAGCAGAGTAAATATTGTCAGATGTCGATAGTCCATATCACGGAAACTATAAGAGATAATGCAATTTGGCAATCGGCAACGTAATTAGCATGCCGAATATTACTTGGAACGTGAATTGGAGCGAAATCGCTAATTCATAAGACCATTTTACAATTCTGGCCCAAGTTAGAAGCAGAGCCAATATTGTGAGATGCCGAGAGTCCATATCTCGGACACTATACGAGATAATACAATTTGGCAATCGGCAACGTAATTAGCATGCCGAATATTACTTGGAGTGTGAATTGGAACGAAATCGCTAATTCATAAGACCATTTTACAAATCTGGCCCAAGTTAGAAGCAGAGCTAATATTGTAAGATGTCGATAGTCCATATCTCGGAAACTATAAGAAATAATGCAATTTGGCAATCGGCAACGTTATTAGCATGCCGAATATTACTTGGAATGTGAATTACAACGAAATCGCTAATTCATAAGGCCATTTTACTATTCTGGCCCAAGATAGAAGCAGAGCCAATATTGCAAGATGTCGATAGTCCACATCTCGGAAACTATAAGAGAAAATGCAATTTGGCAATCGGCAACGTAATTAGCATGCCGAATATTACTTGGAATGTGAATTACAACGAAATCGCTAATTCATTAGGCCATTTTACAATTCTGGCCCAAGTTAGAAACAGAGCCAATATTGCAAGATGTCGATAGTCCACATCTCAGAGACTATAAGAGATAATGCAATTTGGCAATCGGCAACGTTATTAGCATGCCGAATATTACTTGGAATGTGAATTACAACGAAATCGCTAATTCATAAGGCCAATTTACAATTCTGGCCCAAGTTAGAAGCAGAGCCAATATTGCAAGATGTCGATAGTCCATATCTCGGAATCTACAAGAGATAATGCAATTTGGCAATCGGCAACGTTATTAGCATGCCGAATATTACTTGGAATGTGAATTACAACGAAATCGCTAATTCATAAGGCCAATTTACAATTCTGGCCCAAGTTAGAAGCAGAGCCAATATTGCAAGATGTCGATAGTCCATATCTAGGAAACTATAAGAGATAATGCAATTTGGCAATCGGCAACGTAATTAGTATGCCGAGTATTACTTGGAGTGTGAACTGGAACGAAATCGCTAATTCATAAGACCATTTTACAATTCTGGCCCAATTAGAAGCAGAGCCAATATTGCAAGATGTCGATAGTCCATATCTCAGAAACTATAAGAGATAATGCAATTTGGCAATCGGCAACGTAATTAGCATGCCGAATATTACTTGGAATGTGAATTGGAGCGAAATCGCTAATTCATAAGACCATTTTGCAATTTTGACCCAAGTTAGAAGCAGAGCCAATATTGTAAAATGTCGATAGTACATATCTCGGAAACTATAAGAGATATTGCAATTTGGCAATCGGCAACGTTATTAGCATGCCGAATATTACTTGAAATGTGAATTACAACGAAATCGCTAATTCATAAGGCAATTTTACAATTCTGGCCCAAGTTAGAAGCAGAGCCAATATTGCAAGATGTCGATAGTCCATATCTCGGAAACTATAAGAGAAAATGCAATTTGGCAATCGGCAACGTAATTAGCATGAGGAATATTACTTGGAATGTGCATTACAACGAAATCGCTAATTCATTAGGCCATTTTACAATTCTGGCCCAAGTTAGAAGCAGAGCCAATATTGCAAGATGTCGATAGTCCATATCTCAGAAAATATTAGGGATAATGCAAATTGGCAATCGGCAACGTAATTAGCATGCCGAATATTACTTGGAATGTGAATTGGAGCGAAATCGCTAATTCATAAGACCATTTTGCAATTTTGACCCAAGTTAGAAGCAGAGCTAATATTGTAAGATGTCGATAGTCCATATCACGGAAACTATAAGAGATAATGCAATTTGGCAATCGGCAACGTAATTAGCATGCCGAATATTACTTGGAATGTGAATTACAACGAAATCGCTAACTCATAAGGCCATTTAAAATTCTGGCCCAAGTTAGAAGCAGAGCCAATATTGCAAGATGTCGATAGTCCATATCTCGGAAACTATAAGAGATAATGCAATTTGGCAATAGGCAACGTAATTAGCATGCCAAATGTTACTTGGAATGTGAATTGGAGCGAAATCGCTAATTCATAATACCATTTTACAATTTTGACCCAATTTAGAAGCATGCCAATATTGTAAAATGTCGATTGTCTATATCTCGGATACTATACGAGATAATGCAATTTGGCAATCGACAACGTAGTTAGCTTGCCGAATATTACTTGGAATGTGAATTACAAAGAAATCGCTAATTCATAAGACCATTTTACAATTCTGGCCCAAGTTAGAAGCAGAGCCATTATTGTCAGATGCCGATAGTCCATATCTCGGAAACTATAAGAGATAATGCAATTTGGCAATCGGCAACGTAATTAGCATGCCGAATATTACTTGGAATGTGAATTGGAACGAAATCGCTAATTCATAAGACCATTTTACAATTCTGGCCCAAGTAAGAAGCAGAGCCAATATTGTCAAATGTCGATAGTCCATATCTCGGAAACTATAAGAGATAATGCAATTTGGCAATCGGCAACGTTATTAGCATGCCGAATATTACTTGGAATGTGAATTACAACGAAATCGCTAATGCATAAGGCCATTTTACAATTCTGGCCCAAGTTAGAAGCAGAGCCAATATTGTCAGGGGTCGATAGTCCATATCTCGGAAACCATTAGAGATAATGCAATTTGGCAATCGGCAACGTAATTAGCATGCCGAATATTACTTGGAATGTGAATTGGAACGAAATCGCTAATTCATAAGACCATTTTTCAATTTTGACCCAAGTTAGAAGCAGAGCCAATATTGCAAGATGTCGATAGTCCATATCTCAGAAACTATAAGAGATAATGCAATTTGGCAATCGGCAACGTAATTAGCATGCCCAATATTACTTGGAGTGTGAATTGGAACGAAATCGCTAATTCAGACGACCATTTTACAATTCTGGCCCAAGTTAGAAGCAGAGCCAATATTGTAAGATGTCGATAGTCCATATCTCGGAAACTATAAGAGATAATGCAATTTGGCAATCGGCAACGTAATAGCATGACGAATATTACTTGAAATGTGAATTACAACGAAATCGCTAATTCATAAGGCCATTTTACAATTCTGGCCCAAGATAGAAGCAGCGCCAATATTGCAAGATGTCGATAGTCCATATCTCGGAAACTATAAGAGATAATGCAATTTGGCAATCGGCAACGTAATTAGCATGCCGAATATTACTAGGAATGTGAATTACTACGAAATCGCTAATTCATAAGGCCATTTTACAATTCTGGCCCAATTAGAAGCAGAGCCTATATTGCAAGATGTCGATAGTCCATATCTCAGAAACTATAAGAGATAATGCAATTTGGCAATCGGCAACGTAATTAGCATGAAGAATATTACTTGGAATGTGAATTGGGGCGAAATCGCTAATTCATAAGACCATTTTGCAATTTTGACCCAAGTTAGAAGCAGAGCCAATATTGTAAAATGTCGATAGTCCATATCTCGGAAACTATAAGAGATATTGCAATTTCGCAATCGGCAACGTTATTAGCATGCCGAATATTACTTGGAATGTGAATTACAACGAAATCGCTAATTCATAAGGCCATTTTACAATTCTGGCCCAAGATAGAAGCAGAGCCAATATTGCAAGATGTCGATAGTCCATATCTCGGAAACTTTAAGAGATAATGCAATTTGGCTATCGGCAACGTAATTAGCATGCCGAATATTACTTGGAATGTGAATTGGAACGAAATCGCTAATTCATAAGACCATTTTACAATTCTGGCCCAAGTTAGAAGCAGAGCCAATATTGTAAGATGTCGATAGTTCATATCTCGGAAACTATAAGAGATAATGCAATTTGGCAATCGGCAACGTAATTAGCATGACGAATATTACTTGGAATGTGAATTACAACGAAATCGCTAATTCATATGGCCATTTTACAATTCTGGCCCAAGATAGAAGCAGAGCCAATATTGTAGCATGCCGAATATTACTTGGAATGTGAATTGGAGCGAAATCGCTAATTCATAAGACCATTTTACAATTTTGGCCCTAGTTAGAAGCAGAGCCAATATTGTCAGATGCCGATAGTCCACATCTCGGAAACTATAAGAGATAATGCAATATGGCAATCGGCAGCGTAATTAGCATGCCGAATATTACCTGGAATGTGAATTGGAACGAAATCGCTAATTCATAAAACCATTTTACAATTCTGGCACAAGTTAGAAACAGAGCCAATATTGTAAGATGTCGATAGTCCATATCACGGAAACTATAAGAGATAATGCAATTTGGCAATCGGCAACGTAATTAGCATGCCGAATATTACTTGGAACGTGAATTGGAGCGAAATCGCTAATTCATAAGACCATTTTACAATTCTGGCCCAAGTTAGAAGCAGAGCCAATATTGTAAAATGTCGATAGTCCATATCTCGGAAACTATTAGAGATAATGCATTTTGGCAATCGGCAACGTAATTAGCATGCCGAATATTACTTGGAATGTGAATTGGAGCGAAATCGCTAATTCATAAGACCATTTTACAATTCTGGCCCAAGTTAGAAGCAGAGTAAATATTGTCAGATGTCGATAGTCCATATCACGGAAACTATAAGAGATAATGCAATTTGGCAATCGGCAACGTAATTAGCATGCCGAATATTACTTGGAACGTGAATTGGAGCGAAATCGCTAATTCATAAGACCATTTTACAATTCTGGCCCAAGTTAGAAGCAGAGCCAATATTGTAAAATGTCGATAGTCCATATCTCGGAAACTATAAGAGATAATGCAATTTGGCAATAGGCAACGTAATTAGCATGCCAAATGTTACTTGGAATGTGAATTGGAGCGAAATCGCTAATTCATAATACCATTTTACAATTTTGACCCAATTTAGAAGCATGCCAATATTGTAAAATGTCGATTGTCTATATCTCGGATACTATACGAGATAATGCAATTTGGCAATCGACAACGTAGTTAGCTTGCCGAATATTACTTGGAATGTGAATTACAAAGAAATCGCTAATTCATAAGACCATTTTACAATTCTGGCCCAAGTTAGAAGCAGAGCCATTATTGTCAGATGCCGATAGTCCATATCTCGGAAACTATAAGAGATAATGCAATTTGGCAATCGGCAACGTAATTAGCATGCCGAATATTACTTGGAATGTGAATTGGAACGAAATCGCTAATTCATAAGACCATTTTACAATTCTGGCCCAAGTAAGAAGCAGAGCCAATATTGTCAAATGTCGATAGTCCATATCTCGGAAACTATAAGAGATAATGCAATTTGGCAATCGGCAACGTTATTAGCATGCCGAATATTACTTGGAATGTGAATTAGAACGAAATCGCTAATTCATAAGGCCATTTTACAATTCTGGCCCAAGTTAGAAGCAGAGCCAATATTGTCAGGGGTCGATAGTCCATATCTCGGAAACTATTAGAGATAATGCAATTTGGCAATCGGCAACGTAATTAGCATGCCGAATATTACTTGGAATGTGAATTGGAACGAAATCGCTAATTCATAAGACCATTTTTCAATTTTGACCCAAGTTAGAAGCAGAGCCAATATTGTAGCATGCCCAATATTACTTGGAGTGTGAATTGGAACGAAATCGCTAATTCAGACGACCATTTTACAATTCTGGCCCAAGTTAGAAGCAGAGCCAATATTGTAAGATGTCGATAGTCCATATCTCGGAAACTATAAGAGATAATGCAATTTGGCAATCGGCAACGTAATAGCATGACGAATATTACTTGAAATGTGAATTACAACGAAATCGCTAATTCATAAGGCCATTTTACAATTCTGGCCCAAGATAGAAGCAGCGCCAATATTGCAAGATGTCGATAGTCCATATCTCGGAAACTATAAGAGATAATGCAATTTGGCAATCGGCAACGTAATTAGCATGCCGAATATTACTAGGAATGTGAATTACTACGAAATCGCTAATTCATAAGGCCATTTTACAATTCTGGCCCAATTAGAAGCAGAGCCTATATTGCAAGATGTCGATAGTCCATATCTCAGAAACTATAAGAGATAATGCATTTTGGCAATCGGCAACGTAATTAGCATAACGAATATTACTTGAAATGTGAATCGGAACGAAATCGCTAATTCATAAGACCATTTTACAATTCTGGCCCAAGTTAGAAGCAGAGTAAATATTGTCAGATGTCGATAGTCCATATCACGGAAACTATAAGAGATAATGCAATTTGGCAATCGGCAACGTAATTAGCATGCCGAATATTACTTGGAACGTGAATTGGAGCGAAATCGCTAATTCATAAGACCATTTTACAATTCTGGCCCAAGTTAGAAGCAGAGCCAATATTGTAAAATGTCGATAGTCCATATCTCGGAAACTATAAGAGATAATGCATTTTGGCAATCGGCAACGTAATTAGCATGCCGAATATTACTTGAAATGTGAATCGGAACGAAATCGCTAATTCATAAGACCATTTTACAATTCTGGCCCAAGTTAGAAGCAGAGTAAATATTGTCAGATGTCGATAGTCCATATCACGGAAACTATAAGAGATAATGCAATTTGGCAATCGGCAACGTAATTAGCATGCCGAATATTACTTGGAACGTGAATTGGAGCGAAATCGCTAATTCATAAGACCATTTTACAATTCTGGCCCAAGTTAGAAGCAGAGCCAATATTGTAAAATGTCGATAGTCCATATCTCGGAAACTATTAGAGATAATGCTTTTTGCAATAGGCAACGTAATTAGCATGCCGAATATTACTTGGAATGTGAATTGGAGCGAAATCGCTAATTCATAAGGCCATTTTACAATTTTGGCCCAAGTTAGAAGCAGAGCCAATATTGCAAGATGTCGATAGTCCATATCTCGGAAACTATAAGAGATAATGCAATTTGGCAATCGGCAACGTAATTAGCATGCCGAATATTACTTGGAATGTGAATTACAACGAAATCGCTAATTCATAAGACCATTTTACAATTCTGGCCCAAGTTAGAAGCAGAGCCAATATTGTCAGATGCCGAGAGTCCAGATCTCGGACACTATACGAGATAATGCAATTTGGCAATCGGCGACGTAATTAGCATGCCGATTATTACTTGGAAAGTGAATTGGAACGAAATCGGTAATTCATAAGACCATTTTACAATTCTGGCCCAAGTTAGAATCATAGCCAATATTGTAAAATGTCGATAGTCCATATCTCGGAAACTATAAGAGATAATGCAATTTGGCAATCGGCAACCTAATTAGCATGCCGAATATTACTTTTAAAGTGAATTGGAACGAAATCGCTAATTCATAAGACCGTTTTACAATTTTGGCCCAAGTTAGAAGCAGAGCCAATATTGTCAGATGCCGAGAGTCCATATCTCGGACACTATACGAGATAATGCAATTTGGCAATCGGCAACGTTATTAGCATGCCTAATATTACTTGGAATGTGTATTACAACGAAATCGCTAATTCATAAGGCCAATTTACAATTCTGGCCCAAGTTAGAAGCAGAGCCAATATTGCAAGATGTCGATAGTCCATATCTCGGGAACTATAAGAGATAATGCAATTTGGCAATCGGCAACGTAATTAGCATGCGGAATATTACTTGGAACGTGAATTGGAACGAAATCGCTTATTCAAAAGACCATTTTACAATTTTGAACCAAGTTAGAAACAGAGCCAATATTGTAAAATGTCGATAGTCCATATCTCGGAAATTATAAGAGATAATGCAATTTGGCAATTGGCAATGTTATTAGCATGCCGAATATTACTTGGAATGTGAATTACAACGAAATCACTAATTCATAAGACCATTTTACAATTCTGGCCCAAGTTAGAAGCAGAGCCAATATTGTAATATGTCGATAGTCCATATCTCGGAAACTATAAGAGATAATGCAATTTGACAATTGGCAACGTTGTTAGCATTCCGAATATTACTTGGAATATCAATTACAACGAAATCGCTAATTCATAAGGCCATTTTACAATTCAGCCCCAAGTTAGAAACAGACTCTAAGGTGTAAAATTTCGATTGCCCATATCTCGGAAACTATAAGAGATAATGTAATTTGGCAATCGGCAACGTAATTAGCATGCCGAATATTAGTTGGAATGTGAATTGGAACGAAATCGCTAATTCATAAGACCATTTTTCAATTTTGACCCAAGTTAGAAGCAGAGCCAATATTGCAAGATGTCGATAGTCCATATCTCGGAAACTATATGAGATAATGCAATTTGGCAATCGGCAACGTAATTAGCATGCCGAATATTACTTGGAGTGTGAATTGGAACGAAATCGCTAATTCATAAGACCATTTTACAATTCTGGCCCAAGTTAGAAGCAGAGCTAATATTGTAAGATGTCGATAGTCCATATCTCGGAAACTATAAGAAATAATGCAATTTGGCAATCGGCAACGTAATTAGCATGCCGAATATTACTTGGAATGTGAATTACAACGAAATCGCTAATTCATTAGGCCATTTTACAATTCTGGCCCAAGTTAGAAGCAGAGCCAATATTGCAAGATGTCGATAGTCCATATCTCAGAAACTATTAGAGATAATGCAATTTGGCAATCGGCAACGTAATTAGCATGCCGAATATTACTTGGAATGTGAATTGGAGCGAAATCGCTAATTCATAAGACCATTTTGCAATTTTGAACCAAGTCAGAAGCAGAGCCAATATTGTAGCATGCCGAATATTAGTTGGAATGTGAATTGGAACGAAATCGCTAATTCATAAGACCATTTTACAATTCTGGCCCAAGTTAGAAGCATAGCCAATATTGTAAAATGTCGATAGTCCATATCTCGGAAACTATAAGAGATAATGCAATTTGGCAATCGGCAACGTAATTAGCATGCCGAATATTACTTTTAAAGTGAATTGGAACGAAATCGCTAATTCATAAGACCGTTTTATAATTTTGGCCCAAGTTAGAAGCAGAGCGAATATTGTAAAATGTCGATAGTCCATATATCGGAAACTATAAGAGACAATGCAATTCGGCAATCGGCAACGTTATTAGCATGCCGAATATTACTTGGAATGTGAATTACAACGAAATCGCTAATTCATTAGGCCATTTTACAATTCTGGCCCAAGTTAGAAGTAGAGCCTATATTGCAAGATGTCGATAGTCCATATCTCGGAAACTATAAGAGATAATGCAATTTGGCAATCGGCAACGTAATTAGCATGCCGAATATTACTTGGAATCTGAATTACAACGAAATCGCTAATTCATTAGGCCATTTTACATTTCTGGCCCAAGTTAGAAGCAGAGCCAATATTGCAAGATGTCGATAGTCCATATCTCGGAAACTATATGAGATAATGCAATTTGGCAATCGGCAACGTAATTAGCATGCCGAATATTACTTGGAGTGTGAATTGGAACGAAATCGCTAATTCATAAGACCATTTTACAATTCTGGCCCAAGTTAGAAGCAGAGCTAATATTGTAAGATGTCGATAGTCCATATCTCGGAAACTATAAGAAATAATGCAATTTGGCAATCGGCAACGTAATTAGCATGCCGAATATTACTTGGAATGTGAATTACAACGAAATCGCTAATTCATTAGGCCATTTTACAATTCTGGCCCAAGTTAGAAGCAGAGCCAATATTGCAAGATGTCGATAGTCCATATCTCAGAAACTATTAGAGATAATGCAATTTGGCAATCGGCAACGTAATTAGCATGCCGAATATTACTTGGAACGTGAATTGGAGCGAAATCGCTAATTCATAAGACCATTTTGCAATTTTGAACCAAGTTAGAAGCAGAGCCAATATTGTAGCATGCCGAATATTAGTTGGAATGTGAATTGGAACGAAATCGCTAATTCATAAGACCATTTTACAATTCTGGCCCAAGTTAGAAGCATAGCCAATATTGTAAAATGTCGATAGTCCATATCTCGGAAACTATAAGAGATAATGCAATTTGGCAATCGGCAACGTAATTAGCATGCCGAATATTACTTTTAAAGTGAATTGGAACGAAATCGCTAATTCATAAGACCGTTTTATAATTTTGGCCCAAGTTAGAAGCAGAGCGAATATTGTAAAATGTCGATAGTCCATATATCGGAAACTATAAGAGACAATGCAATTCGGCAATCGGCAACGTTATTAGCATGCCGAATATTACTTGGAATGTGAATTACAACGAAATCGCTAATTCATTAGGCCATTTTACAATTCTGGCCCAAGTTTGAAGTAGAGCCTATATTGCAAGATGTCGATAGTCCATATCTCGGAAACTATAAGAGATAATGCAATTTGGCAATCGGCAACGTAATTAGCATGCCGAATATTACTTGGAATCTGAATTACAACGAAATCGCTAATTCATTAGGCCATTTTACATTTCTGGCCCAAGTTAGAAGCAGAGCCAATATTGCAAGATGTCGATAGTCCATATCTCAGAAACTATTAGAGAAAATGCAATTTGGCAATCGGCAACCTAATTAGCATGCCGAATATTATTTGGAATGTGAATTACAACGAAATCACTAATTCATAAGACCATTTTACAATTCTGGCCCAAGTTAGAAGCAGAGCCAATATTGTAAAATGTCGATAGTTCATATCTCGGAAACTATAAGAGATAATGCAATTTGGCAATCGGCAACGTAATTAGCTTGCCGAATATTAGTTGGAATGTGAATTGGAACGAAATCGCTAATTCATAAGACCATTTTTCAATTTTGACCCAAGTTAGAAGCAGAGTAAATATTGCAAGATGTCGATAGTCCATATCTCAGAAACTATAACAGATAATGCAATTTGGCAATCGGCAACGTAATTAGCATGCCCAATATTACTTGGAGTGTGAATTGGAACGAAATCGCTAATTCAGAAGACCATTTTACAATTCTGGCCCAAGTTAGAAGCAGAGCCAATATTGTAAGATGTCGATAGTCCATATCTCGGAAACTATAAGAGATAATGCAATTTGGCAATCGGCAACGTAATTAGCATGACGAATGTTACTTGGAATGTGAATTACAACGAAATCGCTAATTCATAAGGCCATTTTACAATTCTGGCCCAAGATAGAAGCAGCGCCAATATTGCAAGATGTCGATAGTCCATATCTCGGAAACTATAAGAGATAATGCAATTTGGCAA
Source organism: Rhynchophorus ferrugineus (assembly GCF_030347505.1). NCBI lineage: Eukaryota > Metazoa > Arthropoda > Insecta > Coleoptera > Curculionidae > Rhynchophorus > Rhynchophorus ferrugineus. The sequence goes on from NW_027472691.1 coordinate 68,583, forward strand.
TCGGCAACGTAATTAGCTTGCCGAATATTACTAGGAATGTGAATTACTACGAAATCGCTAATTCATAAGGCCATTTTACAATTCTGGCCCAATTAGAAGCAGAGCCAATATTGCAAGATGTCGATAGTCCATATCTCAGAAACTATAAGAGATAATGCAATTTGGCAATCGGCAACGTAATTAGCATGCCGAATATTACTTGGAATGCGAATTGGAGCGAAATCGCTAATTCATAAGACCATTTTGCAATTTTGACCCAAGTTAGAAGCAGAGCCAATATTGTAAAATGTCGATAGTCCATATCTCGGAAACTATAAGAGATATTGCAATTTCGCAATCGGCAACGTTATTAGCATGCCGAATACTACTTGGAATGTGAATTGCAACGAAATCGCTAATTCATAATGCCATTTTACAATTCTGGCCCAAGTTAGAAGCAGAGCCAATATTGCAAGATGTCGATAGTCCATATCTCGCAAACTTTAAGAGATAATGCAATTTGGCAATCGGCAACGTAATTAGCATGCCGAATATTACTTGGAATGTGAATTGGAACGAAATCGATAATTCATAAGACTATTTTACAATTCTGGCCCAAGTTAGAAGTATAGCCAATATTGTAAAATGTCGATAGTCCATATCTCGGAAACTATAAGAGATAATGCAATTTGGCAATCGGCAACGTAATTAGCATGCCGAATATTACTTGGAAAGTGAATTGGAACGAAATCGCTAATTCATAAGACCATTTTACAATTTTGGCCCAAGTTAGAAGCAGAGCCAATATTGTAAAATGTCGATAGTCCATATCTCGGAAACTATAAGAGATAATGCAATTTGGCAATCGGCAACGTTATTGGCATGCCGAATATTACTTGGAATGTGAATTACAACGACATCGCTAATTCATAAGGCCAATTTACAATTCTGGCCCAAGTTAGAAGCCGAGCCAATATAGCAAGATGTCGATAGTCCATATCTCGGAAACTATAAGAGATAATGCAATTTGGCGATCGGCAACGTAATTAGCACGCCGAATATTACTTGGAATGTGAATTACAACGAAATCGCTAATTCATAAGGCCAATTTACAATTCTGGCCCAAGTTAGAAGCAGAGGTAATATTGCAAGATGTCGATAGTCCATATCTCGGAATCTATAAGAGATAATGCAATTTGGCAATCGGCAACGTTATTAGCATGCCGAATATTACTTGGAATGTGAATTACAACGAAATCGCTAATTCATAAGGCCAATTTACAATTCTGGCCCAAGTTAGAAGCATAGCCAATATTGTAAAATGTCGATAGTTCATATCTCGGAAACTATAAGAGATAATGCAATTTGGCAATCGGCAACGTAATTAGCTTGCCGAATATTACTTGGAATGTGAATTACAATGAAATCGCTAATTCATAAGACCATTTTACAATTCTGGCCCAAGTTAGAAGCAGAGCCAATATTGTCAGATGTCGATAGTCCATATCTCGGAAACTATAAGAGATAATGCAATTTGGCAATCGGTAACGTAATTAGCATGCCGAATATTACTTGGAATGTGAATTGGAGCGAAATCGCTAATTCATAAGACCATTTTACAATTTTGACCCAAGTTAGAAGCAGAGCCAATATTGTAAAATGTCGATAGTTCATATCTCGGAAACTATAAGAGATAATACAATTTGGCAATCGGCAACGTTATTAGCATGCCTAATATTACTTGGAATGTGTATTACAACGAAATCGCTAATTCATAAGGCCAATTTACAATTCTGGCCCAAGTTAGAAGCAGAGCCAATATTGCAAGATGTCGATAGTCCATATCTCGGGAACTATAAGAGATAATGCAATTTGGCAATCGGTAACGTAATTAGCATGCGGAATATTACTTGGAATGTGAATTGGAACGAAATCGCTTATTCAAAAGACCATTTTACAATTTTGAACCAAGTTAGAAACAGAGCCAATATTGTAAAATGTCGATAGTCCATATCTCGGAAACTATAAGAGATAATGCAATTTGGCAATTGGCAACGTTATTAGCATGCCGAATATTACTTGGAATGTGAATTACAACGAAATCACTAATTCATAAGACCATTTTACAATTCTGGCCCAAGTTAGAAGCAGAGCCAATATTGTAAAATGTCGATAGTCCATATCTCGGAAACTATAAGAGATAATGCAATTTGACAATTGGCAACGTTGTTAGCATTCCGAATATTACTTGGAATGTCAATTACAACGAAATCGCTAATTCATAAGGCCATTTTACAATTCAGCCCCAAGGTAGAAACAGACTCTAAGGTGTAAAATTTCGATTGCCCATATCTTGGAAACTTTAAGAGATAATGTAATTTGGCAATCGGCAACGTAATTAGCATGCCGAATATTAGTTGGAATGTGAATTGGAACGAAATCGCTAATTCATAAGACCATTTTTCAATTTTGACCCAAGTTAGAAGCAGAGCCAATATTGCAAATGTCGATAGTCCATATCTCGGAAACTATAAGAGATAATGCAATTTGGCAATCGGCAACGTAATTAGCATGCCGAATATTACTTGGAGTGTGAATTGGAACGAAATCGCTAATTCATAAGACCATTTTACAAATCTGGCCCAAGTTAGAAGCAGAGCTAATAATGTAAGATGTCGATAGTCCATATCTCGGAAACTATAAGAAATAATGCAATTTGGCAATCGGCAACGTTATTAGCATGCCGAATATTACTTGGAATGTGAATTACAACGAAATCGCTAATTCATAAGGCCATTTTACTATTCTGGCCCAAGATAGAAGCAGAGCCAATATTGCAAGATGTCGATAGTCCATATCTCGGAAACTATAAGAGAAAATGCAATTTGGCAATCGGCAACGTAATTAGCATGCCGAATATTACTTGGAATGTGAATTACAACGAAATCGCTAATTCATTAGGCCATTTTACAATTCTGGCCCAAGTTAGAAGCAGAGCCAATATTGCAAGATATCGATAGTCCACATCTCAGAGACTATAAGAGATAATGCAATTTGGCAATCGGCAACGTTATTAGCATGCCGAATATTACTTGGAATGTGAATTACAACGAAATCGCTAATTCATAAGGCCAATTTACAATTCTGGCCCAAGTTAGAAGCAGAGCCAATATTGCAAGATGTCGATAGTCCATATCTCGGAATCTACAAGAGATAATGCAATTTGGCAATCGGCAACGTTATTAGCATGCCGAATATTACTTGGAATGTGAATTACAACGAAATCGCTAATTCATAAGGCCAATTTACAATTCTGGCCCAAGTTAGAAGCAGAGCCAATATTGCAAGATGTCGATAGTCCATATCTAGGAAACTATAAGAGATAATGCAATTTGGCAATCGGCAACGTAATTAGTATGCCGAGTATTACTTGGAGTGTGAACTGGAACGAAATCGCTAATTCATAAGACCATTTTACAATTCTGGCCCAATTAGAAGCAGAGCCAATATTGCAAGATGTCGATAGTCCATATCTCAGAAACTATAAGAGATAATGCAATTTGGCAATCGGCAACGTAATTAGCATGCCGAATATTACTTGGAATGTGAATTGGAGCGAAATCGCTAATTCATAAGACCATTTTGCAATTTTGACCCAAGTTAGAAGCAGAGCCAATATTGTAAAATGTCGATAGTACATATCTCGGAAACTATAAGAGATATTGCAATTTGGCAATCGGCAACGTTATTAGCATGCCGAATATTACTTGAAATGTGAATTACAACGAAATCACTAATTCATAAGGCAATTTTACAATTCTGGCCCAAGTTAGAAGCAGAGCCAATATTGCAAGATGTCGATAGTCCACATCTCAGAGACTATAAGAGATAATGCAATTTGGCAATCGGCAACGTTATTAGCATGCCGAATATTACTTGGAATGTGAATTACAACGAAATCGCTAATTCATAAGGCCAATTTACAATTCTGGCCCAAGTTAGAAGCAGAGCCAATATTGCAAGATGTCGATAGTCCATATCTCGGAATCTACAAGAGATAATGCAATTTGGCAATCGGCAACGTTATTAGCATGCCGAATATTACTTGGAATGTGAATTACAACGAAATCGCTAATTCATAAGGCCAATTTACAATTCTGGCCCAAGTTAGAAGCAGAGCCAATATTGCAAGATGTCGATAGTCCATATCTAGGAAACTATAAGAGATAATGCAATTTGGCAATCGGCAACGTAATTAGTATGCCGAGTATTACTTGGAGTGTGAACTGGAACGAAATCGCTAATTCATAAGACCATTTTACAATTCTGGCCCAATTAGAAGCAGAGCCAATATTGCAAGATGTCGATAGTCCATATCTCAGAAACTATAAGAGATAATGCAATTTGGCAATCGGCAACGTAATTAGCATGCCGAATATTACTTGGAATGTGAATTGGAGCGAAATCGCTAATTCATAAGACCATTTTGCAATTTTGACCCAAGTTAGAAGCAGAGCCAATATTGTAAAATGTCGATAGTACATATCTCGGAAACTATAAGAGATATTGCAATTTGGCAATCGGCAACGTTATTAGCATGCCGAATATTACTTGAAATGTGAATTACAACGAAATCACTAATTCATAAGGCAATTTTACAATTCTGGCCCAAGTTAGAAGCAGAGCCAATATTGCAAGATGTCGATAGTCCATATCTCAGAAACTATAAGAGATAATGCAATTTGGCAATCGGCAACGTAATTAGCATGCCGAATATTACTTGGAATGTGAATTGGAGCGAAATCGCTAATTCATAAGACCATTTTGCAATTTTGACCCAAGTTAGAAGCAGAGCCAATATTGTAAAATGTCGATAGTACATATCTCGGAAACTATAAGAGAAAATGCAATTTGGCAATCGGCAACGTAATTAGCATGAGGAATATTACTTGGAATGTGCATTACAACGAAATCGCTAATTCATTAGGCCATTTTACAATTCTGGCCCAAGTTAGAAGCAGAGCCAATATTGCAAGATGTCGATAGTCCATATCTCAGAAAATATTAGAGATAATGCAATTTGGCAATCGGCAACGTAATTAGCATGCCGAATATTACTTGGAATGTGAATTGGAGCGAAATCGCTAATTCATAAGACCATTTTGCAATTTTGACCCAAGTTAGAAGCAGAGCCAATATTGTAGCATGCCGAATATTACTTGGAATGTGAATTACAACGAAATCGCTAACTCATAAGGCCATTTAAAATTCTGGCCCAAGTTAGAAGCAGAGCCAATATTGCAAGATGTCGATAGTCCATATCTCGGAAACTATAAGAGATAATGCAATTTGGCAATAGGCAACGTAATTAGCATGCCAAATGTTACTTGGAATGTGAATTGGAGCGAAATCGCTAATTCATAATACCATTTTACAATTTTGACCCAATTTAGAAGCATGCCAATATTGTAAAATGTCGATTATCTATATCTCATATACTATACGAGATAATGCAATTTGGCAATCGACAACGTAGTTAGCTTGCCGAATATTACTTGGAATGTGAATTACAAAGAAATCGCTAATTCATAAGACCATTTTACAATTCTGGCCCAAGTTAGAAGCAGAGCCATTATTGTCAGATGCCGATAGTCCATATCTCGGAAACTATAAGAGATAATGCAATTTGGCAATCGGCAACGTAATTAGCATGCCGAATATTACTTGGAATGTGAATTGGAACGAAATCGCTAATTCATAAGACCATTTTACAATTCTGGCCCAAGTAAGAAGCAGAGCCAATATTGTCAAATGCCGATAGTCCATATCTCGGAAACTATAAGAGATAATGCAATTTGGCAATCGGCAACGTTATTAGCATGCCGAATATTACTTGGAATGTGAATTACAACGAAATCGCTAATTCATAAGGCCATTTTACAATTCTGGCCCAAGTTAGAAGCAGAGCCAATATTGTCAGGGGTCGATAGTCCATATCTCGGAAACTATTAGAGATAATGCAATTTGGCAATCGGCAACGTAATTAGCATGCCGAATATTACTTGGAATGTGAATTGGAACGAAATCGCTAATTCATAAGACCATTTTTCAATTTTGACCCAAGTTAGAAGCAGAGCCAATATTGCAAGATGTCGATAGTCCATATCTCAGAAACTATAAGAGATAATGCAATTTGGCAATCGGCAACGTAATTAGCATGCCCAATATTACTTGGAGTGTGAATTGGAACGAAATCGCTAATTCAGACGACCATTTTACAATTCTGGCCCAAGTTAGAAGCAGAGCCAATATTGTAAGATGTCGATAGTCCATATCTCGGAAACTATAAGAGATAATGCAATTTGGCAATCGGCAACGTAATAGCATGACGAATATTACTTGAAATGTGAATTACAACGAAATCGCTAATTCATAAGGCCATTTTACAATTCTGGCCCAAGATAGAAGCAGCGCCAATATTGCAAGATGTCGATAGTCCATATCTCGGAAACTATAAGAGATAATGCAATTTGGCAATCGGCAACGTAATTAGCATGCCGAATATTACTAGGAATGTGAATTACTACGAAATCGCTAATTCATAAGGCCATTTTACAATTCTGGCCCAATTAGAAGCAGAGCCTATATTGCAAGATGTCGATAGTCCATATCTCAGAAACTATAAGAGATAATGCAATTTGGCAATCGGCAACGTAATTAGCATGCCGAATATTACTTGGAATGTGAATTGGGGCGAAATCGCTAATTCATAAGACCATTTTGCAATTTTGACCCAAGTTAGAAGCAGAGCCAATATTGTAAAATGTCGATAGTCCATATCTCGGAAACTATAAGAGATATTGCAATTTCGCAATCGGCAACGTTATTAGCATGCCGAATATTACTTGGAATGTGAATTACAACGAAATCGCTAATTCATAAGGCCATTTTACAATTCTGGCCCAAGTTAGAAGCAGAGCCAATATTGCAAGATGTCGATAGTCCATATCTCGGAAACTTTAAGAGATAATGCAATTTGGCAATCGGCAACGTAATTAGCATGCCGAATATTACTTGGAATGTGAATTGGAACGAAATCGCTAATTCATAAGACCATTTTACAATTCTGGCCCAAGTTAGAAGCAGAGCCAATATTGTAAGATGTCGATAGTTCATATCTCGGAAACTATAAGAGATAATGCAATTTGGCAATCGGCAACGTAATTAGCATGACGAATATTACTTGGAATGTGAATTACAACGAAATCGCTAATTCATATGGCCATTTTACAATTCTGGCCCAAGATAGAAGCAGAGCCAATATTGCAAGATGTCGATAGTCCATATCTCGGAAACTATAAGAGAAAATGCAATTTGGCAGTCGGCAACGTAATTAGCATGCCGAATATTACTTGGAATGTGAATTGGAGCGAAATCGCTAATTCATAAGACCATTTTACAATTTTGGCCCTAGTTAGAAGCAGAGCCAATATTGTCAGATGCCGATAGTCCACATCTCGGAAACTATAAGAGATAATGCAATATGGCAATCGGCAGCGTAATTAGCATGCCGAATATTACCTGGAATGTGAATTGGAACGAAATCGCTAATTCATAAAACCATTTTACAATTCTGGCACAAGTTAGAAACAGAGCCAATATTGTAAGATGTCGATAGTCCATATCACGGAAACTATAAGAGATAATGCAATTTGGCAATCGGCAACGTAATTAGCATGCCGAATATTACTTGGAACGTGAATTGGAGCGAAATCGCTAATTCATAAGACCATTTTACAATTCTGGCCCAAGTTAGAAGCAGAGCCAATATTGTAAAATGTCGATAGTCCATATCTCGGAAACTATTAGAGATAATGCATTTTGGCAATCGGCAACGTAATTAGCATGCCGAATATTACTTGGAATGTGAATTGGAGCGAAATCGCTAATTCATAAGACCATTTTACAATTCTGGCCCAAGTTAGAAGCAGAGTAAATATTGTCAGATGTCGATAGTCCATATCACGGAAACTATAAGAGATAATGCAATTTGGCAATCGGCAACGTAATTAGCATGCCGAATATTACTTGGAACGTGAATTGGAGCGAAATCGCTAATTCATAAGACCATTTTACAATTCTGGCCCAAGTTAGAAGCAGAGCCAATATTGTAAAATGTCGATAGTCCATATCTCGGAAACTATAAGAGATAATGCAATTTGGCAATAGGCAACGTAATTAGCATGCCAAATGTTACTTGGAATGTGAATTGGAGCGAAATCGCTAATTCATAATACCATTTTACAATTTTGACCCAATTTAGAAGCATGCCAATATTGTAAAATGTCGATTGTCTATATCTCGGATACTATACGAGATAATGCAATTTGGCAATCGACAACGTAGTTAGCTTGCCGAATATTACTTGGAATGTGAATTACAAAGAAATCGCTAATTCATAAGACCATTTTACAATTCTGGCCCAAGTTAGAAGCAGAGCCATTATTGTCAGATGCCGATAGTCCATATCTCGGAAACTATAAGAGATAATGCAATTTGGCAATCGGCAACGTAATTAGCATGCCGAATATTACTTGGAATGTGAATTGGAACGAAATCGCTAATTCATAAGACCATTTTACAATTCTGGCCCAAGTAAGAAGCAGAGCCAATATTGTCAAATGTCGATAGTCCATATCTCGGAAACTATAAGAGATAATGCAATTTGGCAATCGGCAACGTTATTAGCATGCCGAATATTACTTGGAATGTGAATTACAACGAAATCGCTAATTCATAAGGCCATTTTACAATTCTGGCCCAAGTTAGAAGCAGAGCCAATATTGTCAGGGGTCGATAGTCCATATCTCGGAAACTATTAGAGATAATGCAATTTGGCAATCGGCAACGTAATTAGCATGCCGAATATTACCTGGAATGTGAATTGGAACGAAATCGCTAATTCATAAAACCATTTTTCAATTTTGACCCAAGTTAGAAGCAGAGCCAATATTGCAAGATGTCGATAGTCCATATCTCAGAAACTATAAGAGATAATGCAATTTGGCAATCGGCAACGTAATTAGTATGCCCAATATTACTTGGAGTGTGAATTGGAACGAAATCGCTAATTCAGACGACCATTTTACAATTCTGGCCCAAGTTAGAAGCAGAGATAATATTGTAAGATGTCGATAGTCCATATCTCGGAAACTATAAGAGATAATGCAATTTGGCAATCGGCAACGTAATAGCATGACGAATATTACTTGAAATGTGAATTACAACGAAATCGCTAATTCATAAGGCCATTTCACAATTCTGGCCCAAGATAGAAGCAGCGCCAATATTGCAAGATGTCGATAGTCCATATCTCGGAAACTATAAGAGATAATGCAATTTGGCAATCGGCAACGTAATTAGCATGCCGAATATTACTAGGAATGTGAATTACTACGAAATCGCTAATTCATAAGGCCATTTTACAATTCTGGCCCAATTAGAAGCAGAGCCTATATTGCAAGATGTCGATAGTCCATATCTCAGAAACTATAAGAGATAATGCAATTTGGCAATCGGCAACGTAATTAGCATGCCGAATATTACTTGGAATGTGAATTGGAGCGAAATCGCTAATTCATAAGACCATTTTGCAATTTTGACCCAAGTTAGAAGCAGGGCCAATATTGTAAAATGTCGATAGTCCATATCTCAGAAACTTTAAGAGATATTGCAATTTCGCAATCGGCAACGTTATTAGCATGCCGAATATTACTTGGAATGTGAATTACAACGAAATCGCTAATTCATAAGGCCATTTTACAATTCTGGCCCAAGTTAGAAGCAGAGCCAATATTGCTAGATGTCGATAGTCCATATCTCGGAAACTTTAAGAGATAATGCAATTTGGCAATCGGCAACGTAATTAGCATGCCGAATATTACTTGGAATGTGAATTGGAACGAAATCGCTAATTCATAAGACCATTTTACAATTCTGGATCAAGTTAGAAGCAGAGCCAATATTGCAAGATGTCGATAGTCCATATCTCGGAAACTATAAAAAAAATGCAATTTGGCAGTCGGCAACGTAATTAGCATGACGAATATTACTTGGAATGTGAATTACAACGAAATCGCTAATTCATATGGCCATTTTACAATTCTGGCCCAAGATAGAAGCAGAGCCAATATTGCAAGATGTCGATAGTCCATATCTCGGAAACTATAAGAGAAAATGCAATTTGGCAGTCGGCAACGTAATTAGCATGCCGAATATTACTTGGAATGTGAATTACAACGAAATCGCTAATTCATATGGCCATTTTACAATTCTGGCCCAAGATAGAAGCAGAGCCAATATTGCAAGATGTCGATAGTTCATATCTCGGAAACTATAAGAGATAATGCAATTTGGCAATCGGCAACGTAATTAGCATGACGAATATTACTTGGAATGTGAATTACAACGAAATCGCTAATTCATATGGCCATTTTACAATTCTGGCCCAAGATAGAAGCAGAGCCAATATTGCAAGATGTCGATAGTCCATATCTCGGAAACTATAAGAGAAAATGCAATTTGGCAGTCGGCAACGTAATTAGCATGCCGAATATTACTTGGAATGTGAATTGGAGCGAAATCGCTAATTCATAAGACCATTTTACAATTTTGGCCCTAGTTAGAAGCAGAGCCAATATTGTCAGATGCCGATAGTCCACATCTCGGAAACTATAAGAGATAATGCAATATGGCAATCGGCAGCGTAATTAGCATGCCGAATATTACCTGGAATGTGAATTGGAACGAAATCGCTAATTCATAAAACCATTTTACAATTCTGGCACAAGTTAGAAACAGAGCCAATATTGTAAAATGTCGATAGTCCATATCTCGGAAACTATTAGAGATAATGCATTTTGGCAATCGGCAACGTAATTAGCATGCCGAATATTACTTGGAATGTGAATTGGAGCGAAATCGCTAATTCATAAGACCATTTTACAATTCTGGCCCAAGTTAGAAGCAGAGTAAATATTGTCAGATGTCGATAGTCCATATCACGGAAACTATAAGAGATAATGCAATTTGGCAATCGGCAACGTAATTAGCATGCCGAATATTACTTGGAACGTGAATTGGAGCGAAATCGCTAATTCATAAGACCATTTTACAATTCTGGCCCAAGTTAGAAGCAGAGCCAATATTGTAAAATGTCGATAGTCCATATCTCGGAAACTATAAGAGATAATGCATTTTGGCAATCGGCAACGTAATTAGCATGCCGAATATTACTTGAAATGTGAATCGGAACGAAATCGCTAATTCATAAGACCATTTTACAATTCTGGCCCAAGTTAGAAGCAGAGTAAATATTGTCAGATGTCGATAGTCCATATCACGGAAACTATAAGAGATAATGCAATTTGGCAATCGGCAACGTAATTAGCATGCCGAATATTACTTGGAACGTGAATTGGAGCGAAATCGCTAATTCATAAGACCATTTTACAATTCTGGCCCAAGTTAGAAGCAGAGCCAATATTGTAAAATGTCGATAGTCCATATCTCGGAAACTATTAGAGATAATGCATTTTGGCAATCGGCAACGTAATTAGCATGCCGAATATTACTTGGAATGTGAATTGGAGCGAAATCGCTAATTCATAAGGCCATTTTACAATTTTGGCCCAAGTTAGAAGCAGAGCCAATATTGCAAGATGTCGATAGTCCATATCTCGGAAACTATAAGAGATAATGCAATTTGGCAATCGGCAACGTAATTAGCATGCCGAATATTACTTGGAATGTGAATTACAACGAAATCGCTAATTCATAAGACCATTTTACAATTTTGGCCCAAGTTAGAAGCAGAGCCAATATTGTCAGATGCCGAGAGTCCAGATCTCGGACACTATACGAGATAATGCAATTTGGCAATCGGCGACGTAATTAGCATGCCGATTATTACTTGGAAAGTGAATTGGAACGAAATCGCTAATTCATAAGACCATTTTACAATTCTGGCCCAAGTTAGAATCATAGCCAATATTGTAAAATGTCGATAGTCCATATCTCGGAAACTATAAGAGATAATGCAATTTGGCAATCGGCAACCTAATTAGCATGCCGAATATTACTTTTAAAGTGAATTGGAACGAAATCGCTAATTCATAAGACCGTTTTACAATTTTGGCCCAAGTTAGAAGCAGAGCCAATATTGTCAGATGCCGAGAGTCCATATCTCGGACACTATACGAGATAATGCAATTTGGCAATCGGCAACGTTATTAGCATGCCTAATATTACTTGGAATGTGTATTACAACGAAATCGCTAATTCATAAGGCCAATTTACAATTCTGGCCCAAGTTAGAAGCAGAGCCAATATTGCAAGATGTCGATAGTCCATATCTCGGGAACTATAAGAGATAATGCAATTTGGCAATCGGCAACGTAATTAGCATGCGGAATATTACTTGGAACGTGAATTGGAACGAAATTGCTTATTCAAAAGACCATTTTACAATTTTGAACCAAGTTAGAAACAGAGCCAATATTGTAAAATGTCGATAGTCCATATCTCGGAAACTATAAGAGATAATGCAATTTGGCAATTGGCAATGTTATTAGCATGCCGAATATTACTTGGAATGTGAATTACAACGAAATCACTAATTCATAAGACCATTTTACAATTCTGGCCCAAGTTAGAAGCAGAGCCAATATTGCAAGATGTCGATAGTCCATATCTCGAAAACTATAATAGATAATGCAATTTGGCAATCGGCAACGTAATTAGCATGCCGAATATTACTTGGAATGTGAATTACAACGAAATCGCTAATTCATAAGACCATTTTACAATTCTGGCCCAAGTTAGAAGCAGAGCCAATATTGTCAGATGCCGAGAGTCCAGATCTCGGACACTATACGAGATAATGCAATTTGGCAATCGGCGACGTAATTAGCATGCCGATTATTACTTGGAAAGTGAATTGGAACGAAATCGCTAATTCATAAGACCATTTTACAATTCTGGCCCAAGTTAGAATCATAGCCAATATTGTAAAATGTCGATAGTCCATATCTCGGAAACTATAAGAGATAATGCAATTTGGCAATCGGCAACCTAATTAGCATGCCGAATATTACTTTTAAAGTGAATTGGAACGAAATCGCTAATTCATAAGACCGTTTTACAATTTTGGCCCAAGTTAGAAGCAGAGCCAATATTGTCAGATGCCGAGAGTCCATATCTCGGACACTATACGAGATAATGCAATTTGGCAATCGGCAACGTTATTAGCATGCCTAATATTACTTGGAATGTGTATTACAACGAAATCGCTAATTCATAAGGCCAATTTACAATTCTGGCCCAAGTTAGAAGCAGAGCCAATATTGCAAGATGTCGATAGTCCATATCTCGGGAACTATAAGAGATAATGCAATTTGGCAATCGGCAACGTAATTAGCATGCGGAATATTACTTGGAACGTGAATTGGAACGAAATCGCTTATTCAAAAGACCATTTTACAATTTTGAACCAAGTTAGAAACAGAGCCAATATTGTAAAATGTCGATAGTCCATATCTCGGAAACTATAAGAGATAATGCAATTTGGCAATTGGCAATGTTATTAGCATTCCGAATATTACTTGGAATGTCAATTACAACGAAACCGCTAATTCATAAGGCCATTTTACAATTCAGCCCCAAGTTAGAAACAGAGCCAATGTAATTGTAATTAGCATGCCGAATATTAGTTGGAATGTGAATTGGAACGAAATCGCTAATTCATAAGACCATTTTTCAATTTTGACCCAAGTTAGAAGCAGAGCCAATATTGCAAGATGTCGATAGTCCATATCTCGGAAACTATATGAGATAATGCAATTTGGCAATCGGCAACGTAATTAGCATGCCGAATATTACTTGGAGTGTGAATTGGAACGAAATCGCTAATTCATAAGACCATTTTACAATTCTGGCCCAAGTTAGAAGCAGAGCTAATATTGTAAGATGTCGATAGTCCATATCTCGGAAACTATAAGAAATAATGCAATTTGGCAATCGGCAACGTAATTAGCATGCCGAATATTACTTGGAATGTGAATTACAACGAAATCGCTAATTCATTAGGCCATTTTACAATTCTGGCCCAAGTTAGAAGCAGAGCCAATATTGCAAGATGTCGATAGTCCATATCTCGGAAACTATAAGAGATAATGCAATTTGGCAATCGGCAACGTAATTAGCATGCCGAATATTACTTGGAATCTGAATTACAACGAAATCGCTAATTCATTAGGCCATTTTACATTTCTGGCCCAAGTTAGAAGCAGAGCCAATATTGCAAGATGTCGATAGTCCATATCTCAGAAACTATTAGAGAAAATGCAATTTGGCAATCGGCAACGTAATTAGCATGCCGAATATTATTTGGAATGTGAATTACAACGAAATCACTAATTCATAAGACCATTTTACAATTCTGGCCCAAGTTAGAAGCAGAGCCAATATTGTAAAATGTCGATAGTCCATATCTCGGAAACTATAAGAGATAATGCAATTTGACAATTGGCAACGTTGTTAGCATTCCGAATATTACTTGGAATGTCAATTACAACGAAATCGCTAATTCATAAGGCCATTTTACAATTCAGCCCCAAGTTAGAAACAGACTCTAAGGTGTAAAATTTCGATTGCCCATATCTCGGAAACTATAAGAGATAATGTAATTTGGCAATCGGCAACGTAATTAGCATGCCGAATATTAGTTGGAATGTGAATTGGAACGAAATCGCTAATTCATAAGACCATTTTTCAATTTTGACCCTAGTTAAAAGCAGAGCCAATATTGCAAGATGTCGATAGTCCATATCTCGGAAACTATAAGAGATAATGCAATTTGGCAATCCGCAGCGTAATTAGCATGCCGAATATTAGTTGGAATGTGAATTGGAACGAAATCGCTAATTCATAAGACCATTTTTCAATTTTGACCCAAGTTAGAAGCAGAGTAAATATTGCAAGATGTCGATAGTCCATATCTCAGAAACTATAACAGATAATGCAATTTGGCAATCGGCAACGTAATTAGCATGCCCAATATTACTTGGAGTGTGAATTGGAACGAAATCGCTAATTCAGAAGACCATTTTACAATTCTGGCCCAAGTTAGAAGCAGAGCCAATATTGTAAGATGTCGATAGTCCATATCTCGGAAACTATAAGAGATAATGCAATTTGGCAATCGGCAACGTAATTAGCATGACGAATGTTACTTGGAATGTGAATTACAACGAAATCGCTAATTCATAAGGCCATTTTACAATTCTGGCCCAAGATAGAAGCAGCGCCAATATTGCAAGATGTCGATAGTCCATATCTCGGAAACTATAAGAGATAATGCAATTTGGCAATCGGCAACGTAATTAGCATGCCGAATATTACTAGGAATGTGAATTACTACGAAATCGCTAATTCATAAGGCCATTTTACAATTCTGGCCCAATTAGAAGCAGAGCCAATATTGCAAGATGTCGATAGTCCATATCTCAGAAACTATAAGAGATAATGCAATTTGGCAATCGGCAACGTAATTAGCATGCCGAATATTACTTGGAATGCGAATTGGAGCGAAATCGCTAATTAATAAGACCATTTTGCAATTTTGACCCAAGTTAGAAGCAGAGCCAATATTGTAAAATGTCGATAGACCATATCTCGGAAACTATAAGAGATATTGCAATTTCGCAATCGGCAACGTTATTAGCATGCCGAATATTACTTGGAATGTGAATTGCAACGAAATCGCTAATTCATAATGCCATTTTACAATTCTGGCCCAAGTTAGAAGCAGAGCCAATATTGCAAGATGTCGATAGTCCATATCTCGCAAACTTTAAGAGATAATGCAATTTGGCAATCGGCAACGTTATTGGCATGCCGAATATTACTTGGAATGTGAATTACAACGAAATCGCTAATTCATAAGGCCAATTTACAATTCTGGCCCAAGTTAGAAGCCGAGCCAATATTGCAAGATGTCGATAGTCCATATCTCGGAAACTATAAGAGATAATGCAATTTGGCGATCGGCAACGTAATTAGCACGCCGAATATTACTTGGAATGTGAATTACAACGAAATCGCTAATTCATAAGGCCAATTTACAATTCTGGCCCAAGTTAGAAGCAGAGGTAATATTGCAAGATGTCGATAGTCCATATCTCGGAATCTATAAGAGATAATGCAATTTGGCAATCGGCAACGTTATTAGCATGCCGAATATTACTTGGAATGTGAATTACAACGAAATCGCTAATTCATAAGGCCATTTTACAATTCTGGCCCAAGTTAGAAGCAGAGCCAATATTGTAAAATGTCGATAGTTCATATCTCGGAAACTATAAGAGATAATGCAATTTGGCAATCGGCAACGTAATTAGCTTGCCGAATATTACTTGGAATGTGAATTACAATGAAATCGCTAATTCATAAGACCATTTTACAATTCTGGCCCAAGTTAGAAGCAGAGCCAATATTGTCAGATGTCGATAGTCCATATCTCGGAAACTATAAGAGATAATGCAATTTGGCAATCGGTAACGTAATTAGCATGCCGAATATTACTTGGAATGTGAATTGGAGCGAAATCGCTAATTCATAAGACCATTTTACAATTTTGACCCAAGTTAGAAGCAGAGCCAATATTGTAAAATGTCGATAGTTCATATCTCGGAAACTATAAGAGATAATGCAATATGGCAATCGGCAACGTAATTAGCTTGCCGAATATTACTTGGAATGTGAATTAGAAGTTAGAAGCAGAGCCAATATTGTCAGATGTCGATAGTCCATATCTCGGAAACTATAAGAGATAATGCAATTTGGTAATCGGTAACGTAATTAGCATGCCAAATATTACTTGGAATGTGAATTGGAGCGAAATCGCTAATTCATAAGACCATTTTACAATTTTGACCCAAGTTAGAAGCAGAGCCAGTATTGTAAAATGTCGATAGTCCATATCTCGGAAACTATAAGAGATAATGCAATTTGGCAATCGGCAACATAATTAGCATGACGAATATTACTTGGAATGTGAATTACAACGAAATCGCTAATTCATAAGGCCATTTTACAATTCTGGCCCAAGATAGAAGTAGAGCCAATATTGCAAGATGTCGATAGTCCATATCTCGGAAACTATAAGAGATAATGCGATTTGGCAATCGGCAACGTAATTAGCATGCCGAATATTACTTGGAATGTG
This sequence comes from Rhynchophorus ferrugineus, assembly GCF_030347505.1. NCBI lineage: Eukaryota > Metazoa > Arthropoda > Insecta > Coleoptera > Curculionidae > Rhynchophorus > Rhynchophorus ferrugineus. The sequence goes on from NW_027472691.1 coordinate 85,846, forward strand.
AATTACAACGAAATCGCTAATTCATAAGGCCATTTTACAATTCTGGCCCAAGTTAGAAGCAGAGCCAATATTGCAAGATGTCGATAGTCCATATCTCGGAAACTATAAGAGATAATGCAATTTGGCAATTGGCAACGTAATTAGCATGCCGAATATTACTTGGAGTGTGAACTGGAACGAAATCGCTAATTCATAAGACCATTTTACAATTCTGGCCCAAGTTAAAAGCAGAGCCAATATTGCAAGATGTCGATAGTCCATATCTCGGAATCTATAAGAGATAATGCAATTTGGCAATCGGCAACGTTATTAGCATGCCTAATATTACTTGAAATGTGAATCGGAACGAAATCGCTAATTCATAAGACCATTTTACAATTCTGGCCCAAGTTAGAAGCAGAGCCAATATTGTCAGATGTCGATAGTCCATATCACGGAAACTATAAGAGATAATGCAATTTGGCAATCGGCAACGTAATTAGCATGCCGAATATTACTTGGAAAGTGAATTGGAGCGAAATCGCTAATTCATAAGACCATTTTACAATTCTGGCCCAAGTTAGAAGCAGAGCCAATATTGTAAAATGTCGATAGTTCATATCTCGGAAACTATAAGAGATAATGCATTTTGGCAATCGGCAACGTAATTAGCATGCCGAATATTACTTGGAATGTGAATTGGAGCGAAATCGCTAATTCATAAGGCCATTTTACAATTCTGGCCCAAGTTAGAAGCAGAGCCAATATTGTCAGATGCCGAGAGTCAATATCTCGGACACTATACGAGATAATGCAATTTGGCAATCGGCGACGTAATTAGCATGCCGAATATTACTTGGAAAGTGAATTGGAACGAAATCGCTAATTCATAAGACCATTTTACAATTCTGGCCCAAGTTAGAAGCATAACCAATATTGTAAAATGTCGATAGTCCATATCTCGGAAACTATAAGAGATAATGCAATTTGGCAGTCGGCAACGTAATTAGCATGCCGAATATTACTTGGAGTGTGAATTGGAACGAAATCGCTAATTCATAATACCATTTTACAATTTTGGCCCAAGTTAGAAGCAGAGCTAATATTGTAAGATGTCGATAGTCCATATCTCGGAAACTATAAGAAATAATGCAATTTGGCAATCGGCAACGTTATTAGCATGCCGAATATTACTTGGAATGTGAATTACAACGAAATCGCTAATTCATAAGGCCATTTTACAATTCTGGCCCAAGATAGAAGCAGAGCCAATATTGCAAGATGTCGATAGTCCATATCTCAGAAACTATTAGAGATAATGCAATTTGGCAATCGGCAACGTAATTAGCATGCCGAATATTACTTGGAATGTGAATTGGAGCGTAATCGCTAATTCATAAGACCATTTTGCAATTTCGACCTAAGTTAGAAGCAGAGCCAATAATGTAGCATGCCGAATATTAGTTATAATGTGAATTGGAACGAAATCGCTAATTCATAAGACCATTTTACAATTCTGGCCCAAGTTAGAAGCATAGCCAATATTGTAAAATGTCGATAGTCCATATCTCGGAAACTATAAGAGATAATGCAATTTGGCAATCGGCAACGTAATTAGCATGCCGAATATTACCTTTAAAGTGAATTGGAACGAAATCGCTAATTCATAAGACCGTTTTACAATTTTGGCCCAAGTTAGAAGCAGAGCCAATATTGTAAAATGTCGATAGTCCATATCTCGGAAACTATAAGAGACAATGCAATTTGGCAATCGGCAACGTTATTAGCATGCCGAATATTACTTGGAATGTGAATTACAACGAAATCGTTAATTCATTAGGCCATTTTACAATTCTGGCCCAAGTTAGAAGCAGAGCCAATATTGCAAGATGTCGATAGTCCATATCTCGGAAACTATAAGAGATAATGCAATTTGGCAATCGGCAACGTAATTAGCATGCCGAATATTACTTGGAATGTGAATTACAACGAAATCGCTAATTCATTAGGCCATTTTACAATTCTTGCCCAAGTTAGAAGCAGAGCCAATATTGCAAGATATCGATAGTCCATATCTCAGAAACTATTAGAGAAAATGCAATTTGGCAATCGGCAACGTAATTAGCATGCCGAATATTACTTGGAATGTGAATTACAACGAAATCGCTAATTCATAAGACCATTTTACAATTCTGGCCCAAGTAAGAACCAGAGCCAATATTGTAAAATGTCGATAGTCCGTATCTCGGAAACTATAAGAGATAATGCAATTTGGCAATCGGCAACGATATTAGCATGCCGAATATTACTTGGAATGTGAATTACAACGAAATCACTAATTCATAAGGCCATTTTACAATTCTGGCCCAAGTTAGAAGCAGAGCCAATATTGTCAGGGGTCGATAGTCCATATCTCGGAAACTATTAGAGATAATGCAATTTGGCAATCGGCAACGTAATTAGCATGCCGAATATTACTTGGAGTGTGAATTGGAACGAAATCGCTAATTCATAATACCATTTTACAACTCTGGCCCAAGTTAGAAGCAGAGCTAATATTGTAAGATGTCGATAGTCCATATCTCGGAAACTATAAGAGATAATGCAATTTGGCAATCGGCAACGTAATTAGCATGCCGAATATTACTAGGAATGTGAATTACTACGAAATCGCTAATTCATAAGGCCATTTTACAATTCTGGCCCAATTAGAAGCAGAGCCAATATTGCAAGATGTCGATAGTCCATATCTCAGAAACTATAAGAGATAATGCAATTTGGCAATCGGCAACGTAATTAGCATGCCGAATATTACTTGGAATGCGAATTGGAGCGAAATCGCTAATTCATAAGACCATTTTGCAATTTTGACCCAAGTTAGAAGCAGAGCCAATATTGTAAAATGTCGATAGTCCATATCTCGGAAACTATAAGAGATATTGCAATTTCGCAATCGGCAACGTTATTAGCATGCCGAATATTACTTGGAATGTGAATTGCAACGAAATCGCTAATTCATAATGCCATTTTACAATTCTGGCCCAAGTTAGAAGCAGAGCCAATATTGCAAGATGTCGATAGTCCATATCTCGCAAACTTTAAGAGATAATGCAATTTGGCAATCGGCAACGTAATTAGCATGCCGAATATTACTTGGAATGTGAATTGGAACGAAATCGATAATTCATAAGACTATTTTACAATTCTGGCCCAAGTTAGAAGTATAGCCAATATTGTAAAATGTCGATAGTCCATATCTCGGAAACTATAAGAGATAATGCAATTTGGCAATCGGCAACGTAATTAGCATGCCGAATATTACTTGGAAATTGAATTGGAACGAAATCGCTAATTCATAAGACCATTTTACAATTTTGGCCCAAGTTAGAAGCAGAGCCAATATTGTAAAATGTCGATAGTCCATATCTCGGAAACTATAAGAGATAATGCAATTTGGCAATCGGCAACGTTATTGGCATGCCGAATATTACTTGGAATGTGAATTACAACGAAATCGCTAATTCATAAGGCCAATTTACAATTCTGGCCCAAGTTAGAAGCCGAGCCAATATTGCAAGATGTCGATAGTCCATATGTCGGAAACTATAAGAGATAATGCAATTTGGCGATCGGCAACGTAATTAGCACGCCGAATATTACTTGGAATGTGAATTACAACGAAATCGCTAATTCATAAGGCCAATTTACAATTCTGGCCCAAGTTAGAAGCAGAGGTAATATTGCAAGATGTCGATAGTCCATATCTCGGAATCTATAAGAGATAATGCAATTTGGCAATCGGCAACGTTATTAGCATGCCGAATATTACTTGGAATGTGAATTACAACGAAATCGCTAATTCATAAGGCCATTTTACAATTCTGGCCCAAGTTAGAAGCAGAGCCAATATTGTAAAATGTCGATAGTTCATATCTCGGAAACTATAAGAGATAATGCAATTTGGCAATCGGCAACGTAATTAGCTTGCCGAATATTACTTGGAATGTGAATTACAATGAAATCGCTAATTCATAAGACCATTTTACAATTCTGGCCCAAGTTAGAAGCAGAGCCAATATTGTCAGATGTCGATAGTCCATATCTCGGAAACTATAAGAGATAATGCAATTTGGCAATCGGTAACGTAATTAGCATGCCGAATATTACTTGGAATGTGAATTGGAGCGAAATCGCTAATTCATAAGACCATTTTACAATTTTGACCCAAGTTAGAAGCAGAGCCAATATTGTAAAATGTCGATAGTTCATATCTCGGAAACTATAAGAGATAATGCAATTTGGCAATCGGCAACGTAATTAGCATGCCGAATATTACTTGGAATGTGAATTAGAAGTTAGGAGCAGAGCTAATATTGTCAGATGTCGATAGTCCATATCTCGGAAACTATAAGAGATAATGCAATTTGGCAATCGGTAACGTAATTAGCATGCCAAATATTACTTGGAATGTGAATTGGAGCGAAATCGCTAATTCATAAGACCATTTTACAATTTTGACCCAAGTTAGAAGCAGAGCCAGTATTGTAAAATGTCGATAGTCCATATCTCGGAAACTATAAGAGATAATGCAATTTGGCAATCGGCAACGTAATTAGCATGACGAATATTACTTGGAATGTGAATTACAACGAAATCGCTAATTCATAAGGCCATTTTACAATTCTGGCCCAAGATAGAAGTAGAGCCAATATTGCAAGATGTCGATAGTCCATATCTCGGAAACTATAAGAGATAATGCGATTTGGCAATCGGCAACGTAATTAGCATGCCGAATATTACTTGGAATGTGAATTACAACGAAATCGCTAATTCATAAGGCCATTTTACAATTCTGGCCCAAGTTAGAAGCAGAGCCAATATTGCAAGATGTCGATAGTCCATATCTCGGAAACTATAAGAGATAATGCAATTTGGCAATTGGCAACGTAATTAGCATGCCGAATATTACTTGGAGTGTGAACTGGAACGAAATCGCTAATTCATAAGACCATTTTACAATTCTGGCCCAAGTTAAAAGCAGAGCCAATATTGCAAGATGTCGATAGTCCATATCTCGGAATCTATAAGAGATAATGCAATTTGGCAATCGGCAACGTTATTAGCATGCCGAATATTACTTGAAATGTGAATCGGAACGAAATCGCTAATTCATAAGACCATTTTACAATTCTGGCCCAAGTTAGAAGCAGAGCCAATATTGTCAGATGTCGATAGTCCATATCACGGAAACTATAAGAGATAATGCAATTTGGCAATCGGCAACGTAACTAGCATGCCGAATATTACTTGGAAAGTGAATTGGAGCGAAATCGCTAATTCATAAGACCATTCTACAATTCTGGCCCAAGTTAGAAGCAGAGCCAATATTGTAAAATGTCGATAGTTCATATCTCGGAAACTATAAGAGATAATGCAATTTGGCAATCGGCAACGTAATTAGCATGCCGAATATTACTTGGAATCTGAATTACAACGAAATCGCTAATTCATAAGACCATTTTACAATTCTGGCCCAAGTTAGAAGCAGAGCCAATATTGTCAGATGCCGAGAGTCCATATCTCGGACACTATACGAGATAATGCAATTTGGCAATCGGCGACGTAATTAGCATGCCGAATATTACTTGGAAAGTGAATTGGAACGAAATCGCTAATTCATAAGACCATTTTACAATTCTGGCCCAAGTTAGAAGCAGAGCCAATATTGTCAGATGCCGAGAGTCCATATCTCGGACACTATACGAGATAATGCAATTTGGCAATCGGCGACGTAATTAGCATGCCGAATATTACTTGGAAAGTGAATTGGAGCGAAATCGCTAATTCATAAGACCATTTTACAATTCTGGCCCAAGTTAGAAGCAGAGCCAATATTGTAAAATGTCGATAGTTCATATCTCGGAAACTATAAGAGATAATGCAATTTGGCAATCGGCAACGTAATTAGCATGCCGAATATTACTTGGAATCTGAATTACAACGAAATCGCTAATTCATAAGACCATTTTACAATTCTGGCCCAAGTTAGAAGCAGAGCCAATATTGTCAGATGCCGAGAGTCCATATCTCGGACACTATACGAGATAATGCAATTTGGCAATCGGCAACGTAATTAGCATGCCGACTATTACTTGGAGTGTGAATTGGAACGAAATCGCTAATTCATAATACCATTTTACAATTCTGGCCCAAGTTAGAAGCAGAGCTAATATTGTAAGATGTCGATAGTCCATATCTCGGAAACTATAAGAAATAATGCAATTTGGCAATCGGCAACGTTATTAGCATGCCGAATATTACTTGGAATGTGAATTACAACGAAATCGCTAATTCATAAGGCCATTTTACAATTCTGGCCCAAGATAGAAGCAGAGCCAATATTGCAAGATGTCGATAGTCCATATCTCAGAAACTATTAGAGATAATGCAATTTGGCAATCGGCAACGTAATTAGCATGCCGAATATTACTTGGAATGTGAATTGGAGCGAAATCGCTAATTCATAAGACCATTTTGCAATTTCGACCTAAGTTAGAAGCAGAGCCAATAATGTAGCATGCCGAATATTAGTTATAATGTGAATTGGAACGAAATCGCTAATTCATAAGACCATTTTACAATTCTGGCCCAAGTTAGAAGCATAGCCAATATTGTAAAATGTCGATAGTTCATATCTCGGAAACTATAAGAGATAATGCAATTTGGCAATCGGCAACGTAATTAGCATGCCGAATATTACTTTTAAAGTGAATTGGAACGAAATCGCTAATTCATAAGACCGTTTTACAATTTTGGCCCAAGTTAGAAGCAGAGCCAATATTGTAAAATGTCGATAGTCCATATCTCGGAAACTATAAGAGACAATGCAATTTGGCAATCGGCAACGTTATTAGCATGCCGAATATTACTTGGAATGTGAATTACAACGAAATCGTTAATTCATTAGGCCATTTTACAATTCTGGCCCAAGTTAGAAGCAGAGCCAATATTGCAAGATGTCGATAGTCCATATCTCGGAAACTATAAGAGATAATGCAATTTGGCAATCGGCAACGTAATTAGCATGCCGAATGTTACTTGGAATGTGAATTACAACGAAATCGCTAATTCATTAGGCCATTTTACAATTCTGGCCCAAGTTATAAGCAGAGCCAATATTGCAAGATGTCGATAGTCCATATCTCAGAAACTATTAAAGAAAATGCAATTTGGCAATCGGCAACGTAATTAGCATGCTGAATATTACTTGGAATGTGAATTACAACGAAATCGCTAATTCATAAGACCATTTTACAATTCTGGCCCAAGTAAGAACCAGAGCCAATATTGTAAAATGTCGATAGTCCGTATCTCGGAAACTATAAGAGATAATGCAATTTGGCAATCGGCAACGATATTAGCATGCCGAATATTACTTGGAATGTGAATTACAACGAAATCACTAATTCATAAGGCCATTTTACAATTCTGGCCCAAGTTAGAAGCAGAGCCAATATTGTCAGGGGTCGATAGTCCATATCTCGGAAACTATTAGAGATAATGCAATTTGGCAATCGGCAACGTAATTAGCATGCCGAATATTACTTGGAGTGTGAATTGGAACGAAATCGCTAATTCATAATACCATTTTACAATTTTGGCCCAAGTTAGAAGCAGAGCCAATATTGTAAAATGTCGATAGTCCATATCTCGGAAACTATAAGAGACAATGCAATTTGGCAATCGGCAACGTTATTAGCATGCCGAATATTACTTGGAATGTGAATTACAACGAAATCGTTAATTCATTATGCCATTTTACAATTCTGGCCCAAGTTAGAAGCAGAGCCAATATTGCAAGATGTCGATAGTCCATATCTCGGAAACTATAAGAGATAATGCAATTTGGCAATCGGCAACGTAATTAGCATGCCGAATATTACTTGGAATGTGAATTACAACGAAATCGCTAATTCATTAGGCCATTTTACAATTCTGGCCCAAGTTATAAGCAGAGCCAATATTGCAAGATGTCGATAGTCCATATCTCAGAAACTATTAAAGAAAATGCAATTTGGCAATCGGCAACGTAATTAGCATGCCGAATATTACTTGGAATGTGAATTACAACGAAATCGCTAATTCATAAGACCATTTTACAATTCTGGCCCAAGTAAGAACCAGAGCCAATATTGTAAAATGTCGATAGTCCGTATCTCGGAAACTATAAGAGATAATGCAATTTGGCAATCGGCAACGATATTAGCATGCCGAATATTACTTGGAATGTGAATTACAACGAAATCACTAATTCATAAGGCCATTTTACAATTCTGGCCCAAGTTAGAAGCAGAGCCAATATTGTCAGGGGTCGATAGTCCATATCTCGGAAACTATTAGAGATAATGCAATTTGGCAATCGGCAACGTAATTAGCATGCCGAATATTACTTGGAGTGTGAATTGGAACGAAATCGCTAATTCATAATACCATTTTACAATTCTGGCCCAAGTTAGAAGCAGAGCTAATATTGTAAGATGTCGATAGTCCATATCTCGGAAACTATAAGAAATAATGCAATTTGGCAATCGGCAACGATATTAGCATGCCGAATATTACTTGGAATGTGAATTACAACGAAATCGCTAATTCATAAGGCCATTTTACAATTCTGGCCCAAGATAGAAGCAGAGCCAATATTGCAAGATGTCGATAGTCTATATCTCGGAAACTATAAGAGAAAATGCAATTTGGCAATCGGCAACGTAATTAGCATGCCGAATATTACTTGGAATGTGAATTACAACGAAATCGCTAATTCATTAGGCCATTTTACAATTCTGGCCCAAGTTAGAAGCAGAGCCAATATTGCAAGATGTCGATAGTCCATATCTCAGAGACTATTAGAGATAATGCAATTTGGCAATCGGCAACGTAATTAGCATGCCGAATATTACTTGGAATGTGAATTGGAGCGAAATCGCTAATTCATAAGACCATTTTGCAATTTCGACCTAAGTTAGAAGCAGAGCCAATAATGTAGCATGCCGAATATTAGTTATAATGTGAATTGGAACGAAATCGCTAATTCATAAGACCATTTTACAATTCTGGCCCAAGATAGAAGCATAGCCAATATTGTAAAATGTCGATAGTCCATATCTCGGAAACTATAAGAGATAATGCAATTTGGCAATCGGCAACGTAATTAGCATGCCGAATATTACTTTTAAAGTGAATTGGAACGAAATCGCTAATTCATAAGACCGTTTTACAATTTTGGCCCAAGTTAGAAGCAGAGCCAATATTGTAAAATGTCGATAGTCCATATCTCGGAAACTATAAGAGATAATGCAATTTGGCAATCGGCAACGTTATTAGCATGCCGAATATTACTTGGAATGTGAATTACAACGAAATCGCTAATTCATTAGGCCATTTTACAATTCTGGCCCAAGTTAGAAGCAGAGCCAATATTGCAAGATGTCGATAGTCCATATCTCGGAAACTATAAGAGATAATGCAATTTGGCAATCGGCAACGTAATTAGCATGCCGAATATTACTTGGAATGTGAATTACAACGAAATCGCTAATTCATTAGGCCATTTTACAATTCTGGCCCAAGTTAGAAGCAGAGCCAATATTGCAAGATGTCGATAGACCATATCTCAGAAACTATTAGAGAAAATGCAATTTGGCAATCGGCAACGTAATTAGCATGCCGAATATTACTTGGAATGTGAATTACAACGAAATCGCTAATTCATAAGACCATTTTACAATTCTGGCCCAAGTAAGAACCAGAGCCAATATTGTAAAATGTCGATAGTCCGTATCTCGGAAACTATAAGAGATAACGCAATTTGGCAATCGGCAACGTTATTAGCATGCCGAATATTACTTGGAATGTGAATTACAACGAAATCACTAATTCATAAGGCCATTTTATAATTCTGGCCCAAGTTAGAAGCAGAGCCAATATTGTCAGGGGTCGATAGTCCATATCTCGTAAACTATTAGAGATAATGCAATTTGGCAATCGGCAACGTAATTAGCATGCCGAATATTACTTGGAATGTGAATTGGAACGAAATAGCTAATTCATAAGACCATTTTTCAATTTTGACCCAAGTTAGAAGCAGAGTAAATATTGCAAGATGTCGATAGTCCATATCTCAGAAACTATAACAGATAATGCAATTTGGCAATCGGCAACGTAATTAGCATGCCCAATATTACTTGGAGTGTGAATTGGAACGAAATCGCTAATTCAGAAGACCATTTTACAATTCTGGCCCAAGTTAGAAGCAGAGCCAATATTGTAAGATGTCGATAGTCCATATCTCGGAAACTATAAGAGATAATGCAATTTGGCAATCGGCAACGTAATTAGCATGACGAATGTTACTTGGAATGTGAATTACAACGAAATCGCTAATTCATAAGGCCATTTTACAATTCTGGCCCAAGATAGAAGCAGCGCCAATATTGCAAGATGTCGATAGTCCATATCTCGGAAACTATAAGAGATAATGCAATTTGGCAATCGGCAACGTAATTAGCATGCCGAATATTACTAGGAATGTGAATTACTACGAAATCGCTAATTCATAAGGCCATTTTACAATTCTGGCCCAATTAGAAGCAGAGCCAATATTGCAAGATGTCGATAGTCCATATCTCAGAAACTATAAGAGATAATGCAATTTGGCAATCGGCAACGTAATTAGCATGCCGAATATTACTTGGAATGCGAATTGGAGCGAAATCGCTAATTAATAAGACCATTTTGCAATTTTGACCCAAGTTAGAAGCAGAGCCAATATTGTAAAATGTCGATAGACCATATCTCGGAAACTATAAGAGATATTGCAATTTCGCAATCGGCAACGTTATTAGCATGCCGAATATTACTTGGAATGTGAATTGCAACGAAATCGCTAATTCATAATGCCATTTTACAATTCTGGCCCAAGTTAGAAGCAGAGCCAATATTGCAAGATGTCGATAGTCCATATCTCAGAAACTATTAAAGAAAATGCAATTTGGCAATCGGCAAACTTGGAATGTGAATTACAACGAAATCGCTAATTCATAAGACCATTTTACAATTCTGGCCCAAGTAAGAACCAGAGCCAATATTGTAAAATGTCGATAGTCCGTATCTCGGAAACTATAAGAGATAATGCAATTTGGCAATCGGCAACGTTATTGGCATGCCGAATATTACCTGGAATGTGAATTGCAACGAAATCGCTAATTCATAATGCCATTTTACAATTCTGGCCCAAGTTAGAAGCAGAGCCAATATTGCAAGATGTCGATAGTCCATATCTCGCAAACTTTAAGAGATAATGCAATTTGGCAATCGGCAACGTAATTAGCATGCCGAATATTACTTGGAATGTGAATTGCAACGAAATCGCTAATTCATAAGGCCATTTTACAATTCTGGCCCAAGTTAGAAGCAGAGCCAATATTGCAAGATGTCGATAGTCCATATCTCGCAAACTTTAAGAGATAATGCAATTTGGCAATCGGCAACGTAATTAGCATGCCGAATATTACTTGGAATGTGAATTGGAACGAAATCGCTAATTCATAAGACCATTTTACAATTCTGGCCCAAGTTAGAAGCATAGACAATATTGTAAAATGTCGATAGTCCATATCTCGGAAACTATAAGAGATAATGCAATTTGGCAATCGGCAACGTTATTAGCATGCCGAATATTACTTGGAATGTGAATTACAACGAAATCGCTAATTCATTAGGCCATTTTACAATTCTGGCCCAAGTTAGAAGCAGAGCCAATATTGCAAGATGTCGATAGTCCATATCTCAGAGACTATTAGAGATAATGCAATTTGGCAATCGGCAACGTAATTAGCATGCCGAATATTACTTGGAATGTGAATTGGAGCGAAATCGCTAATTCATAAGACCATTTTGCAATTTCGACCTAAGTTAGAAGCAGAGCCAATAATGTAGCATGCCGAATATTAGTTATAATGTGAATTGGAACGAAATCGCTAATTCATAAGACCATTTTACAATTCTGGCCCAAGATAGAAGCATAGCCAATATTGTAAAATGTCGATAGTCCATATCTCGGAAACTATAAGAGATAATGCAATTTGGCAATCGGCAACGTAATTAGCATGCCGAATATTACTTTTAAAGTGAATTGGAACGAAATCGCTAATTCATAAGACCGTTTTACAATTTTGGCCCAAGTTAGAAGCAGAGCCAATATTGTAAAATGTCGATAGTCCATATCTCGGAAACTATAAGAGATAATGCAATTTGGCAATCGGCAACGTTATTAGCATGCCGAATATTACTTGGAATGTGAATTACAACGAAATCGCTAATTCATAAGGCCATTTTACAATTCTGGCCCAAGTTAGAAGCAGAGCCAATATTGCAAGATGTCGATAGTCCATATCTCGGAAACTATAAGAGATAATGCAATTTGGCAATCGGCAACGTAATTAGCATGCCGAATATTACTTGGAATGTGAATTACAACGAAATCGCTAATTCATTAGGCCATTTTACAATTCTGGCCCAAGTTAGAAGCAGAGCCAATATTGCAAGATGTCGATAGACCATATCTCAGAAACTATTAGAGAAAATGCAATTTGGCAATCGGCAACGTAATTAGCATGCCGAATATTACTTGGAATGTGAATTACAACGAAATCGCTAATTCATAAGACCATTTTACAATTCTGGCCCAAGTAAGAACCAGAGCCAATATTGTAAAATGTCGATAGTCCGTATCTCGGAAACTATAAGAGATAATGCAATTTGGCAATCGGCAACGTTATTAGCATGCCGAATATTACTTGGAATGTGAATTACAACGAAATCACTAATTCATAAGGCCATTTTATAATTCTGGCCCAAGTTAGAAGCAGAGCCAATATTGTCAGGGGTCGATAGTCCATATCTCGTAAACTATTAGAGATAATGCAATTTGGCAATCGGCAACGTAATTAGCATGCCGAATATTACTTGGAATGTGAATTGGAACGAAATAGCTAATTCATAAGACCATTTTTCAATTTTGACCCAAGTTAGAAGCAGAGTAAATATTGCAAGATGTCGATAGTCCATATCTCAGAAACTATAACAGATAATGCAATTTGGCAATCGGCAACGTAATTAGCATGCCCAATATTACTTGGAGTGTGAATTGGAACGAAATCGCTAATTCAGAAGACCATTTTACAATTCTGGCCCAAGTTAGAAGCAGAGCCAATATTGTAAGATGTCGATAGTCCATATCTCGGAAACTATAAGAGATAATGCAATTTGGCAATCGGCAACGTAATTAGCATGACGAATGTTACTTGGAATGTGAATTACAACGAAATCGCTAATTCATAAGGCCATTTTACAATTCTGGCCCAAGATAGAAGCAGCGCCAATATTGCAAGATGTCGATAGTCCATATCTCGGAAACTATAAGAGATAATGCAATTTGGCAATCGGCAACGTAATTAGCATGCCGAATATTACTAGGAATGTGAATTACTACGAAATCGCTAATTCATAAGGCCATTTTACAATTCTGGCCCAATTAGAAGCAGAGCCAATATTGCAAGATGTCGATAGTCCATATCTCAGAAACTATAAGAGATAATGCAATTTGGCAATCGGCAACGTAATTAGCATGCCGAATATTACTTGGAATGCGAATTGGAGCGAAATCGCTAATTAATAAGACCATTTTGCAATTTTGACCCAAGTTAGAAGCAGAGCCAATATTGTAAAATGTCGATAGACCATATCTCGGAAACTATAAGAGATATTGCAATTTCGCAATCGGCAACGTTATTAGCATGCCGAATATTACTTGGAATGTGAATTGCAACGAAATCGCTAATTCATAATGCCATTTTACAATTCTGGCCCAAGTTAGAAGCAGAGCCAATATTGCAAGATGTCGATAGTCCATATCTCGCAAACTTTAAGAGATAATGCAATTTGGCAATCGGCAACGTTATTGGCATGCCGAATATTACTTGGAATGTGAATTGCAACGAAATCGCTAATTCATAATGCCATTTTACAATTCTGGCCCAAGTTAGAAGCAGAGCCAATATTGCAAGATGTCGATAGTCCATATCTCGCAAACTTTAAGAGATAATGCAATTTGGCAATCGGCAACGTAATTAGCATGCCGAATATTACTTGGAATGTGAATTGCAACGAAATCGCTAATTCATAAGGCCATTTTACAATTCTGGCCCAAGTTAGAAGCAGAGCCAATATTGCAAGATGTCGATAGTCCATATCTCGCAAACTTTAAGAGATAATGCAATTTGGCAATCGGCAACGTAATTAGCATGCCGAATATTACTTGGAATGTGAATTGGAACGAAATCGCTAATTCATAAGACCATTTTACAATTCTGGCCCAAGTTAGAAGCATAGACAATATTGTAAAATGTCGATAGTCCATATCTCGGAAACAATAAGAGATAATGCAATTTAGCAATCGGCAACGTAATTAGCATGCCGAATATTACTTGGAAAGTGAATTGGAACGAAATCGCTAATTCATAAGACCATTTTACAATTTTGGCCCATGTTGGAAGCAGAGCCAATAATGTAGCATGCCGAATATTACTTGGAATGTGAATTACAACGAAATCGCTAATTCATAAGGCCAATTTACAATTCTGGCCCAAGTTAGAAGCCGAGCCAATATTGCAAGATGTCGATAGTCCATATCTCGGAAACTATAAGAGATAATGCAATTTGGCGATCGGCAACGTAATTAGCATGCCGAATATTACTTGGAATGTGAATTACAACGAAATCGCTAATTCATAAGGCCAATTTACAATTCTGGCCCAAGTTAGAAGCAGAGCCAATATTGCAAGATGTCGATAGTCCATATCTCGGAATCTATAAGAGATAATGCAATTTGGCAATCGGCAACGTTATTAGCATGCCGAATATTACTTGGAATGTGAATTACAAAGAAATCGCTAATTCATAAGGCCATTTTACAATTCTGGCCCAAGTTAGAAGCACAGCCAATATTGCAAGATGTCGATAGTGCATATCTAGGAAACTATAAGAACTAATGCAATTTGGCAATCGGCAACGTAATTAGCATGCCGAATATTACTTGGAATGTGAATTGGAGCGAAATCGCTAATTCATAAGACCATTTTACAATTTTGACCCAAGTTGGAAGCAGAGCCAATATTGTAAAATGTCGATAGTTCATATCTCGGAAACTATAAGAGATAATGCAATTTGGCAATCGGTAACGTAATTAGCATGCCGAATATTACTTGGAATGTGAATTGGAGCGAAATCGCTAATGCATAAGACCATTTTACAATTATGACCCAAGTTAGAAGCAGAGCCAATATTGCAAGATGTCGATAGTCCATATCTCGGAAACTATAAGAGATAATGCAATTTGGCAATCGGCAACGTAATTAGCATGCCGAATATTACTAGGAATGTGAATTACTACGAAATCGCTAATTCATAAGGCCATTTTACAATTCTGGCCCAATTAGAAGTAGAGCCAATATTGCAAGATGTCGATAGTCCATATCTCAGAAACTATAAGAGATAATGCAATTTGGCAATCGGCAACGTAATTAGCATGCCGAATATTACTTGGAATGTGAATTGGAGCGAAATCGCTAATTCATAAGACCATTTTGCAATTTTGACCCAAGTTAGAAGCAGAGCCAATATTGTAAAATGTCGATAGTCCATATCTCGGAAACTATAAGAGATATTGCAATTTCGCAATCGGCAACGTTATTAGCA
This sequence comes from Rhynchophorus ferrugineus, assembly GCF_030347505.1. Taxonomy (NCBI): domain Eukaryota; kingdom Metazoa; phylum Arthropoda; class Insecta; order Coleoptera; family Curculionidae; genus Rhynchophorus; species Rhynchophorus ferrugineus. The sequence continues at coordinate 101,638 of NW_027472691.1, forward strand.
TGCCGAATATTACTTGGAATGTGAATTACAACGAAATCGCTAATTCATAAGGCCATTTTACCATTCTGGCCCAAGTTAGAAGCAGAGCCAATATTGCAAGATGTCGATAGTCCATATCTCGGAAACTATAAGAGATAATGCAATTTGGCAATCGGCAACGTAATTAGCATGCCGAATATTACTTGGAATGTGAATTGGAACGAAATCGCTAATTCATAAGACCATTTTACAATTCTGGCCCAAGTTAAAAGCAGAGCCAATATTGCAAGATGTCGATAGTCCATATCTCGGAAACTATAAGAGATAATGCTATTTGGCAATCGGCAATGTAATTAGCATGCCGAATATTACTTGGAATGTGAATTACAACGAAATCGCTAATTCATAAGACCTTTTTACAATTTTGACCCAAGTTAGAAGCAGAGCTAATATTGTAAAATGTCGATAGTCCATATCACGGAAACTATAAGTGATAATGAAATTTGGCAATCGGCAACGTTATTAGCATGCCGAATATTACTTGGAATGTGAATTACAACGAAATCGCTAATTCATAAGACCATTTTACAATTCTGGCCCAAGTTAGAAGCAGATCCAATATTGTCAGATGCCGATAGTCCATATCTCGGAAACTATAAGAGATAATGCAATTTTGCTATCGGCAACGTACTTAGCATGCCGAATATTACTTGTAATGTGAATTGGAACGAAATCGCTAATTCATAAGAACATTTTACAATTCTGGCCCAAGTAAGAAGCAGAGCCAATATTGCAAGATGTCGATAGTCCATATCTCGGAAACAATAAGTGATAATGCAATTTGGCAATCGGCAACGTTATTAGCATGCCGAATATTACTTGGAATGTGAATTACAACGTAATCGCTAATGCATAAGGCCATTTTACAATTATCGCCCAAGTTAGAAGCAGAGCCAATATTGCAAGACGTCGATAGTCCATATCTCGGAAGCTATAAGAGATAATGCAATTTGGTAATCGGCAATGTAATTAGCATGCCGAATATTACTTGGAATGTGAATTACAACGAAATCGCTAATTCATAAGGCCATTTTACAATTCTGGCCCAAGTTAGAAGCAGAGCCAATATTGTCAGATGTCGATAGTCCATATCTCGGAAACTATAAGAGATAATGCAATTTGGTAATCGGCAATGTAATTAGCATGCCGAATATTACTCGGAATGTGAATTACAACGAAATCGCTAATTCATAAGACCATTTTACAATTTTGACCCAAGTTAGAAGCAGAGCCAATATTGTAAAATGTCGATAGTCCATATCTCGGAAGCTATAAGAGATAATGCAACTTGGCAATCGGCAATGTAATTAGCATGCCGAATATTACTTGGAATGTGATTTACAACGAAATCGCTAATTCATAAGGCCATTTTACAATTCTGGCCCAACTTAGAAGCAGAGCCAATATTGCAAGATGTCGATAATCCATATCTCGGAAACTATAAGAGATAATGCAATTTGGCAATCGCCAACGTAATTAGCATGCCGAATATTACTTGGAATGTGAATTGGAACGAAATCGCTAATTCATAAGACCATTTTACCATTCTGGCCCAAGTTAAAAGCAGAGCCAATATTGCAAGATGTCGATAGTCCATATCTCGGAAACTATAAGAGATAATGCAATTTCGCAATCGGCAACGTAATTAGCATGCCAAATATTACTTGGAATGTGAATTGGAGCGAAATCGCTAATTCATAAGACCATTTTACAATTCTGGCCCAAGTTAGAAGCAGAGCCAATATTGTCAGATGCCGATAGTCCATATCTCGGAAACTATAAGAGATAATGCAATTTGGCAATGGGCAACGTAATTAGCATGCCGAATATGACTTGGAATGTGAATTGGAGCGAAATCGCTAATTCATAAGACCATTTTACAATTTTGACCCAAGTTAGAAGCAGAGTCAATATTGCAATATGTCGATAGTCCATATCTCGTAAACTATAAGAGATAATGCAATTTGGCAATCGGCAACGTAATTAGCATGCCGAATAATACTTGGAATGTGAATTGGAGCGAAATCGCTAAATCATAAGACCATTTTACAATTTTGACCCAAGTTAGAAGCAGAGCCAATATTGTAAAATGTCGATAGTCCATATCTCGGAAACTATAAGTGATAATGCAATTTGGCAATCGGCAACGTTATTAGCATGCCGAATTTTACTTGGAATGTGAATTACAACGAAATCGCTAATGCATAAGGCCATTTTACAATTCTGGCCCAAGTTAGATGCAGCGGCAATATTGCAAGATGTCGATAGTCCATATCTCGGAAACTATAAGAGATAATGCAATTTGGCAATCGGCAACGTAATTAGCATGCCGAATATTACTTGGAATGTGAATTGGAGCGAAATCGCTAATTCATAAGACCATTTTACAATTTTGACCTAAGTTAGAAGCAGAGCCAATATTGTAAGATGTCGATAGTCCATATCTCGGAAACTATAAGAGATAGTGCAATTTGGCAATCGGCAACGTAATTAGCTTGCCGAATATTACTTGGAATGTGAATTGGAGCGAAATCGCTAATTCATAAGACCATTTTACAATTCTGGCCCAAGTTAGAAGCAGATCCAATATTGTCAGATGCCGATAGTCCATATCTCGGAAACTATAAGAGATAATGCAATTTTGCAATCGGCAACGTACTTAGCATGCCGAATATTACTTGTAATGTGAATTGGAACGAAATCGCTAATTCATAAGACCATTTTACAATTCTGGCCCAAGTAAGAAGAAGAGCCAATATTGCAAGATGTCGATAGCCCATATCTCGGAAACTATAAGAGATAATGCAATTTGGCAATCGGCAATGTAATTAGCGTGCCGAATATTACTTGGAATATGAATTACAACGGAATCGCTAATTCATAAGGCCATTTTACAATTCTGGCCCAAGTTAGAAGCAGAGCCAATATTGCAAGATGTCGATAGTCCATATCTCGGAAACTATAAGGGATAATGCAATTTGGCAATCGGCAACGTTATTAGCATGCCGAATATTATTTGGAATGCGAATTACAATGAAATTGTTAATTCATAAAGCCATTTTACAATTCTGGCCCAAGTTAGAAGCAGAGCCAATATTGCAAGACGTCGATAGTCCATATCTCGGAAACTATAAGAGATAATGCAATTTGGCAATAGGCAATGTAATTAGCATGCCGAATATTACTTGGAATGTGAATTACAACGAAATCGCTAATTCATAAGACCATTTTACAATTCTGGCCTAAGTTAGAAGCAGAGCCAATATTGTAAGATGTCGATAGTCCATATCTCGGAAACTATAAGAGATAATGCAATTTAGCAATCGGCAACGTTATTAGCATGCCGAATAATACTTGGAATGTGAATTGGAGCGAAATCGCTAAATCATAAGACCATTTTACAATTTTGACCCAAGTTAGAAGCAGAGCCAATATTGTAAAATGTCGATAGTCCATATCTCGGAAACTATAAGTGATAATGCAATTTGGCAATCGGCAACGTTATTAGCATGCCGAATATTACTTGGAATGTGAATTACAACGAAATCGCTAATGCATAAGGCCATTTTACAATTCTGGCCCAAGTTAGATGCAGCGGCAATATTGCAAGATGTCGATAGTCCACATCTCGGAAACTATAAGAGATAATGCAATTTGGCAATCGGCAACGTAATCAGCTTGCCGAATATTACTTGGAATGTGAATTGGAGCGAAATCGCTAATTCATAAGACCATTTTACAATTCTGGCCCAAGTTAGAAGCAGATCCAATATTGTCAGATGCCGATAGTCCATATCTCGGAAACTATAAGAGATAATGCAATTTTGCAATCGGCAACGTACTTAGCATGCCGAATATTACTTGTAATGTGAATTGGAACGAAATCGCTAATTCATAAGACCATTTTACAATTCAGGCCCAAGTAAGAAGCAGAGAGAATATTGCAAGATGTCGATAGTCCATATCTCGGAAACTATAAGAGATAATGCTATTTGGCAATCGGCAATGTAATTAGCATGCCGAATATTACTTGGAATGTGAATTACAACGAAATCGCTAATTCATAAGACCATTTTACAATTTTGACCCAAGTTAGAAGCAGAGCCAATATTGTAAAATGTCGATAGTCCATATCTCGGAAGCTATAAGAGATAATGCAACTTGGCAATCGGCAATGTAATTAGCATGCCGAATATTACTTGGAATGTGATTTACAACGAAATCGCTAATTCATAAGGCCATTTTACAATTCTGGCCCAACTTAGAAGCAGAGCCAATATTGCAAGATGTCGATAATCCATATCTCGGAAACTATAAGAGATAATGCAATTTGGCAATCGCCAACGTAATTAGCATGCCGAATATTACTTGGAATGTGAATTGGAACGAAATCGCTAATTCATAAGACCATTTTACCATTCTGGCCCAAGTTAAAAGCAGAGCCAATATTGCAAGATGTCGATAGTCCATATCTCGGAAACTATAAGAGATAATGCAATTTCGCAATCGGCAACGTAATTAGCATGCCAAATATTACTTGGAATGTGAATTGGAGCGAAATCGCTAATTCATAAGACCATTTTACAATTCTGGCCCAAGTTAGAAGCAGAGCCAATATTGTCAGATGCCGATAGTCCATATCTCGGAAACTATAAGAGATAATGCAATTTGGCAATGGGCAACGTAATTAGCATGCCGAATATGACTTGGAATGTGAATTGGAGCGAAATCGCTAATTCATAAGACCATTTTACAATTTTGACCCAAGTTAGAAGCAGAGCCAATATTGCAATATGTCGATAGTCCATATCTCGTAAACTATAAGAGATAATGCAATTTGGCAATCGGCAACGTAATTAGCATGCCGAATAATACTTGGAATGTGAATTGGAGCGAAATCGCTAAATCATAAGACCATTTTACAATTTTGACCCAAGTTAGAAGCAGAGCCAATATTGTAAAATGTCGATAGTCCATATCTCGGAAACTATAAGTGATAATGCAATTTGGCAATCGGCAACGTTATTAGCATGCCGAATATTACTTGGAATGTGAATTACAACGATATCGCTAATGCATAAGGCCATTTTACAATTCTGGCCCAAGTTAGATGCAGCGGCAATATTGCAAGATGTCGATAGTCCATATCTCGGAAACTATAAGAGATAATGCAATTTGGCAATCGGCAACGTAATTAGCATGCCGAATATTACTTGGAATGTGAATTGGAGCGAAATCGCTAATTCATAAGACCATTTTACAATTTTGACCTAAGTTAGAAGCAGAGCCAATATTGTAAGATGTCGATAGTCCATATCTCGGAAACTATAAGAGATAGTGCAATTTGGCAATCGGCAACGTAATTAGCTTGCCGAATATTACTTGGAATGTGAATTGGAGCGAAATCGCTAATTCATAAGACCATTTTACAATTCTGGCCCAAGTTAGAAGCAGATCCAATATTGTCAGATGCCGATAGTCCATATCTCGGAAACTATAAGAGATAATGCAATTTTGCAATCGGCAACGTACTTAGCATGCCGAATATTACTTGTAATGTGAATTGGAACGAAATCGCTAATTCATAAGACCATTTTACAATTCTGGCCCAAGTAAGAAGAAGAGCCAATATTGCAAGATGTCGATAGCCCATATCTCGGAAACTATAAGAGATAATGCAATTTGGCAATCGGCAATGTAATTAGCGTGCCGAATATTACTTGGAATATGAATTACAACGGAATCGCTAATTCATAAGGCCATTTTACAATTCTGGCCCAAGTTAGAAGCAGAGCCAATATTGCAAGATGTCGATAGTCCATATCTCGGAAACTATAAGGGATAATGCAATTTGGCAATCGGCAACGTTATTAGCATGCCGAATATTATTTGGAATGCGAATTACAATGAAATTGTTAATTCATAAAGCCATTTTACAATTCTGGCCCAAGTTAGAAGCAGAGCCAATATTGCAAGACGTCGATAGTCCATATCTCGGAAACTATAAGAGATAATGCAATTTGGCAATAGGCAATGTAATTAGCATGCCGAATATTACTTGGAATGTGAATTACAACGAAATCGCTAATTCATAAGACCATTTTACAATTCTGGCCTAAGTTAGAAGCAGAGCCAATATTGTAAGATGTCGATAGTCCATATCTCGGAAACTATAAGAGATAATGCAATTTAGCAATCGGCAACGTTATTAGCATGCCGAATAATACTTGGAATGTGAATTGGAGCGAAATCGCTAAATCATAAGACCATTTTACAATTTTGACCCAAGTTAGAAGCAGAGCCAATATTGTAAAATGTCGATAGTCCATATCTCGGAAACTATAAGTGATAATGCAATTTGGCAATCGGCAACGTTATTAGCATGCCGAATATTACTTGGAATGTGAATTACAACGAAATCGCTAATGCATAAGGCCATTTTACAATTCTGGCCCAAGTTAGATGCAGCGGCAATATTGCAAGATGTCGATAGTCCACATCTCGGAAACTATAAGAGATAATGCAATTTGGCAATCGGCAACGTAATCAGCTTGCCGAATATTACTTGGAATGTGAATTGGAGCGAAATCGCTAATTCATAAGACCATTTTACAATTCTGGCCCAAGTTAGAAGCAGATCCAATATTGTCAGATGCCGATAGTCCATATCTCGGAAACTATAAGGGATAATGCAATTTTGCAATCGGCAACGTACTTAGCATGCCGAATATTACTTGTAATGTGAATTGGAACGAAATCGCTAATTCATAAGACCATTTTACAATTCAGGCCCAAGTAAGAAGCAGAGAGAATATTGCAAGATGTCGATAGTCCATATCTCGGAAACTATAAGAGATAATGCTATTTGGCAATCGGCAATGTAATTAGCATGCCGAATATTACTTGGAATGTGAATTACAACGAAATCGCTAATTCATAAGACCATTTTACAATTTTGACCCAAGTTAGAAGCAGAGCCAATATTGTAAAATGTCGATAGTCCATATCTCGGAAGCTATAAGAGATAATGCAACTTGGCAATCGGCAATGTAATTAGCATGCCGAATATTACTTGGAATGTGATTTACAACGAAATCGCTAATTCATAAGGCCATTTTACAATTCTGGCCCAACTTAGAAGCAGAGCCAATATTGCAAGATGTCGATAATCCATATCTCGGAAACTATAAGAGATAATGCAATTTGGCAATCGCCAACGTAATTAGCATGCCGAATATTACTTGGAATGTGAATTGGAACGAAATCGCTAATTCATAAGACCATTTTACCATTCTGGCCCAAGTTAAAAGCAGAGCCAATATTGCAAGATGTCGATAGTCCATATCTCGGAAACTATAAGAGATAATGCAATTTCGCAATCGGCAACGTAATTAGCATGCCAAATATTACTTGGAATGTGAATTGGAGCGAAATCGCTAATTCATAAGACCATTTTACAATTCTGGCCCAAGTTAGAAGCAGAGCCAATATTGTCAGATGCCGATAGTCCATATCTCGGAAACTATAAGAGATAATGCAATTTGGCAATGGGCAACGTAATTAGCATGCCGAATATGACTTGGAATGTGAATTGGAGCGAAATCGCTAATTCATAAGACCATTTTACAATTTTGACCCAAGTTAGAAGCAGAGCCAATATTGTAAAATGTCGATAGTCCATATCTCGGAAACTATAAGTGATAATGCAATTTGGCAATCGGCAACGTTATTAGCATGCCGAATATTACTTGGAATGTGAATTACAACGATATCGCTAATGCATAAGGCCATTTTACAATTCTGGCCCAAGTTAGATGCAGCGGCAATATTGCAAGATGTCGATAGTCCATATCTCGGAAACTATAAGAGATAATGCAATTTGGCAATCGGCAACGTAATTAGCATGCCGAATATTACTTGGAATGTGAATTGGAGCGAAATCGCTAATTCATAAGACCATTTTACAATTTTGACCTAAGTTAGAAGCAGAGCCAATATTGTAAGATGTCGATAGTCCATATCTCGGAAACTATAAGAGATAGTGCAATTTGGCAATCGGCAACGTAATTAGCTTGCCGAATATTACTTGGAATGTGAATTGGAGCGAAATCGCTAATTCATAAGACCATTTTACAATTCTGGCCCAAGTTAGAAGCAGATCCAATATTGTCAGATGCCGATAGTCCATATCTCGGAAACTATAAGAGATAATGCAATTTTGCAATCGGCAACGTACTTAGCATGCCGAATATTACTTGTAATGTGAATTGGAACGAAATCGCTAATTCATAAGACCATTTTACAATTCTGGCCCAAGTAAGAAGAAGAGCCAATATTGCAAGATGTCGATAGCCCATATCTCGGAAACTATAAGAGATAATGCAATTTGGCAATCGGCAATGTAATTAGCGTGCCGAATATTACTTGGAATATGAATTACAACGGAATCGCTAATTCATAAGGCCATTTTACAATTCTGGCCCAAGTTAGAAGCAGAGCCAATATTGCAAGATGTCGATAGTCCATATCTCGGAAACTATAAGGGATAATGCAATTTGGCAATCGGCAACGTTATTAGCATGCCGAATATTATTTGGAATGTGAATTACAATGAAATTGTTAATTCATAAAGCCATTTTACAATTCTGGCCCAAGTTAGAAGCAGAGCCAATATTGCAAGACGTCGATAGTCCATATCTCGGAAACTATAAGAGATAATGCAATTTGGCAATAGGCAATGTAATTAGCATGCCGAATATTACTTGGAATGTGAATTACAACGAAATCGCTAATTCATAAGACCATTTTACAATTCTGGCCTAAGTTAGAAGCAGAGCCAATATTGTAAGATGTCGATAGTCCATATCTCGGAAACTATAAGAGATAATGCAATTTAGCAATCGGCAACGTTATTAGCACGCCGAATAATACTTGGAATGTGAATTGGAGCGAAATCGCTAAATCATAAGACCATTTTACAATTTTGACCCAAGTTAGAAGCAGAGCCAATATTGTAAAATGTCGATAGTCCATATCTCGGAAACTATAAGTGATAATGCAATTTGGCAATCGGCAACGTTATTAGCATGCCGAATATTACTTGGAATGTGAATTACAACGAAATCGCTAATGCATAAGGCCATTTTACAATTCTGGCCCAAGTTAGATGCAGCGGCAATATTGCAAGATGTCGATAGTCCACATCTCGGAAACTGTAAGAGATAATGCAATTTGGCAATCGGCAACGTAATCAGCTTGCCGAATATTACTTGGAATGTGAATTGGAGCGAAATCGCTAATTCATAAGACCATTTTACAATTCTGGCCCAAGTTAGAAGCAGATCCAATATTGTCAGATGCCGATAGTCCATATCTCGGAAACTATAAGAGATAATGCAATTTTGCAATCGGCAACGTACTTAGCATGCCGAATATTACTTGTAATGTGAATTGGAACGAAATCGCTAATTCATAAGACCATTTTACAATTCAGGCCCAAATAAGAAGCAGAGAGAATATTGCAAGATGTCGATAGTCCACATCTCGGAAACTATAAGAGATAATGCTATTTGGCAATCGGCAATGTAATTAGCATGCCGAATATTACTTGGAATGTGAATTACAACGAAATCGCTAATTCATAAGACCATTTTACAATTTTGACCCAAGTTAGAAGCAGAGCCAATATTGTAAAATGTCGATAGTCCATATCTCGGAAGCTATAAGAGATAATGCAATTTGGCAATCGGCAATGTAATTAGCATGCCGAATATTACTTGGAATGTGAATTACAACGAAATCGCTAATTCATAAGGCCATTTTACAATTCTGGCCCAAGTTAGAAGCAGAGCCAATATTGCAAGATCTCGATAGTCCATATCTCGGAAACTATAAGAGATAATGCAATTTGGCAATCGGCAACGTAATTAGCATGCCGAATATTACTTGGAATGTGAATTGGAGCGAAATCGCTAATTCATAAGGCCATTTTACAATTTTGACCCAAGTTAGAAGCAGAGCCAATATTATCAGATGTCGATAGTCCATATCTCGGAAGCTATAAGAGATAATGCTATTTGGCAGTCGGCAACGTAATTAGCATGCCGAATATTACTTGGAATGTGAATTACAACGGAATCGCTAATTCATAACGCCATTTAACAATTCTGGCCCAACTTAGAAGCAGAGCCAATATTGCAAGATGTCGATAATCCATATCTCGGAAACTATAAGAGATAATGCAATTTGGCAATCGCCAACGTAATTAGCATGCCGAATATTACTTGGAATGTGAATTGGAACGAAATCGCTAATTCATAAGACCATTTTACAATTCTGGCCCAAGTTAAAAGCAGAGCCAATATTGCAAGATGTCGATAGTCCATATCTCGGAAACTAAAAGAGATAATGCAATTTCGCAATCGGCAACGTAATTAGCATGCCAAATATTACTTGGAATGTGAATTGGAGCGAAATCGCTAATTCATAAGACCATTTTACAATTCTGGCCCAAGTTAGAAGCAGAGCCAATATTGTCAGATGCCGATAGTCCATATCTCGGAAACTATAAGAGATAATGCAATTTTGCAATGGGCAACGTACTTAGCATGCCGAATATTACTTGTAATGTGAATTGGAACGAAATCGCTAATTCATAAGACCATTTTACAATTCTGGCCCAAGTAAGAAGCAGAGCCAATATTGCAAGAAGTCGATAGTCCATATCTCGGAAACTATAAGAGATAATGCAATTTGGCAATCGGCAATGTAATTAGCGTGCCGAATATTACTTGGAATATGAATTACAACGAAATCGCTAATTCATAAGGCCATTTTACAATTCTGGCCCAAGTTAGAAGCAGAGCCAATATTGCAAGATGTCGATAGTCCATATCTCGAAAACTATAAGGGATAATGCAATTTGGCAATCGGCAACGTTATTAGCATGCCGAATATTATTTGGAATGTGAATTACAATGAAATTGCTAATTCATAAAGCCATTTTACAATTCTGGCCCAAGTTAGAAGCAGAGACAATATTGCAAGATGTCGATAGTCCATATCTGGGAAACTATAAGAGATAATGCAATTTGGCAATCGGCAACGTAATTAGCATGCTGAATATTACTTGGAATGTGAATTGGAGCGAAATCGCTAATTCATAAGGACATTTTACAATTTTGACCCAAGTTAGAAGCAGAGCCAATATTGTCAGATGTCGATAGTCCATATCTCGGAAACTATAAGAGATAATGCTATTTGGCAATCGGCAACGTAATTAGCATGCCGACTATTACTTGGAATGTGAATTACAACGAAATCGCTAATTCATAAGGCCATTTAACAATTCTGGCCCAACTTAGAAGCAAAGCCAATATTGCAAGATGTCGATAATCCATGTCTCGGAAACTATAAGAGATAATGCAATTTGGCAATCGCCAACGTAATTAGCATGCCGAATATTACTTGGAATGTGAATTGGAACGAAATCGCTAATTCATAAGACCATTTTACAATTCTGGCCCAAGTTAAAAGCAGAGCCAATATTGCAAGATGTTGATAGTCCATATCTCGGAAACTATAAGAGATAATGCAATTTCGCAATCGGCAACGTAATTAGCATGCCAAATATTACTTGGAATGTGAATTGGAGCGAAATCGCTAATTCATAAGACCATTTTACAATTCTGGCTCAAGTTAGAAGCAGAGATAATATTGTCAGATGCCGATAGTCCATATCTCGGAAACTATAAGAGATAATGCAATTTGGCAATCGGCAACGTAATTAGCATGCCGAATATGACTTGGAATGTGAATTGGAGCGAAATCGCTAATTCATAAGACCATTTTACAATTTTGACCCAAGTTAGAAGCAGAGCCAATATTGCAATATGTCGATAGTCCATATCTCGTAAACTATAAGAGATAATGCAATTTGGCAATCGGCAACGTAATTAGCATGCCGAATAATACTTGGAATGTGAATTGGAGCGAAATCGCTAATTCATAAGACCATTTTACAATTTTGACCCAAGTTAGAAGCAGAGCCAATATTGTAAAATGTCGATAGTCCATATCTCGGAAACTATAAGTGATAATGCAATATGGCATTCGGCAACGTTATTAGCATGCCGAATATTACTTGGAATGTGAATTACAACGAAATCGCTAATGCATAAGGCCATTTTACAATTCTGGCCCAAGTTAGATGCAGCGGCAATATTGCAAGATGTCGATAGTCCATATCTCAGAAACTATAAGAGATAATGCAATTTGGCAATCGGCAACGTAATTAGCATGCCGAATATTACTTGAAATGTGAATTGGAGCGAAATCGGTAATTCATAAGACCATTTTACAATTTTGACCCAAGTTAGAAGCAGAGCCAATATTGTAAAATGTCGATAGTCTATATCTCGGAAACTATAAGAGATAATGCAATTTGGCAATCGGCAACGTAATTAGCTTGCCGAATATTACTTGGAATGTGAATTGGAGCGAAATCGTTAATTCATAAGACCATTTTACAATTCTGGCCCAAGTTAGAAGCAGATCCAATATTGTCAGATGCCGATAGTCCATATCTCGGAAACTATAAGAGATAATGCAATTTTGCAATCGGCAACGTACTTAGTATGCCGAATATTACTTGTAATGTGAATTGGAACGAAATCGCTAATTCATAAGACCATTTTACAATTCTGGCCCAAGTAATAAGCAGAGCCAATATTGCAAGATGTCGATAGTCCATATCTCGGAAACTATAAGAGATAATGCAATTTGGCAATCTGCAATGTAATTAGCGTGCCGAATATTACTTGGAATATGAATTACAACGAAATCGCTAATTCATAAGGCCATTTTACAATTCTGGCCCAAGTTAGAAGCAGAGCCAATATTGCAAGATGTCGATAGTCCATATCTCGGAAACTATAAGGGATAATGCAATTTGGCAATCGGCAACGTTATTAGCATGCCGAATATTATTTGGAATGTGAATTACAATGAAATTGCTAATTCATAAAGCCATTTTACAATTCTGGCCCAAGTTAGAAGCAGAGCCAATATTGCAAGACGTCGATAGTCCATATCTCGGAAACTATAAGAGATAATGCAATTTGGCAATAGGCAGTGTAATTAGCATGCCGAATATTACTTGGAATGTGAATTACAACGAAATCGCTAATTCATAAGACCATTTTACAATTCTGGCCTAAGTTAGAAGCAGAGCCAATATTGTAAGATGTCGATAGTGCATATCTCGGAAACTATAAGAGATAATGCAATTTTGCAATCGGCAACGTACTTAGCATGCCGAATATTACTTGTAATGTGAATTGGAACGAAATCGCTAATTCATAAGACCATTTTACAATTCTGGCCCAAGTAAGAAGAAGAGCCAATATTGCAAGATGTCGATAGTCCATATCTCGGAAACTATAAGAGATAATGCAATTTGGCAATCGGCAATGTAATTAGCGTGCCGAATATTACTTCGAATATGAATTACAACGGAATCGCTAATTCATAAGGCCATTTTACAATTCTGGCCCAAGTTAGAAGCAGAGCCAATATTGCAAGATGTCGATAGTCCATATCTCGGAAACTATAAGGGATAATGCAATTTGGCAATCGGCAACGTTATTAGCATGCCGAATATTATTTGGAATGTGAATTACAATGAAATTGTTAATTCATAAAGCCATTTTACAATTCTGGCCCAAGTTAGAAGCAGAGCCAATATTGCAAGACGTCGATAGTCCATATCTCGGAAACTATAAGAGATAATGCAATTTGGCAATAGGCAATGTAATTAGCATGCCGAATATTACTTGGAATGTGAATTACAACGAAATCGCTAATTCATAAGACCATTTTACAATTCTGGCCTAAGTTAGAAGCAGAGCCAATATTGTAAGATGTCGATAGTCCATATCTCGGAAACTATAAGAGATAATGCAATTTGGCAATCGGCAACGTTATTAGCATGCCGAATAATACTTGGAATGTGAATTGGAGCGAAATCGCTAATTCATAAGACCATTTTACAATTTTGACCCAAGTTAGAAGCAGAGCCAATATTGTAAAATGTCGATAGTCCATATCTCGGAAACTATAAGTGATAATGCAATTTGGCAATCGGCAACGTTATTAGCATGCCGAATATTACTTGGAATGTGAATTACAACGAAATCGCTAATGCATAAGGCCATTTTACAATTCTGGCCCAAGTTAGATGCAGAGGCAATATTGCAAGATGTCGATAGTCCACATCTCGGAAACTATAAGAGATAATGCAATTTGGCAATCGGCAACGTAATCAGCTTGCCGAATATTACTTGGAATGTGAATTGGAGCGAAATCGCTAATTCATAAGACCATTTTACAATTCTGGCCCAAATTAGAAGCAGATCCAATATTGTCAGATGCCGATAGTCCATATCTCGGAAACTATAAGAGATAATGCAATTTTGCAATCGGCAACGTACTTAGCATGCCGAATATTACTTGTAATGTGAATTGGAACGAAATCGCTAATTCATAAGACCATTTTACAATTCAGGCCCAAGTAAGAAGCAGAGCCAATATTGCAAGATGTCGATAGTCCATATCTCGGAAACTATAAGAGATAATGCTATTTGGCAATCGGCAATGTAATTAGCATGCCGAATATTACTTGGAATGTGAATTACAACGAAATCGCTAATTCATAAGACCATTTTACAATTTTGACCCAAGTTAGAAGCAGAGCCAATATTGCAAGATGTCGATAGTCCATATCTCGGAAACTATAAGAGATAATGCAATTTGGCAATCGGCAATGTAATTAGCGTGCCGAATATTACTTGGAATATGAATTACAACGGAATCGCTAATTCATAAGGCCATTTTACAATTCTGGCCCAAGTTAGAAGCAGAGCCAATATTGCAAGATGTCGATAGTCCATATCTCGGAAACTATAAGGGATAATGCAATTTGGCAATCGGCAACGTTATTAGCATGCCGAATATTATTTGGAATGTGAATTACAATGAAATTGTTAATTCATAAAGCCATTTTACAATTCTGGCCCAAGTTAGAAGCAGAGCCAATATTGCAAGACGTCGATAGTCCATATCTCGGAAACTATAAGAGATAATGCAATTTGGCAATAGGCAATGTAATTAGCATGCCGAATATTACTTGGAATGTGAATTACAACGAAATCGCTAATTCATAAGACCATTTTACAATTCTGGCCTAAGTTAGAAGCAGAGCCAATATTGTAAGATGTCGATAGTCCATATCTCGGAAACTATAAGAGATAATGCAATTTGGCAATCGGCAACGTTATTAGCATGCCGAATAATACTTGGAATGTGAATTGGAGCGAAATCGCTAATTCATAAGACCATTTTACAATTTTGACCCAAGTTAGAAGCAGAGCCAATATTGTAAAATGTCGATAGTCCATATCTCGGAAACTATAAGTGATAATGCAATTTGGCAATCGGCAACGTTATTAGCATGCCGAATATTACTTGGAATGTGAATTACAACGAAATCGCTAATGCATAAGGCCATTTTACAATTCTGGATCAAGTTAGATGCAGCGGCAATATTGCAAGATGTCGATAGTCCACATCTCGGAAACTATAAGAGATAATGCAATTTGGCAATCGGCAACGTAATCAGCTTGCCGAATATTACTTGGAATGTGAATTGGAGCGAAATCGCTAATTCATAAGACCATTTTACAATTCTGGCCCAAGTTAGAAGCAGATCCAATATTGTCAGATGCCGATAGTCCATATCTCGGAAACTATAAGACATAATGCAATTTTGCAATCGGCAACGTACTTGGCATGCCGAATATTACTTGTAATGTGAATTGGAACGAAATCGCTAATTCATAAGACCATTTTACAATTCAGGCCCAAGTAAGAAGCAGAGCCAATATTGCAAGATGTCGATAGTCCATATCTCGGAAACTATAAGAGATAATGCTATTTGGCAATCGGCAATGTAATTAGCATGCCGAATATTACTTGGAATGTGAATTACAACGAAATCGCTAATTCATATGACCATTTTACAATTTTGACCCAAGTTAGAAGCAGAGCCAATATTGTAAAATGTCGATAGTCCATATCTCGGAAGCTATAAGAGATAATGCAATTTGGCAATCGGCAATGTAATTAGCATGCCGAATATTACTTGGAATGTGAATTACAACGAAATCGCTAATTCATAAGGCCATTTTACAATTCTGGCCCAAGTTAGAAGCAGAGCCAATATTGCAAGATGTCGATAGTCCATATCTCGGAAACTATAAGAGATAATGCAATTTGGCAATCGGCAACGTAATTAGCATGCCGAATATTACTTGGAATGTGAATTGGAGCGAAATCGCTAATTCATAAGGCCATTTTACAATTTTGACCCAAGTTAGAAGCAGAGCCAATATTGTCAGATGTCGATAGTCCATATCTCGGAAGCTATAAGAGATAATGCTATTTGGCAATCGGCAACGTAATTAGCATGCCGAATATTACTTGGAATGTGAATTACAACGGAATCGCTAATTCATAAGGCCATTTAACAATTCTGGCCCAACTTAGAAGCAGAGCCAATATTGCAAGATGTCGATAATCCATATCTCGGAAACTATAAGAGATAATGCAATTTGGCAATCGCCAACGTAATTAGCATGCCAAATATTACTTGGAATGTGAATTGGAGCGAAATCGCTAATTCATAAGACCATTTTACAATTCTGGCCCAAGTTAGAAGCAGAGCCAATATTGTCAGATGCCGATAGTCCATATCTCGGAAACTATAAGAGATAATGCAATTTTGCAATCGGCAACGTACTTAGCATGCCGAATATTACTTGTAATGTGAATTGGAACGAAATCGCTAATTCATAAGACCATTTTACAATTCTGGCCCAAGTAAGAAGCAGAGCTAATATTGCAAGATGTCGATAGTCCATATCTCGGAAACTATAAGAGATAATGCAATTTGGCAATCGGCAATGTAATTAGCGTGCCGAATATTACTTGGAATATGAATTACAACGAAATCGCTAATTCATAAGGCCATTTTACAATTCTGGCCCAAGTTAGAAGCAGAGCCAATATTGCAAGATGTCGATAGTCCATATCTCGAAAACTATAAGGGATAATGCAATTTGGCAATCGGCAACGTTATTAGCATGCCGAATATTATTTGGAATGTGAATTACAATGAAATTGCTAATTCATAAAGCCATTTTACAATTCTGGCCCAAGTTAGAAGCAGAGACAATATTGCAAGATGTCGATAGTCCATATCTCGGAAACTATAAGAGATAATGCAATTTGGCAATCTGCAACGTAATTAGCATGCTGAATATTACTTGGAATGTGAATTGGAGCGAAATCGCTAATTCATAAGACCATTTTACAATTTTGACCCAAGTTAGAAGCAGAGCCAATATTGTCAGATGTCGATAGTCCATATCTCGGAAACTATAAGAGATAATGCTATTTGGCAATCGGCAACGTAATTAGCATGCCGAATATTACTTGGAATGTGAATTACAACGAAATCGCTAATTCATAAGGCCATTTTACAATTCTGGCCCAATTAGAAGCAGAGCCAATATTGCAAGATGTCGATAGTCCATATCTCAGAAACTATAAGAGATAATGCAATTTGGCAATCGGCAACGTAATTAGCATGCCGAATATTACTTGGAATGTGAATTACTACGAAATCGCTAATTCATAAGGCCATTTTACAATTCTGGCCCAATTAGAAGCAGAGCCAATATTGCAAGATGTCGATAGTCCATATCTCAGAAACTATAAGAGATAATGCAATTTGGCAATCGGCAACGTAATTAGCATGCCGAATATTACTTGGAATGTGAATTGGAGCGAAATCGCTAATTCATAAGACCATTTTGCAATTTTGACCCAAGTTAGAAGCAGAGCCAATATTGTAAAATGTCGATAGTCCATATCTCGGAAACTATAAGAGATATTGCAATTTCGCAATCGGCAACGTTATTAGCATGCCGAATATTACTTGGAATGTGAATTACAACGAAATCGCTAATTCATAAGGCCATTTTACCATTCTGGCCCAAGTTAGAAGCAGAGCCAATATTGCAAGATGTCGATAGTCCATATCTCGGAAACTATAAGAGATAATGCAATTTGGCAATCGGCAACGTAATTAGCATGCCGAATATTACTTGGAATGTGAATTGGAACGAAATCGCTAATTCATAAGACCATTTTACAATTCTGGCCCAAGTTAAAAGCAGAGCCAATATTGCAAGATGTCGATAGTCCATATCTCGGAAACTATAAGAGATAATGCTATTTGGCAATCGGCAATGTAATTAGCATGCCGAATATTACTTGGAATGTGAATTACAATGAAATCGCTAATTCATAAGACCTTTTTACAATTTTGACCCAAGTTAGAAGCAGAGCTAATATTGTAAAATGTCGATAGTCCATATCACGGAAACTATAAGTGATAATGAAATTTGGCAATCGGCAACGTTATTAGCATGCCGAATATTACTTGGAATGTGAATTACAACGAAATCGCTAATTCATAAGACCATTTTACAATTCTGGCCCAAGTTAGAAGCAGATCGAATATTGTCAGATGCCGATAGTCCATATCTCGGAAACTATAAGAGATAATGCAATTTTGCTATCGGCAACGTACTTAGCATGCCGAATATTACTTGTAATGTGAATTGGAACGAAATCGCTAATTCATAAGAACATTTTACAATTCTGGCCCAAGTAAGAAGCAGAGCCAATATTGCAAGATGTCGATAGTCCATATCTCGGAAACAATAAGTGATAATGCAATTTGGCAATCGGCAACGTTATTAGCATGCCGAATATTACTTGGAATGTGAATTACAACGTAATCGCTAATGCATAAGGCCATTTTACAATTATCGCCCAAGTTAGAAGCAGAGCCAATATTGCAAGACGTCGATAGTCCATATCTCGGAAGCTATAAGAGATAATGCAATTTGGTAATCGGCAATGTAATTAGCATGCCGAATATTACTTGGAATGTGAATTACAACGAAATCGCTAATTCATAAGGCCATTTTACAATTCTGGCCCAAGTTAGAAGCAGAGCCAATATTGTCAGATGTCGATAGTCCATATCTCGGAAACTATAAGAGATAATGCTATTTGGCAATCGGCAATGTAATTAGCATGCCGAATATTACTCGGAATGTGAATTACAACGAAATCGCTAATTCATAAGACCATTTTACAATTTTGACCCAAGTTAGAAGCAGAGCCAATATTGTAAAATGTCGATAGTCCATATCTCGGAAGCTATAAGAGATAATGCAACTTGGCAATCGGCAATGTAATTAGCATGCCGAATATTACTTGGAATGTGATTTACAACGAAATCGCTAATTCATAAGGCCATTTTACAATTCTGGCCCAACTTAGAAGCAGAGCCAATATTGCAAGATGTCGATAATCCATATCTCGGAAACTATAAGAGATAATGCAATTTGGCAATCGCCAACGTAATTAGCATGCCGAATATTACTTGGAATGTGAATTGGAACGAAATCGCTAATTCATAAGACCATTTTACCATTCTGGCCCAAGTTAAAAGCAGAGCCAATATTGCAAGATGTCGATAGTCCATATCTCGGAAACTATAAGAGATAATGCAATTTCGCAATCGGCAACGTAATTAGCATGCCAAATATTACTTGGAATGTGAATTGGAGCGAAATCGCTAATTCATAAGACCATTTTACAATTCTGGCCCAAGTTAGAAGCAGAGCCAATATTGTCAGATGCCGATAGTCCATATCTCGGAAACTATAAGAGATAATGCAATTTGGCAATGGGCAACGTAATTAGCATGCCGAATATGACTTGGAATGTGAATTGGAGCGAAATCGCTAATTCATAAGACCATTTTACAATTTTGACCCAAGTTAGAAGCAGAGCCAATATTGCAATATGTCGATAGTCCATATCTCGTAAACTATAAGAGATAATGCAATTTGGCAATCGGCAACGTAATTAGCATGCCGAATAATACTTGGAATGTGAATTGGAGCGAAATCGCTAAATCATAAGACCATTTTACAATTTTGACCCAAGTTAGAAGCAGAGCCAATATTGTAAAATGTCGATAGTCCATATCTCGGAAACTATAAGTGATAATGCAATTTGGCAATCGGCAACGTTATTAGCATGCCGAATATTACTTGGAATGTGAATTACAACGAAATCGCTAATGCATAAGGCCATTTTACAATTCTGGCCCAAGTTAGATGCAGCGGCAATATTGCAAGATGTCGATAGTCCATATCTCGGAAACTATAAGAGATAATGCAATTTGGCAATCGGCAACGTAATTAGCATGCCGAATATTACTTGGAATGTGAATTGGAGCGAAATCGCTAATTCATAAGACCATTTTACAATTTTGACCTAAGTTAGAAGCAGAGCCAATATTGTAAGATGTCGATAGTCCATATCTCGGAAACTATAAGAGATAGTGCAATTTGGCAATCGGCAACGTAATTAGCTTGCCGAATATTACTTGGAATGTGAATTGGAGCGAAATCGCTAATTCATAAGACCATTTTACAATTCTGGCCCAAGTTAGAAGCAGATCCAATATTGTCAGATGCCGATAGTCCATATCTCGGAAACTATAAGAGATAATGCAATTTTGCAATCGGCAACGTACTTAGCATGCCGAATATTACTTGTAATGTGAATTGGAACGAAATCGCTAATTCATAAGACCATTTTACAATTCTGGCCCAAGTAAGAAGAAGAGCCAATATTGCAAGATGTCGATAGCCCATATCTCGGAAACTATAAGAGATAATGCTATTTGGCAATCGGCAATGTAATTAGCGTGCCGAATATTACTTGGAATATGAATTACAACGGAATCGCTAATTCATAAGGCCATTTTACAATTCTGGCCCAAGTTAGAAGCAGAGCCAATATTGCAAGATGTCGATAGTCCATATCTCGGAAACTATAAGGGATAATGCAATTTGGCAATCGGCAACGTTATTAGCATGCCGAATATTATTTGGAATGTGAATTACAATGAAATTGTTAATTCATAAAGCCATTTTACAATTCTGGCCCAAGTTAGAAGCAGAGCCAATATTGCAAGACGTCGATAGTCCATATCTCGGAAACTATAAGAGATAATGCAATTTGGCAATAGGCAATGTAATTAGCATGCCGAATATTACTTGGAATGTGAATTACAACGAAATCGCTAATTCATAAGACCATTTTACAATTCTGGCCTAAGTTAGAAGCAGAGCCAATATTGTAAGATGTCGATAGTCCATATCTCGGAAACTATAAGAGATAATGCAATTTAGCAATCGGCAACGTTATTAGCATGCCGAATAATACTTGGAATGTGAATTGGAGCGAAATCGCTAAATCATAAGACCATTTTACAATTTTGACCCAAGTTAGAAGCAGAGCCAATATTGTAAAATGTCGATAGTCCATATCTCGGAAACTATAAGTGATAATGCAATTTGGCAATCGGCAACGTAATCAGCTTGCCGAATATTACTTGGAATGTGAATTGGAGCGAAATCGCTAATTCATAAGACCATTTTACAATTCTGGCCCAAGTTAGAAGCAGATCCAATATTGTCAGATGCCGATAGTCCATATCTCGGAAACTATAAGAGATAATGCAATTTTGCAATCGGCAACGTACTTAGCATGCCGAATATTACTTGTAATGTGAATTGGAACGAAATCGCTAATTCATAAGACCATTTTACAATTCAGGCCCAAGTAAGAAGCAGAGAGAATATTGCAAGATGTCGATAGTCCATATCTCGGAAACTATAAGAGATAATGCTATTTGGCAATCGGCAATGTAATTAGCATGCTGAATATTACTTGGAATGTGAATTACAACGAAATCGCTAATTCATAAGACCATTTTACAATTTTGACCCAAGTTAGAAGCAGAGCCAATATTGTAAAATGTCGATAGTCCATATCTCGGAAGCTATAAGAGATAATGCAACTTGGCAATCGGCAATGTAATTAGCATGCCGAATATTACTTGGAATGTGATTTACAACGAAATCGCTAATTCATAAGGCCATTTTACAATTCTGGCCCAACATAGAAGCAGAGCCAATATTGCAAGATGTCGATAATCCATATCTCGGAAACTATAAGAGATAATGCAATTTGGCAATCGCCAACGTAATTAGCATGCCGAATATTACTTGGAATGTGAATTGGAACGAAATCGCTAATTCATAAGACCATTTTACCATTCTGGCCCAAGTTAAAAGCAGAGCCAATATTGCAAGATGTCGATAGTCCATATCTCGGAAACTATAAGAGATAATGCAATTTCGCAATCGGCAACGTAATTAGCATGCCAAATATTACTTGGAATGTGAATTGGAGCGAAATCGCTAATTCATAAGACCATTTTACAATTCTGGCCCAAGTTAGAAGCAGAGCCAATATTGTCAGATGCCGATAGTCCATATCTCGGAAACTATAAGAGATAATGCAATTTGGCAATGGGCAACGTAATTAGCATGCCGAATATGACTTGGAATGTGAATTGGAGCGAAATCGCTAATTCATAAGACCATTTTACAATTTTGACCCAAGTTAGAAGCAGAGCCAATATTGCAATATGTCGATAGTCCATATCTCGTAAACTATAAGAGATAATGCAATTTGGCAATCGGCAACGTAATTAGCATGCCGAATAATACTTGGAATGTGAATTGGAGCGAAATCGCTAAATCATAAGACCATTTTACAATTTTGACCCAAGTTAGAAGCAGAGCCAATATTGTAAAATGTCGATAGTCCATATCTCGGAAACTATAAGTGATAATGCAATTTGGCAATCGGCAACGTTATTAGCATGCCGAATATTACTTGGAATGTGAATTACAACGAAATCGCTAATGCATAAGGCCATTTTACAATTCTGGCCCAAGTTAGATGCAGCGGCAATATTGCAAGATGTCGATAGTCCATATCTCGGAAACTATAAGAGATAATGCAATTTGGCAATCGGCAACGTAATTAGCATGCCGAATATTACTTGGAATGTGAATTGGAGCGAAATCGCTAATTCATAAGACCATTTTACAATTTTGACCTAAGTTAGAAGCAGAGCCAATATTGTAAGATGTCGATAGTCCATATCTCGGAAACTATAAGAGATAGTGCAATTTGGCAATCGGCAACGTAATTAGCTTGCCGAATATTACTTGGAATGTGAATTGGAGCGAAATCGCTAATTCATAAGACCATTTTACAATTCTGGCCCAAGTTAGAAGCAGATCCAATATTGTCAGATGCCGATAGTCCATATCTCGGAAACTATAAGAGATAATGCAATTTTGCAATCGGCAACGTACTTAGCATGCCGAATATTACTTGTAATGTGAATTGGAACGAAATCGCTAATTCATAAGACCATTTTACAATTCTGGCCCAAGTAAGAAGAAGAGCCAATATTGCAAGATGTCGATAGCCCATATCTCGGAAACTATAAGAGATAATGCAATTTGGCAATCGGCAATGTAATTAGCGTGCCGAATATTACTTGGAATATGAATTACAACGGAATCGCTAATTCATAAGGCCATTTTACAATTCTGGCCCAAGTTAGAAGCAGAGCCAATATTGGAAGATGTCGATAGTCCATATCTCGGAAACTATAAGGGATAATGCAATTTGGCAATCGGCAACGTTATTAGCATGCCGAATATTATTTGGAATGTGAATTACAATGAAATTGTTAATCCATAAAGCCATTTTACAATTCTGGCCCAAGTTAGAAGCAGAGCCAATATTGCAAGACGTCGATAGTCCATATCTCGGAAACTATAAGAGATAATGCAATTTGGCAATAGGCAATGTAATTAGCATGCCGAATATTACTTGGAATGTGAATTACAACGAAATCGCTAATTCATAAGACCATTTTACAATTCTGGCCTAAGTTAGAAGCAGAGCCAATATTGTAAGATGTCGATAGTCCATATCTCGGAAACTATAAGAGATAATGCAATTTAGCAATCGGCAACGTTATTAGCATGCCGAATAATACTTGGAATGTGAATTGGAGCGAAATCGCTAAATCATAAGACCATTTTACAATTTTGACCCAAGTTAGAAGCAGAGCCAATATTGTAAAATGTCGATAGTCCATATCTCGGAAACTATAAGTGATAATGCAATTTGGCAATCGGCAACGTTATTAGCATGCCGAATATTACTTGGAATGTGAATTACAACGAAATCGCTAATGCATAAGGCCATTTTACAATTCTGGCCCAAGTTAGATGCAGCGGCAATATTGCAAGATGTCGATAGTCCACATCTCGGAAACTATAAGAGATAATGCAATTTGGCAATCGGCAACGTAATCAGCTTGCCGAATATTACTTGGAATGTGAATTGGAGCGAAATCGCTAATTCATAAGACCATTTTACAATTCTGGCCCAAGTTAGAAGCAGATCCAATATTGTCAGATGCCGATAGTCCATATCTCGGAAACTATAAGAGATAATGCAATTTTGCAATCGGCAACGTACTTAGCATGCCGAATATTACTTGTAATGTGAATTGGAACGAAATCGCTAATTCATAAGACCATTTTACAATTCAGGCCCAAGTAAGAAGCAGAGAGAATATTGCAAGATGTCGATAGTCCATATCTCGGAAACTATAAGAGATAATGCTATTTGGCAATCGGCAATGTAATTAGCATGCCGAATATTACTTGGAATGTGAATTACAACGAAATCGCTAATTCATAAGACCATTTTACAATTTTGACCCAAGTTAGAAGCAGAGCCAATATTGTAAAATGTCGATAGTCCATATCTCGGAAGCTATAAGAGATAATGCAATTTGGCAATCGGCAATGTAATTAGCATGCCGAATATTACTTGGAATGTGAATTACAACGAAATCGCTAATTCATAAGGCCATTTTACAATTCTGGCCCAAGTTAGAAGCAGAGCCAATATTGCAAGATCTCGATAGTCCATATCTCGGAAACTATAAGAGATAATGCAATTTGGCAATCGGCAACGTAATTAGCATGCCGAATATTACTTGGAATGTGAATTGGAGCGAAATCGCTAATTCATAAGGCCATTTTACAATTTTGACCCAAGTTAGAAGCAGAGCCAATATTGTCAGATGTCGATAGTCCATATCTCGGAAGCTATAAGAGATAATGCTATTTGGCAGTCGGCAACGTAATTAGCATGCCGAATATTACTTGGAATGTGAATTACAACGGAATCGCTAATTCATAAGGCCATTTAACAATTCTGGCCCAACTTAGAAGCAGAGCCAATATTGCAAGATGTCGATAATCCATATCTCGGAAACTATAAGAGATAATGCAATTTGGCAATCGCCAACGTAATTAGCATGCCGAATATTACTTGGAATGTGAATTGGAACGAAATCGCTAATTCATAAGACCATTTTACAATTCTGGCCCAAGTTAAAAGCAGAGCCAATATTACAAGATGTCGATAGTCCATATCTCGGAAACTAAAAGAGATAATGCAATTTCGCAATCGGCAACGTAATTAGCATGCCAAATATTACTTGGAATGTGAATTGGAGCGAAATCGCTAATTCATAAGACCATTTTACAATTCTGGCCCAAGTTAGAAGCAGAGCCAATATTGTCAGATGCCGATAGTCCATATCTCGGAAACTATAAGAGATAATGCAATTTTGCAATGGGCAACGTACTTAGCATGCCGAATATTACTTGTAATGTGAATTGGAACGAAATCGCTAATTCATAAGACCATTTTACAATTCTGGCCCAAGTAAGAAGCAGAGCCAATATTGCCAGATGTCGATAGTCCATATCTCGGAAACTCTAAGAGATAATGCAATTTGGCAATCGGCAATGTAATTAGCGTGCCGAATATTACTTGGAATATGAATTACAACGAAATCGCTAATTCATAAGGCCATTTTACAATTCTGGCCCAAGTTAGAAGCAGAGCCAATATTGCAAGATGTCGATAGTCCATATCTCGAAAACTATAAGGGATAATGCAATTTGGCAATCGGCAACGTTATTAGCATGCCGAATATTATTTGGAATGTGAATTACAATGAAATTGCTAATTCATAAAGCCATTTTACAATTCTGGCCCAAGTTAGAAGCAGAGACAATATTGCAAGATGTCGATAGTCCATATCTCGGAAACTATAAGAGATAATGCAATTTGGCAATCGGCAACGTAATTAGCATGCTGAATATTACTTGGAATGTGAATTGGAGCGAAATCGCTAATTCATAAGGACATTTTACAATTTTGACCCAAGTTAGAAGCAGAGCCAATATTGTCAGATGTCGATAGTCCATATCTCGGAAACTATAAGAGATAATGCTATTTGGCAATCGGCAACGTAATTAGCATGCCGAATATTACTTGGAATGTGAATTACAACGAAATCGCTAATTCATAAGGCCATTTAACAATTCTGGCCCAACTTAGAAGCAGAGCCAATATTGCAAGATGTCGATAATCCATATCTCGGAAACTATAAGAGATAATGCAATTTGGCAATCGCCAACGTAATTAGCATGCCGAATATTACTTGGAATGTGAATTGGAACGAAATCGCTAATTCATAAGACCATTTTACAATTCTGGCCCAAGTTAAAAGCAGAGCCAATATTGCAAGATGTTGATAGTCCATATCTCGGAAACTATAAGAGATAATGCAATTTCGCAATCGGCAACGTAATTAGCATGCCAAATATTACTTGGAATGTGAATTGGAGCGAAATGGCTAATTCATAAGACCATTTTACAATTCTGGCTCAAGTTAGAAGCAGAGATAATATTGTCAGATGCCGATAGTCCATATCTCGGAAACTATAAGAGATAATGCAATTTGGCAATCGGCAACGTAATTAGCATGCCGAATATGACTTGGAATGTGAATTGGAGCGAAATCGCTAATTCATAAGACCATTTTACAATTTTGACCCAAGTTAGAAGCAGAGCCAATATTGCAATATGTCGATAGTCCATATCTCGTAAACTATAAGAGATAATGCAATTTGGCAATCGGCAACGTAATTAGCATGCCGAATAATACTTGGAATGTGAATTGGAGCGAAATCGCTAATTCATAAGACCATTTTACAATTTTGACCCAAGTTAGAAGCAGAGCCAATATTGTAAAATGTCGATAGTCCATATCTCGGAAACTATAAGTGATAATGCAATATGGCATTCGGCAACGTTATTAGCATGCCGAATATTACTTGGAATGTGAATTACAACGAAATCGCTAATGCATAAGGCCATTTTACAATTCTGGCCCAAGTTAGATGCAGCGGCAATATTGCAAGATGTCGATAGTCCATATCTCGGAAACTATAAGAGATAATGCAATTTGGCAATCGGCAACGTAATTAGCATGCCGAATATTACTTGAAATGTGAATTGGAGCGAAATCGCTAATTCATAAGACCATTTTACAATTTTGACCCAAGTTAGAAGCAGAGCCAATATTGTAAAATGTCGATAGTCTATATCTCGGAAACTATAAGAGATAATGCAATTTGGCAATCGGCAACGTAATTAGCTTGCCGAATATTACTTGAAATGTGAATTGGAGCGAAATCGCTAATTCATAAGACCATTTTACAATTTTGACCCAAGTTAGAAGCAGAGCCAATATTGTAAAATGTCGATAGTCTATATCTCGGAAACTATAAGGGATAATGCAATTTGGCAATCGGCAACGTACTTAGTATGCCGAATATTACTTGTAATGTGAATTGGAACGTAATCGCTAATTCATAAGACCATTTTACAATTCTGGCCCAAGTAATAAGCAGAGCCAATATTGCAAGATGTCGATAGTCCATATCTCGGAAACTATAAGAGATAATGCAATTTGGCAATCGGCAATGTAATTAGCGTGCCGAATATTACTTGGAATATGAATTACAACGAAATCGCTAATTCATAAGGCCATTTTACAATTCTGGCCCAAGTTAGAAGCAGAGCCAATATTGCAAGATGTCGATAGTCCATATCTCGGAAACTATAAGGGATAATGCAATTTGGCAATCGGCAACGTTATTAGCATGCCGAATATTATTTGGAATGTGAATTACAATGAAATTGCTAATTCATAAAGCCATTTTACAATTCTGGCCCAAGTTAGAAGCAGAGCCAATATTGCAAGACGTCGATAGTCCATATCTCGGAAACTATAAGAGATAATGCAACTTGGCAATAGGCAGTGTAATTAGCATGCCGAATATTACTTGGAATGTGAATTACAACGAAATCGCTAATTCATAAGACCATTTTACAATTCTGGCCTAAGTTAGAAGCAGAGCCAATATTGTAAGATGTCGATAGTGCATATCTCGGAAACTATAAGAGATAATGCAATTTTGCAATCGGCAACGTACTTAGCATGCCGAATATTACTTGTAATGTGAATTGGAACGAAATCGCTAATTCATAAGACCATTTTACAATTCTGGCCCAAGTAAGAAGAAGAGCCAATATTGCAAGATGTCGATAGTCCATATCTCGGAAACTATAAGAGATAATGCAATTTGGCAATCGGCAATGTAATTAGCGTGCCGAATATTACTTCGAATATGAATTACAACGGAATCGCTAATTCATAAGGCCATTTTACAATTCTGGCCCAAGTTAGAAGCAGAGCCAATATTGCAAGATGTCGATAGTCCATATCTCGGAAACTATAAGGGATAATGCAATTTGGCAATCGGCAACGTTATTAGCATGCCGAATATTATTTGGAATGTGAATTACAATGAAATTGTTAATTCATAAAGCCATTTTACAATTCTGGCCCAAGTTAGAAGCAGAGCCAATATTGCAAGACGTCGATAGTCCATATCTCGGAAACTATAAGAGATAATGCAATTTGGCAATAGGCAATGTAATTAGCATGCCGAATATTACTTGGAATGTGAATTACAACGAAATCGCTAATTCATAAGACCATTTTACAATTCTGGCCTAAGTTAGAAGCAGAGCCAATATTGTAAGATGTCGATAGTCCATATCTCGGAAACTATAAGAGATAATGCAATTTGGCAATCGGCAACGTTATTAGCATGCCGAATAATACTTGGAATGTGAATTGGAGCGAAATCGCTAATTCATAAGACCATTTTACAATTTTGACCCAAGTTAGAAGCAGAGCCAATATTGTAAAATGTCGATAGTCCATATCTCGGAAACTATAAGTGATAATGCAATTTGGCAATCGGCAACGTTATTAGCATGCCGAATATTACTTGGAATGTGAATTACAACGAAATCGCTAATGCATAAGGCCATTTTACAATTCTGGCCCAAGTTAGATGCAGAGGCAATATTGCAAGATGTCGATAGTCCACATCTCGGAAACTATAAGAGATAATGCAATTTGGCAATCGGCAACGTAATCAGCTTGCCGAATATTACTTGGAATGTGAATTGGAGCGAAATCGCTAATTCATAAGACCATTTTACAATTCTGGCCCAAGTTAGAAGCAGATCCAATATTGTCAGATGCCGATAGTCCATATCTCGGAAACTATAAGAGATAATGCTATTTTGCAATCGGCAACGTACTTAGCATGCCGAATATTACTTGTAATGTGAATTGGAACGAAATCGCTAATTCATAAGACCATTTTACAATTCTGGCCCAAGTTAGAAGTATAGCCAATATTGTAAAATGTCGATAGTCCATATCTCGGAAACTATAAGAGATAATGCAATTTGGCAATCGGCAACGTAATTAGCATGCCGAATATTACTTGGAAATTGAATTGGAACGAAATCGCTAATTCATAAGACCATTTTACAATTTTGGCCCAAGTTAGAAGCAGAGCCAATATTGTAAAATGTCGATAGTCCATATCTCGGAAACTATAAGAGATAATGCAATTTGGCAATCGGCAACGTTATTGGCATGCCGAATATTACTTGGAATGTGAATTACAACGGAATCGCTAATTCATAAGGCCAATTTACAATTCTGGCCCAAGTTAGAAGCCGAGCCAATATTGCAAGATGTCGATAGTCCATATGTCGGAAACTATAAGAGATAATGCAATTTGGCGATCGGCAACGTAATTAGCACGCCGAATATTACTTGGAATGTGAATTACAACGAAATCGCTAATTCATAAGGCCAATTTACAATTCTGGCCCAAGTTAGAAGCAGAGGTAATATTGCAAGATGTCGATAGTCCATATCTCGGAATCTATAAGAGATAATGCAATTTGGCAATCGGCAACGTTATTAGCATGCCGAATATTACTTGGAATGTGAATTACAACGAAATCGCTAATTCATAAGGCCATTTTACAATTCTGGCCCAAGTTAGAAGCAGAGCCAATATTGTAAAATGTCGATAGTTCATATCTCGGAAACTATAAGAGATAATGCAATTTGGCAATCGGCAACGTAATTAGCTTGCCGAATATTACTTGGAATGTGAATTACAATGAAATCGCTAATTCATAAGACCATTTTACAATTCTGGCCCAAGTTAGAAGCAGAGCCAATATTGTCAGATGTCGATAGTCCATATCTCGGAAACTATAAGAGATAATGCAATTTGGCAATCGGTAACGTAATTAGCATGCCGAATATTACTTGGAATGTGAATTGGAGCGAAATCGCTAATTCATAAGACCATTTTACAATTTTGACCCAAGTTAGAAGCAGAGCCAATATTGTAAAATGTCGATAGTTCATATCTCGGAAACTATAAAAGATAATGCAATTTGGCAATCGGCAACGTAATTAGCTTGCCGAATATTACTTGGAATGTGAATTAGAAGTTAGAAGCAGAGCCAATATTGTCAGATGTCGATAGTCCATATCTCGGAAACTATAAGAGATAATGCAATTTGGCAATCGGTAACGTAATTAGCATGCCAAATATTACTTGGAATGTGAATTGGAGCGAAATCGCTAATTCATAAGACCATTTTACAATTTTGACCCAAGTTAGAAGCAGAGCCAGTATTGTAAAATGTCGATAGTCCATATCTCGGAAACTATAAGAGATAATGCAATTTGGCAATCGGCAACGTAATTAGCATGACGAATATTACTTGGAATGTGAATTACAACGAAATCGCTAATTCATAAGGCCATTTTACAATTCTGGCCCAAGATAGAAGTAGAGCCAATATTGCAAGATGTCGATAGTCCATATCTCGGAAACTATAAGAGATAATGCGATTTGGCAATCGGCAACGTAATTAGCATGCCGAATATTACTTGGAATGTGAATTACAACGAAATCGCTAATTCATAAGGCCATTTTACAATTCTGGCCCAAGTTAGAAGCAGAGCCAATATTGCAAGATGTCGATAGTCCATATCTCGGAAACTATAAGAGATAATGCAATTTGGCAATTGGCAACGTAATTAGCATGCCGAATATTACTTGGAGTGTGAACTGGAACGAAATCGCTAATTCATAAGACCATTTTACAATTCTGGCCCAAGTTAAAAGCAGAGCCAATATTGCAAGATGTCGATAGTCCATATCTCGGAATCTATAAGAGATAATGCAATTTGGCAATCGGCAACGTTATTAGCATGCCGAATATTACTTGAAATGTGAATCGGAACGAAATCGCTAATTCATAAGACCATTTTACAATTCTGGCCCAAGTTAGAAGCAGAGCCAATATTGTCAGATGTCGATAGTCCATATCACGGAAACTATAAGAGATAATGCAATTTGGCAATCGGCAACGTAATTAGCATGCCGAATATTACTTGGAAAGTGAATTGGAGCGAAATCGCTAATTCATAAGACCATTTTACAATTCTGGCCCAAGTTAGAAGCAGAGCCAATATTGTAAAATGTCGATAGTTCATATCTCGGAAACTATAAGAGATAATGCAATTTGGCAATCGGCAACGTAATTAGCATGCCGAATATTACTTGGAATCTGAATTACAACGAAATCGCTAATTCATAAGACCATTTTACAATTCTGGCCCAAGTTAGAAGCAGAGCCAATATTGTCAGATGCCGAGAGTCCATATCTCGGACACTATACGAGATAATGCAATTTGGCAATCGGCGACGTAATTAGCATGCCGAATATTACTTGGAAAGTGAATTGGAACGAAATCGCTAATTCATAAGACCATTTTACAATTCTGGCCCAAGTTAGAAGCATAACCAATATTGTAAAATGTCGATAGTCCATATCTCGGAAACTATAAGAGATAATGCAATTTGGCAATCGGCAACGTAATTAGCATGCCGAATATTACTTGGAGTGTGAATTGGAACGAAATCGCTAATTCATAATACCATTTTACAATTCTGGCCCAAGTTAGAAGCAGAGCTAATATTGTAAGATGTCGATAGTCCATATCTCGGAAACTATAAGAAATAATGCAATTTGGCAATCGGCAACGTTATTAGCATGCCGAATATTACTTGGAATGTGAATTACAACGAAATCGCTAATTCATAAGGCCATTTTACAATTCTGGCCCAAGATAGAAGCAGAGCCAATATTGCAAGATGTCGATAGTCCATATCTCAGAAACTATTAGAGATAATGCAATTTGGCAATCGGCAACGTAATTAGCATGCCGAATATTACTTGGAATGTGAATTGGAGCGAAATCGCTAATTCATAAGACCATTTTGCAATTTCGACCTAAGTTAGAAGCAGAGCCAATAATGTAGCATGCCGAATATTAGTTATAATGTGAATTGGAACGAAATCGCTAATTCATAAGACCATTTTACAATTCTGGCCCAAGTTAGAAGCATAGCCAATATTGTAAAATGTCGATAGTTCATATCTCGGAAACTATAAGAGATAATGCAATTTGGCAATCGGCAACGTAATTAGCATGCCGAATATTACTTTTAAAGTGAATTGGAACGAAATCGCTAATTCATAAGACCGTTTTACAATTTTGGCCCAAGTTAGAAGCAGAGCCAATATTGTAAAATGTCGATAGTCCATATCTCGGAAACTATTAGAGATAATGCAATTTGGCAATCGGCAACGTAATTAGCATGCCGAATATTACTTGGAGTGTGAATTGGAACGAAATCGCTAATTCATAATACCATTTTACAATTTTGGCCCAAGTTAGAAGCAGAGCCAATATTGTAAAATGTCGATAGTCCATATCTCGGAAACTATAAGAGACAATGCAATTTGGCAATCGGCAACGTTATTAGCATGCCGAATATTACTTGGAATGTGAATTACAACGAAATCGTTAATTCATTAGGCCATTTTACAATTCTGGCCCAAGTTAGAAGCAGAGCCAATATTGCAAGATGTCGATAGTCCATATCTCGGAAACTATAAGAGATAATGCAATTTGGCAATCGGCAACGTAATTAGCATGCCGAATATTACTTGGAATGTGAATTACAACGAAATCGCTAATTCATTAGGCCATTTTACAATTCTGGCCCAAGTTATAAGCAGAGCCAATATTGCAAGATGTCGATAGTCCATATCTCAGAAACTATTAAAGAAAATGCAATTTGGCAATCGGCAACGTAATTAGCATGCCGAATATTACTTGGAATGTGAATTACAACGAAATCGCTAATTCATAAGACCATTTTACAATTCTGGCCCAAGTAAGAACCAGAGCCAATATTGTAAAATGTCGATAGTCCGTATCTCGGAAACTATAAGAGATAATGCAATTTGGCAATCGGCAACGATATTAGCATGCCGAATATTACTTGGAATGTGAATTACAACGAAATCACTAATTCATAAGGCCATTTTACAATTCTGGCCCAAGTTAGAAGCAGAGCCAATATTGTCAGGGGTCGATAGTCCATATCTCGGAAACTATTAGAGATAATGCAATTTGGCAATCGGCAACGTAATTAGCATGCCGAATATTACTTGGAGTGTGAATTGGAACGAAATCGCTAATTCATAATACCATTTTACAATTCTGGCCCAAGTTAGAAGCAGAGCTAATATTGTAAGATGTCGATAGTCCATATCTCGGAAACTATAAGAAATAATGCAATTTGGCAATCGGCAACGATATTAGCATGCCGAATATTACTTGGAATATGAATTACAACGAAATCGCTAATTCATAAGGCCATTTTACAATTCTGGCCCAAGATAGAAGCAGAGCCAATATTGCAAGATGTCGATAGTCCATATCTCGGAAACTATAAGAGAAAATGCAATTTGGCAATCGGCAACGTAATTAGCATGCCGAATATTACTTGGAATGTGAATTACAACGAAATCGCTAATTCATTAGGCCATTTTACAATTCTGGCCCAAGTTAGAAGCAGAGCCAATATTGCAAGATGTCGATAGTCCATATCTCAGAGACTATTAGAGATAATGCAATTTGGCAATCGGCAACGTAATTAGCATGCCGAATATTACTTGGAATGTGAATTGGAGCGAAATCGCTAATTCATAAGACCATTTTGCAATTTCGACCTAAGTTAGAAGCAGAGCCAATAATGTAGCATGCCGAATATTAGTTATAATGTGAATTGGAACGAAATCGCTAATTCATAAGACCATTTTACAATTCTGGCCCAAGATAGAAGCATAGCCAATATTGTAAAATGTCGATAGTCCATATCTCGGAAACTATAAGAGATAATGCAATTTGGCAATCGGCAACGTAATTAGCATGCCGAATATTACTTTTAAAGTGAATTGGAACGAAATCGCTAATTCATAAGACCGTTTTACAATTTTGGCCCAAGTTAGAAGCAGAGCCAATATTGTAAAATGTCGATAGTCCATATCTCGGAAACTATAAGAGATAATGCAATTTGGCAATCGGCAACGTTATTAGCATGCCGAATATTACTTGGAATGTGAATTACAACGAAATCGCTAATTCATTAGGCCATTTTACAATTCTGGCCCAAGTTAGAAGCAGAGCCAATATTGCAAGATGTCGATAGTCCATATCTCGGAAACTATAAGAGATAATGCAATTTGGCAATCGGCAACGTAATTAGCATGCCGAATATTACTTGGAATGTGAATTACAACGAAATCGCTAATTCATTAGGCCATTTTACAATTCTGGCCCAAGTTAGAAGCAGAGCCAATATTGCAAGATGTCGATAGACCATATCTCAGAAACTATTAGAGAAAATGCAATTTGGCAATCGGCAACGTAATTAGCATGCCGAATATTACTTGGAATGTGAATTACAACGAAATCGCTAATTCATAAGACCATTTTACAATTCTGGCCCAAGTAAGAACCAGAGCCAATATTGTAAAATGTCGATAGTCCGTATCTCGGAAACTATAAGAGATAATGCAATTTGGCAATCGGCAACGTTATTAGCATGCCGAATATTACTTGGAATGTGAATTACAACGAAATCACTAATTCATAAGGCCATTTTATAATTCTGGCCCAAGTTAGAAGTAGAGCCAATATTGTCAGGGGTCGATAGTCCATATCTCGTAAACTATTAGAGATAATGCAATTTGGCAATCGGCAACGTAATTAGCATGCCGAATATTACTTGGAATGTGAATTGGAACGAAATAGCTAATTCATAAGACCATTTTTCAATTTTGACCCAAGTTAGAAGCAGAGTAAATATTGCAAGATGTCGATAGTCCATATCTCAGAAACTATAACAGATAATGCAATTTGGCAATCGGCAACGTAATTAGCATGCCCAATATTACTTGGAGTGTGAATTGGAACGAAATCGCTAATTCAGAAGACCATTTTACAATTCTGGCCCAAGTTAGAAGCAGAGCCAATATTGTAAGATGTCGATAGTCCATATCTCGGAAACTATAAGAGATAATGCAATTTGGCAATCGGCAACGTAATTAGCATGACGAATATTACTTGGAATGTGAATTACAACGAAATCGCTAATTCATAAGGCCATTTTACAATTCTGGCCCAAGATAGAAGCAGCGCCAATATTGCAAGATGTCGATAGTCCATATCTCGGAAACTATAAGAGATAATGCAATTTGGCAATCGGCAACGTAATTAGCATGCCGAATATTACTAGGAATGTGAATTACTACGAAATCGCTAATTCATTAGGCCATTTTACAATTCTGGCCCAATTAGAAGCAGAGCCAATATTGCAAGATGTCGATAGTCCATATCTCAGAAACTATAAGAGATAATGCAATTTGGCAATCGGCAACGTAATTAGCATGCCGAATATTACTTGGAATGTGAATTGGAGCGAAATCGCTAATTCATAAGACCATTTTGCAATTTTGACCCAAGTTAGAAGCAGAGCCAATATTGTAAAATGTCGATAGTCCATATCTCGGAAACTATAAGAGATATTGCAATTTCGCAATCGGCAACGTTATTAGCATGCCGAATATTACTTGGAATGTGAATTGCAACGAAATCGCTAATTCATAAGGCCATTTTACAATTCTGGCCCAAGTTAGAAGCAGAGCCAATATTGCAAGATGTCGATAGTCCATATCTCGCAAACTTTAAGAGATAATGCAATTTGGCAATCGGCAACGTAATTAGCATGCCGAATATTACTTGGAGTGTGAATTGGAACGAAATCGCTAATTCATAAGACCATTTTACAATTCTGGCCCAAGTTAGAAGCATAGACAATATTGTAAAATGTCGATAGTCCATATCTCGGAAACAATAAGAGATAATGCAATTTAGCAATCGGCAACGTAATTAGCATGCCGAATATTACTTGGAAAGTGAATTGGAACGAAATCGCTAATTCATAAGACCATTTTACAATTTTGGCCCATGTTGGAAGCAGAGCCAATATTGTAAAATGTCGATAGTCCATATCTCGGAAACTATAAGAGATCATGCAATTTGGCAATCGGCAACGTTATTAGCATGCCGAATATTACTTGGAATGTGAATTACAACGAAATCGCTAATTCATAAGGCCAATTTACAATTCTGGCCCAAGTTAGAAGCCGAGCCAATATTGCAAGATGTCGATAGTCCATATCTCGGAAACTATAAGAGATAATGCAATTTGGCGATCGGCAACGTAATTAGCATGCCGAATATTACTTGGAATGTGAATTACAACGAAATCGCTAATTCATAAGGCCAATTTACAATTCTGGCCCAAGTTAGAAGCAGAGCCAATATTGCAAAATGTCGATAGTCCATATCTTGGAATCTATAAGAGATAATGCAATTTGGCAATCGGCAACGTTATTAGCATGCCGAATATTACTTGGAATGTGAATTACAAAGAAATCGCTAATTCATAAGGCCATTTTACAATTCTGGCCCAAGTTAGAAGCACAGCCAATATTGCAAGATGTCGATAGTGCATATCTAGGAAACTATAAGAGGTAATGCAATTTGGCAATCGGCAACGTAATTAGCATGCCGAATATTACTTGGAATGTGAATTGGAGCGAAATCGCTAATTCATAAGACCATTTTACAATTTTGACCCAAGTTGGAAGCAGAGCCAATATTGTAAAATGTCGATAGTTCATATCTCGGAAACTATAAGAGATAATGCAATTTGGCAATCGGTAACGTAATTAGCATGCCGAATATTACTTGGAATGTGAATTGGAGCGAAATCGCTAATGCATAAGACCATTTTACAATTTTGACCCAAGTTAGAAGCAGAGCCAATATTGCAAGATGTCGATAGTCCATATCTCGGAAACTATAAGAGATAATGCAATTTGGCAATCGGCAACGTAATTAGCATGCCGAATATTACTAGGAATGTGAATTACTACGAAATCGCTAATTCATAAGGCCATTTTACAATTCTGGCCCAATTAGAAGCAGAGCCAATATTGCAAGATGTCGATAGTCCATATCTCAGAAACTATAAGAGATAATGCAATTTGGCAATCGGCAACGTAATTAGCATGCCGAATATTACTTGGAATGTGAATTGGAGCGAAATCGCTAATTCATAAGACCATTTTGCAATTTTGACCCAAGTTAGAAGCAGAGCCAATATTGTAAAATGTCGATAGTCCATATCTCGGAAACTATAAGAGATATTGCAATTTCGCAATCGGCAACGTTATTAGCATGCCGAATATTACTTGGAATGTGAATTACAACGAAATCGCTAATTCATAAGGCCATTTTACCATTCTGGCCCAAGTTAGAAGCAGAGCCAATATTGCAAGATGTCGATAGTCCATATCTCGGAAACTATAAGAGATAATGCAATTTGGCAATCGGCAACGTAATTAGCATGCCGAATATTACTTGGAATGTGAATTGGAACGAAATCGCTAATTCATAAGACCATTTTACAATTCTGGCCCAAGTTAAAAGCAGAGCCAATATTGCAAGATGTCGATAGTCCATATCTCGGAAACTATAAGAGATAATGCTATTTGGCAATCGGCAATGTAATTAGCATGTCGAATATTACTTGGAATGTGAATTACAACGAAATCGCTAATTCATAAGACCTTTTTACAATTTTGACCCAAGTTAGAAGCAGAGCTAATATTGTAAAATGTCGATAGTCCATATCACGGAAACTATAAGTGATAATGAAATTTGGCAATCGGCAACGTTATTAGCATGCCGAATATTACTTGGAATGTGAATTGCAACGAAATCGCTAATTCATAAGACCATTTTACAATTCTGGCCCAAGTTAGAAGCAGATCCAATATTGTCAGATGCCGATAGTCCATATCTCGGAAACTATAAGAGATAATGCAATTTTGCTATCGGCAACGTACTTAGCATGCCGAATATTACTTGTAATGTGAATTGGAACGAAATCGCTAATTCATAAGAACATTTTACAATTCTGGCCCAAGTAAGAAGCAGAGCCAATATTGCAAGATGTCGATAGTCCATATCTCGGAAACAATAAGTGATAATGCAATTTGGCAATCGGCAACGTTATTAGCATGCCGAATATTACTTGGAATGTGAATTACAACGTAATCGCTAATGCATAAGGCCATTTTACAATTATCGCCCAAGTTAGAAGCAGAGCCAATATTGCAAGACGTCGATAGTCCATATCTCGGAAGCTATAAGAGATAATGCAATTTGGTAATCGGCAATGTAATTAGCATGCCGAATATTACTTGGAATGTGAATTACAACGAAATCGCTAATTCATAAGGCCATTTTACAATTCTGGCCCAAGTTAGAAGCAGAGCCAATATTGTCAGATGTCGATAGTCCATATCTCGGAAACTATAAGAGATAATGCTATTTGGCAATCGGCAATGTAATTAGCATGCCGAATATTACTCGGAATGTGAATTACAACGAAATCGCTAATTCATAAGACCATTTTACAATTTTGACCCAAGTTAGAAGCAGAGCCAGTATTGTAAAATGTCGATAGTCCATATCTCGGAAGCTATAAGAGATAATGCAACTTGGCAATCGGCAATGTAATTAGCATGCCGAATATTACTTGGAATGTGATTTACAACGAAATCGCTAATTCATAAGGCCATTTTACAATTCTGGCCCAACTTAGAAGCAGAGCCAATATTGCAAGATGTCGATAATCCATATCTCGGAAACTATAAGAGATAATGCAATTTGGCAATCGCCAACGTAATTAGCATGCCGAATATTACTTGGAATGTGAATTGGAACGAAATCGCTAATTCATAAGACCATTTTACCATTCTGGCCCAAGTTAAAAGCAGAGCCAATATTGCAAGATGTCGATAGTCCATATCTCGAAAACTATAAGAGATAATGCAATTTCGCAATCGGCAACGTAATTAGCATGCCAAATATTACTTGGAATGTGAATTGGAGCGAAATCGCTAATTCATAAGACCATTTTACAATTCTGGCCCAAGTTAGAAGCAGAGCCAATATTGTCAGATGCCGATAGTCCATATCTCGGAAACTATAAGAGATAATGCAATTTGGCAATGGGCAACGTAATTAGCATGCCGAATATGACTTGGAATGTGAATTGGAGCGAAATCGCTAATTCATAAGACCATTTTACAATTTTGACCCAAGTTAGAAGCAGAGCCAATATTGCAATATGTCGATAGTCCATATCTCGTAAACTATAAGAGATAATGCAATTTGGCAATCGGCAACGTAATTAGCATGCCGAATAATACTTGGAATGTGAATTGGAGCGAAATCGCTAAATCATAAGACCATTTTACAATTTTGACCCAAGTTAGAAGCAGAGCCAATATTGTAAAATGTCGATAGTCCATATCTCGGAAACTATAAGTGATAATGCAATTTGGCAATCGGCAACGTTATTAGCATGCCGAATATTACTTGGAATGTGAATTACAACGAAATCGCTAATGCATAAGGCCATTTTACAATTCTGGCCCAAGTTAGATGCAGCGGCAATATTGCAAGATGTCGATAGTCCATATCTCGGAAACTATAAGAGATAATGCAATTTGGCAATCGGCAACGTAATTAGCATGCCGAATATTACTTGGAATGTGAATTGGAGCGAAATCGCTAATTCATAAGACCATTTTACAATTTTGACCTAAGTTAGAAGCAGAGCCAATATTGTAAGATGTCGATAGTCCATATCTCGGAAACTATAAGAGATAGTGCAATTTGGCAATCGGCAACGTAATTGGCTTGCCGAATATTACTTGGAATGTGAATTGGAGCGAAATCGCTAATTCATAAGACCATTTTACAATTCTGGCCCAAGTTAGAAGCAGATCCAATATTGTCAGATGCCGATAGTCCATATCTCGGAAACTATAAGAGATAATGCAATTTTGCAATCGGCAACGTACTTAGCATGCCGAATATTACTTGTAATGTGAATTGGAACGAAATCGCTAATTCATAAGACCATTTTACAATTCTGGCCCAAGTAAGAAGAAGAGCCAATATTGCAAGATGTCGATAGCCCATATCTCGGAAACTATAAGAGATAATGCAATTTGGCAATCGGCAATGTAATTAGCGTGCCGAATATTACTTGGAATATGAATTACAACGGAATCGCTAATTCATAAGGCCATTTTACAATTCTGGCCCAAGTTAGAAGCAGAGCCAATATTGCAAGATGTCGATAGTCCATATCTCGGAAACTATAAGGGATAATGCAATTTGGCAATCGGCAACGTTATTAGCATGCCGAATATTATTTGGAATGTGAATTACAATGAAATAGTTAATTCATAAAGCCATTTTACAATTCTGGCCCAAGTTAGAAGCAGAGCCAATATTGCAAGACGTCGATAGTCCATATCTCGGAAACTATAAGAGATAATGCAATTTGGCAATAGGCAATGTAATTAGCATGCCGAATATTACTTGGAATGTGAATTACAACGAAATCGCTAATTCATAAGACCATTTTACAATTCTGGCCTAAGTTAGAAGCAGAGCCAATATTGTAAGATGTCGATAGTCCATATCTCGGAAACTATAAGAGATAATGCAATTTAGCAATCGGCAACGTTATTAGCATGCCGAATAATACTTGGAATGTGAATTGGAGCGAAATCGCTAAATCATAAGACCATTTTACAATTTTGACCCAAGTTAGAAGCAGAGCCAATATTGTAAAATGTCGATAGTCCATATCTCGGAAACTATAAGTGATAATGCAATTTGGCAATCGGCAACGTTATTAGCATGCCGAATATTACTTGGAATGTGAATTACAACGAAATCGCTAATGCATAAGGCCATTTTACAATTCTGGCCCAAGTTAGATGCAGCGGCAATATTGCAAGATGTCGATAGTCCACATCTCGGAAACTATAAGAGATAATGCAATTTGGCAATCGGCAACGTAATCAGCTTGCCGAATATTACTTGGAATGTGAATTGGAGCGAAATCGCTAATTCATAAGACCATTTTACAATTCTGGCCCAAGTTAGAAGCAGATCCAATATTGTCAGATGCCGATAGTCCATATCTCGGAAACTATAAGAGATAATACAATTTTGCAATCGGCAACGTACTTAGCATGCCGAATATTACTTGTAATGTGAATTGGAACGAAATCGCTAATTCATAAGACCATTTTACAATTCAGGCCCAAGTAAGAAGCAGAGAGAATATTGCAAGATGTCGATAGTCCATATCTCGGAAACTATAAGAGATAATGCTATTTGGCAATCGGCAATGTAATTAGCATGCCGAATATTACTTGGAATGTGAATTACAACGAAATCGATAATTCATAAGACCATTTTACAATTTTGACCCAAGTTAGAAGCAGAGCCAATATTGTAAAATGTCGATAGTCCATATCTCGGAAGCTATAAGAGATAATGCAACTTGGCAATCGGCAATGTAATTAGCATGCCGAATATTACTTGGAATGTGATTTACAACGAAATCGCTAATTCATAAGGCCATTTTACAATTCTGGCCCAACTTAGAAGCAGAGCCAATATTGCAAGATGTCGATAATCCATATCTCGGAAACTATAAGAGATAATGCAATTTGGCAATCGCCAACGTAATTAGCATGCCGAATATTACTTGGAATGTGAATTGGAACGAAATCGCTAATTCATAAGACCATTTTACCATTCTGGCCCAAGTTAAAAGCAGAGCCAATATTGCAAGATGTCGATAGTCCATATCTCGGAAACTATAAGAGATAATGCAATTTCGCAATCGGCAACGTAATTAGCATGCCAAATATTACTTGGAATGTGAATTGGAGCGAAATCGCTAATTCATAAGGCCATTTTACAATTCTGGCCCAAGTTAGAAGCAGAGCCAATATTGTCAGATGCCGATAGTCCATATCTCGGAAACTATAAGAGATAATGCAATTTGGCAATGGGCAACGTAATTAGCATGCCGAATATGACTTGGAATGTGAATTGGAGCGAAATCGCTAATTCATAAGACCATTTTACAATTTTGACCCAAGTTAGAAGCAGAGCCAATATTGCAATATGTCGATAGTCCATATCTCGTAAACTATAAGAGATAATGCAATTTGGCAATCGGCAACGTAATTAGCATGCCGAATAATACTTGGAATGTGAATTGGAGCGAAATCGCTAAATCATAAGACCATTTTACAATTTTGACCCAAGTTAGAAGCAGAGCCAATATTGTAAAATGTCGATAGT
The DNA here is from genome assembly GCF_030347505.1 of Rhynchophorus ferrugineus. Lineage (NCBI taxonomy): Eukaryota > Metazoa > Arthropoda > Insecta > Coleoptera > Curculionidae > Rhynchophorus > Rhynchophorus ferrugineus. The sequence goes on from NW_027472691.1 coordinate 144,830, forward strand.
CCATATCTCGGAAACTATAAGTGATAATGCAATTTGGCAATCGGCAACGTTATTAACATGCCGAATATTACTTGGAATGTGAATTACAACGAAATCGCTAATGCATAAGGCCATTTTACAATTCTGGCCCAAGTTAGATGCAGCGGCAATATTGCAAGATGTCGATAGTCCATATCTCGGAAACTATAAGAGATAATGCAATTTGGCAATCGGCAACGTAATTAGCATGCCGAATATTACTTGGAATGTGAATTGGAGCGAAATCGCTAATTCATAAGACCATTTTACAATTTTGACCTAAGTTAGAAGCAGAGCCAATATTGTAAGATGTCGATAGTCCATATCTCGGAAACTATAAGAGATAGTGCAATTTGGCAATCGGCAACGTAATTAGCTTGCCGAATATTACTTGGAATGTGAATTGGAGCGAAATCGCTAATTCATAAGACCATTTTACAATTCTGGCCCAAGTTAGAAGCAGATCCAATATTGTCAGATGCCGATAGTCCATATCTCGGAAACTATAAGAGATAATGCAATTTGGCAATCGGCAATGTAATTAGCGTGCCGAATATTACTTGGAATATGAATTACAACGGAATCGCTAATTCATAAGGCCATTTTACAATTCTGGCCCAAGTTAGAAGCAGAGCCAATATTGCAAGATGTCGATAGTCCATATCTCGGAAACTATAAGGGATAATGCAATTTGGCAATCGGCAACGTTATTAGCATGCCGAATATTATTTGGAATGTGAATTACAATGAAATTGTTAATTCATAAAGCCATTTTACAATTCTGGCCCAAGTTAGAAGCAGAGCCAATATTGCAAGACGTCGATAGTCCATATCTCGGAAACTATAAGAGATAATGCAATTTGGCAATAGGCAATGTAATTAGCATGCCGAATATTACTTGGAATGTGAATTACAACGAAATCGCTAATTCATAAGACCATTTTACAATTCTGGCCTAAGTTAGAAGCAGAGCCAATATTGTAAGATGTCGATAGTCCATATCTCGGAAACTATAAGAGATAATGCAATTTAGCAATCGGCAACGTTATTAGCATGCCGAATAATACTTGGAATGTGAATTGGAGCGAAATCGCTAAATCATAAGACCATTTTACAATTTTGACCCAAGTTAGAAGCAGAGCCAATATTGTAAAATGTCGATAGTCCATATCTCGGAAACTATAAGTGATAATGCAATTTGGCAATCGGCAACGTTATTAGCATGCCGAATATTACTTGGAATGTGAATTACAACGAAATCGCTAATGCATAAGGCCATTTTACAATTCTGGCCCAAGTTAGATGCAGCGGCAATATTGCAAGATGTCGATAGTCCACATCTCGGAAACTATAAGAGATAATGCAATTTGGCAATCGGCAACGTAATCAGCTTGCCGAATATTACTTGGAATGTGAATTGGAGCGAAATCGCTAATTCATAAGACCATTTTACAATTCTGGCCCAAGTTAGAAGCAGATCCAATATTGTCAGATGCCGATAGTCCATATCTCGGAAACTATAAGAGATAATGCAATTTTGCAATCGGCAACGTACTTAGCATGCCGAATATTACTTGTAATGTGAATTGGAACGAAATCGCTAATTCATAAGACCATTTTACAATTCAGGCCCAAGTAAGAAGCAGAGAGAATATTGCAAGATGTCGATAGTCCATATCTCGGAAACTATAAGAGATAATGCTATTTGGCAATCGGCAATGTAATTAGCATGCCGAATATTACTTGGAATGTGAATTACAACGAAATCGCTAATTCATAAGACCATTTTACAATTTTGACCCAAGTTAGAAGCAGAGCCAATATTGTAAAATGTCGATAGTCCATATCTCGGAAGCTATAAGAGATAATGCAATTTGGCAATCGGCAATGTAATTAGCATGCCGAATATTACTTGGAATGTGAATTACAACGAAATCGCTAATTCATAAGGCCATTTTACAATTCTGGCCCAAGTTAGAAGCAGAGCCAATATTGCAAGATCTCGATAGTCCATATCTCGGAAACTATAAGAGATAATGCAATTTGGCAATCGGCAACGTAATTAGCATGCCGAATATTACTTGGAATGTGAATTGGAGCGAAATCGCTAATTCATAAGGCCATTTTACAATTTTGACCCAAGTTAGAAGCAGAGCCAATATTGTCAGATGTCGATAGTCCATATCTCGGAAGCTATAAGAGATAATGCTATTTGGCAGTCGGCAACGTAATTAGCATGCCGAATATTACTTGGAATGTGAATTACAACGAAATCGCTAATTCATAAGGCCATTTTACAATTCTGGCCCAACTTAGAAGCAGAGCCAATATTGCAAGATGTCGATAATCCATATCTCGGAAACTATAAGAGATAATGCAATTTGGCAATCGCCAACGTAATTAGCATGCCGAATATTACTTGGAATGTGAATTGGAACGAAATCGCTAATTCATAAGACCATTTTACAATTCTGGCCCAAGTTAAAAGCAGAGCCAATATTGCAAGATGTCGATAGTCCATATCTCGGAAACTAAAAGAGATAATGCAATTTCGCAATCGGCAACGTAATTAGCATGCCAAATATTACTTGGAATGTGAATTGGAGCGAAATCGCTAATTCATAAGACCATTTTACAATTCTGGCCCAAGTTAGAAGCAGAGCCAATATTGTCAGATGCCGATAGTCCATATCTCGGAAACTATAAGAGATAATGCAATTTTGCAATGGGCAACGTACTTAGCATGCCGAATATTACTTGTAATGTGAATTGGAACGAAATCGCTAATTCATAAGACCATTTTACAATTCTGGCCCAAGTAAGAAGCAGAGCCAATATTGCAAGATGTCGATAGTCCATATCTCGGAAACTATAAGAGATAATGCAATTTGGCAATCGGCAATGTAATTAGCGTGCCGAATATTACTTGGAATATGAATTACAACGAAATCGCTAATTCATAAGGCCATTTTACAATTCTGGCCCAAGTTAGAAGCAGAGCCAATATTGCAAGATGTCGATAGTCCATATCTCGAAAACTATAAGGGATAATGCAATTTGGCAATCGGCAACGTTATTAGCATGCCGAATATTATTTGGAATGTGAATTACAATGAAATTGCTAATTCATAAAGCCATTTTACAATTCTGGCCCAAGTTAGAAGCAGAGACAATATTGCAAGATGTCGATAGTCCATATCTCGGAAACTATAAGAGATAATGCAATTTGGCAATCGGCAACGTAATTAGCATGCTGAATATTACTTGGAATGTGAATTGGAGCGAAATCGCTAATTCATAAGGACATTTTACAATTTTGACCCAAGTTAGAAGCAGAGCCAATATTGTCAGATGTCGATAGTCCATATCTCGGAAACTATAAAAGATAATGCTATTTGGCAATCGGCAACGTAATTAGCATGCCGAATATTACTTGGAATGTGAATTACAACGAAATCGCTAATTCATAAGGCCATTTAACAATTCTGGCCCAACTTAGAAGCAGAGCCAATATTGCAAGATGTCGATAATCCATATCTCGGAAACTATAAGAGATAATGCAATTTGGCAATCGCCAACGTAATTAGCATGCCGAATATTACTTGGAATGTGAATTGGAACGAAATCGCTAATTCATAAGACCATTTTACAATTCTGGCCCAAGTTAAAAGCAGAGCCAATATTGCAAGATGTTGATAGTCCATATCTCGGAAACTATAAGAGATAATGCAATTTCGCAATCGGCAACGTAATTAGCATGCCAAATATTACTTGGAATGTGAATTGGAGCGAAATCGCTAATTCATAAGACCATTTTACAATTCTGGCTCAAGTTAGAAGCAGAGATAATATTGTCAGATGCCGATAGTCCATATCTCGGAAACTATAAGAGATAATGCAATTTGGCAATCGGCAACGTAATTAGCATGCCGAATATGACTTGGAATGTGAATTGGAGCGAAATCGCTAATTCATAAGACCATTTTACAATTTTGACCCAAGTTAGAAGCAGAGCCAATATTGCAATATGTCGATAGTCCATATCTCGTAAACTATAAGAGATAATGCAATTTGGCAATCGGCAACGTAATTAGCATGCCGAATAATACTTGGAATGTGAATTGGAGCGAAATCGCTAATTCATAAGACCATTTTACAATTTTGACCCAAGTTAGAAGCAGAGCCAATATTGTAAAATGTCGATAGTCCATATCTCGGAAACTATAAGTGATAATGCAATATGGCATTCGGCAACGTTATTAGCATGCCGAATATTACTTGGAATGTGAATTACAACGAAATCGCTAATGCATAAGGCCATTTTACAATTCTGGCCCAAGTTAGATGCAGCGGCAATATTGCAAGATGTCGATAGTCCATATCTCGGAAACTATAAGAGATAATGCAATTTGGCAATCGGCAACGTAATTAGCATGCCGAATATTACTTGAAATGTGAATTGGAGCGAAATCGCTAATTCATAAGACCATTTTACAATTTTGACCCAAGTTAGAAGCAGAGCCAATATTGTAAAATGTCGATAGTCTATATCTCGGAAACTATAAGAGATAATGCAATTTGGCAATCGGCAACGTAATTAGCTTGCCGAATATTACTTGGAATGTGAATTGGAGCGAAATCGTTAATTCATAAGACCATTTTACAATTCTGGCCCAAGTTAGAAGCAGATCCAATATTGTCAGATGCCGATAGTCCATATCTCGGAAACTATAAGAGATAATGCAATTTTGCAATCGGCAACGTACTTAGTATGCCGAATATTACTTGTAATGTGAATTGGAACGAAATCGCTAATTCATAAGACCATTTTACAATTCTGGCCCAAGTTAAAAGCAGAGCCAATATTGCAAGATGTTGATAGTCCATATCTCGGAAACTATAAGAGATAATGCAATTTGGCAATCGGCAACGTTATTAGCATGCCGAATATTACTTGGAATGTGAATTACAACGAAATCGCTAATGCATAAGGCCATTTTACAATTCTGGCCCAAGTTAGATGCAGCGGCAATATTGCAAGATGTCGATAGTCCACATCTCGGAAACTATAAGAGATAATGCAATTTGGCAATCGGCAACGTAATCAGCTTGCCGAATATTACTTGGAATGTGAATTGGAGCGAAATCGCTAATTCATAAGACCATTTTACAATTCTGGCCCAAGTTAGAAGCAGATCCAATATTGTCAGATGCCGATAGTCCATATCTCGGAAACTATAAGAGATAATGCAATTTTGCAATCGGCAACGTACTTAGCATGCCGAATATTACTTGTAATGTGAATTGGAACGAAATCGCTAATTCATAAGACCATTTTACAATTCAGGCCCAAGTAAGAAGCAGAGAGAATATTGCAAGATGTCGATAGTCCATATCTCGGAAACTATAAGAGATAATGCTATTTGGCAATCGGCAATGTAATTAGCATGCTGAATATTACTTGGAATGTGAATTACAACGAAATCGCTAATTCATAAGACCATTTTACAATTTTGACCCAAGTTAGAAGCAGAGCCAATATTGTAAAATGTCGATAGTCCATATCTCGGAAGCTATAAGAGATAATGCAATTTGGCAATCGGCAATGTAATTAGCATGCCGAATATTACTTGGAATGTGAATTACAACGAAATCGCTAATTCATAAGGCCATTTTACAATTCTGGCCCAAGTTAGAAGCAGAGCCAATATTGCAAGATCTCGATAGTCCATATCTCGGAAACTATAAGAGATAATGCAATTTGGCAATCGGCAACGTAATTAGCATGCCGAATATTACTTGGAATGTGAATTGGAGCGAAATCGCTAATTCATAAGGCCATTTTACAATTTTGACCCAAGTTAGAAGCAGAGCCAATATTGTCAGATGTCAATAGTCCATATCTCGGAAGCTATAAGAGATAATGCTATTTGGCAGTCGGCAACGTAATTAGCATGCCGAATATTACTTGGAATGTGAATTACAACGAAATCGCTAATTCATAAGGCCATTTTACAATTCTGGCCCAAGTTAGAAGCAGAGCCAATATTGCAAGATGTCGATAGTCCATATCTCGGAAACTATAAGGGATAATGCAATTTGGCAATCGGCAACGTAATTAGCATGCCGAATATTATTTGGAATGTGAATTACAATGAAATCGCTAATTCATAAGGCCATTTTACAATTCTGGCCCAAGTTAGAAGCAGAGACAATATTGCAAGATGTCGATAGTCCATATCTCGGAAACTATAAGAGATAATGCAATTTGGCAATCGGCAACGTAATTAGCATGCTGAATATTACTTGGAATGTGAATTGGAGCGAAATCGCTAATTCATAAGAACATTTTACAATTTTGACCCAAGTTAGAAGCAGAGCCAATATTGTCAGATGTCGATAGTCCATATCTCGGAAACTATAAGAGATAATGCTATTTGGCAATCGGCAACGTAATTAGCATGCCGAATATTACTTGGAATGTGAATTACAACGAAATCGCTAATTCATAAGACCATTTAACAATTCTGGCCCAAGTTAGAAGCAGAGCCAATATTGCAAGATGTCGATAATCCATATCTCGGAAACTATAAGAGATAATGCAATTTGGCAATCGCCAACGTAATTAGCATGCCGAATATTACTTGGAATGTGAATTGGAACGAAATCGCTAATTCATAAGACCATTTTACAATTCTGGCCCAAGTTAAAAGCAGAGCCAATATTGCAAGATGTCGATAGTCCATATCTCGGAAACTATAAGAGATAATGCAATTTCGCAATCGGCAACGTAATTAGCATGCCAAATATTACTTGGAATGTGAATTGGAACGAAATCGCTAATTCATAAGACCATTTTACAATTCTGGCTCAAGTTAGAAGCAGAGATAATATTGTCAGATGCCGATAGTCCATATCTCGGAAACTATAAGAGATAATGCAATTTGGCAATCGGCAACGTAATTAGCATGCCGAATATGACTTGGAATGTGAATTGGAGCGAAATCGCTAATTCATAAGACCATTTTACAATTTTGACCCAAGTTAGAAGCAGAGCCAATATTGCAATATGTCGATAGTCCATATCTCGTAAACTATAAGAGATAATGCAATTTGGCAATCGGCAACGTAATTAGCATGCCGAATATTACTTGGAATGTGAATTGGAGCGAAATCGCTAATTCATAAGACCATTTTACAATTTTGACCCAAGTTAGAAGCAGAGCCAATATTGTAAAATGTCGATAGTCCATATCTCGGAAACTATAAGTGATAATGCAATTTGGCATTCGGCAACGTTATTAGCATGCCGAATATTACTTGGAATGTGAATTACAACGAAATCGCTAATTCATAAGGCCATTTTACAATTCTGGCCCAAGTTAGAAGCAGAGGCAATATTGCAAGATGTCGATAGTCCATATCTCGGAAACTATAAGAGATAATGCAATTTGGCAATCGGCAACGTAATTAGCATGCCGAATATTACTTGAAATGTGAATTGGAGCGAAATCGCTAATTCATAAGACCATTTTACAATTTTGACCCAAGTTAGAAGCAGAGCCAATATTGTAAAATGTCGATAGTCTATATCTCGGAAACTATAAGAGATAATGCAATTTGGCAATCGGCAACGTAATTAGCTTGCCGAATATTACTTGGAATGTGAATTGGAGCGAAATCGTTAATTCATAAGACCATTTTACAATTCTGGCCCAAGTTAGAAGCAGATCCAATATTGTCAGATGCCGATAGTCCATATCTCGGAAACTATAAGAGATAATGCAATTTTGCAATCGGCAACGTACTTAGTATGCCGAATATTACTTGTAATGTGAATTGGAACGAAATCGCTAATTCATAAGACCATTTTACAATTCTGGCCCAAGTTAAAAGCAGAGCCAATATTGCAAGATGTTGATAGTCCATATCTCGGAAACTATAAGAGATAATGCAATTTGGCAATCGGCAACGTAATTAGCATGCCGAATATTACTTGGAATGTGAATTACAACGAAATCGCTAATGCATAAGGCCATTTTACAATTCTGGCCCAAGTTAGATGCAGCGGCAATATTGCAAGATGTCGATAGTCCATATCTCGGAAACTATAAGAGATAATGCAATTTGGCAATCGGCAACGTAATCAGCTTGCCGAATATTACTTGGAATGTGAATTGGAGCGAAATCGCTAATTCATAAGACCATTTTACAATTCTGGCCCAAGTTAGAAGCAGATCCAATATTGTCAGATGCCGATAGTCCATATCTCGGAAACTATAAGAGATAATGCAATTTTGCAATCGGCAACGTACTTAGCATGCCGAATATTACTTGTAATGTGAATTGGAACGAAATCGCTAATTCATAAGACCATTTTACAATTCAGGCCCAAGTAAGAAGCAGAGAGAATATTGCAAGATGTCGATAGTCCATATCTCGGAAACTATAAGAGATAATGCTATTTGGCAATCGGCAATGTAATTAGCATGCCGAATATTACTTGGAATGTGAATTACAACGAAATCGCTAATTCATAAGACCATTTTACAATTTTGACCCAAGTTAGAAGCAGAGCCAATATTTTAAAATGTCGATAGTCCATATCTCGGAAGCTATAAGAGATAATGCAATTTGGCAATCGGCAATGTAATTAGCATGCCGAATATTACTTGGAATGTGAATTACAACGAAATCGCTAATTCATAAGGCCATTTTACAATTCTGGCCCAAGTTAGAAGCAGAGCCAATATTGCAAGATCTCGATAGTCCATATCTCGGAAACTATAAGAGATAATGCAATTTGGCAATCGGCAACGTAATTAGCATGCCGAATATTACTTGGAATGTGAATTGGAGCGAAATCGCTAATTCATAAGGCCATTTTACAATTTTGACCCAAGTTAGAAGCAGAGCCAATATTGTCAGATGTCGATAGTCCATATCTCGGAAGCTATAAGAGATAATGCTATTTGGCAGTCGGCAACGTAATTAGCATGCCGAATATTACTTGGAATGTGAATTACAACGAAATCGCTAATTCATAAGGCCATTTTACAATTCTGGCCCAACTTAGAAGCAGAGCCAATATTGCAAGATGTCGATAATCCATATCTCGGAAACTATAAGAGATAATGCAATTTGGCAATCGCCAACGTAATTAGCATGCCGAATATTACTTGGAATGTGAATTGGAACGAAATCGCTAATTCATAAGACCATTTTACAATTCTGGCCCAAGTTAAAAGCAGAGCCAATATTGCAAGATGTCGATAGTCCATATCTCGGAAACTAAAAGAGATAATGCAATTTCGCAATCGGCAACGTAATTAGCATGCCAAATATTACTTGGAATGTGAATTGGAGCGAAATCGCTAATTCATAAGACCATTTTACAATTCTGGACCAAGTTAGAAGCAGAGCCAATATTGTCAGATGCCGATAGTCCATATCTCGGAAACTATAAGAGATAATGCAATTTTGCAATGGGCAACGTACTTAGCATGCCGAATATTACTTGTAATGTGAATTGGAACGAAATCGCTAATTCATAAGACCATTTTACAATTCTGGCCCAAGTAAGAAGCAGAGCCAATATTGCAAGATGTCGATAATCCATATCTCGGAAACTATAAGAGATAATGCAATTTGGCAATCGGCAATGTAATTAGCGTGCCGAATATTACTTGGAATATGAATTACAACGAAATCGCTAATTCATAAGGCCATTTTACAATTCTGGCCCAAGTTAGAAGCAGAGCCAATATTGCAAGATGTCGATAGTCCATATCTCGAAAACTATAAGGGATAATGCAATTTGGCAATCGGCAACGTTATTAGCATGCCGAATATTATTTGGAATGTGAATTACAATGAAATTGCTAATTCATAAAGCCATTTTACAATTCTGGCCCAAGTTAGAAGCAGAGACAATATTGCAAGATGTCGATAGTCCATATCTCGGAAACTATAAGAGATAATGCAATTTGGCAATCGGCAACGTAATTAGCATGCTGAATATTACTTGGAATGTGAATTGGAGCGAAATCGCTAATTCATAAGGACATTTTACAATTTTGACCCAAGTTAGAAGCAGAGCCAATATTGTCAGATGTCGATAGTCCATATCTCGGAAACTATAAGAGATAATGCTATTTGGCAATCGGCAACGTAATTAGCATGCCGAATATTACTTGGAATGTGAATTACAACGAAATCGCTAATTCATAAGGCCATTTAACAATTCTGGCCCAACTTAGAAGCAGAGCCAATATTGCAAGATGTCGATAATCCATATCTCGGAAACTATAAGAGATAATGCAATTTGGCAATCGCCAACGTAATTAGCATGCCGAATATTACTTGGAATGTGAATTGGAACGAAATCGCTAATTCATAAGACCATTTTACAATTCTGGCCCAAGTTAAAAGCAGAGCCAATATTGCAAGATGTTGATAGTCCATATCTCGGAAACTATAAGAGATAATGCAATTTCGCAATCGGCAACGTAATTAGCATGCCAAATATTACTTGGAATGTGAATTGGAGCGAAATCGCTAATTCATAAGACCATTTTACAATTCTGGCTCAAGTTAGAAGCAGAGATAATATTGTCAGATGCCGATAGTCCATATCTCGGAAACTATAAGAGATAATGCAATTTGGCAATCGGCAACGTAATTAGCATGCCGAATATGACTTGGAATGTGAATTGGAGCGAAATCGCTAATTCATAAGACCATTTTACAATTTTGACCCAAGTTAGAAGCAGAGCCAATATTGCAATATGTCGATAGTCCATATCTCGTAAACTATAAGAGATAATGCAATTTGGCAATCGGCAACGTAATTAGAATGCCGAATAATACTTGGAATGTGAATTGGAGCGAAATCGCTAATTCATAAGACCATTTTACAATTTTGACCCAAGTTAGAAGCAGAGCCAATATTGTAAAATGTCGATAGTCCATATCTCGGAAACTATAAGTGATAATGCAATATGGCATTCGGCAACGTTATTAGCATGCCGAATATTACTTGGAATGTGAATTACAACGAAATCGCTAATGCATAAGGCCATTTTACAATTCTGGCCCAAGTTAGATGCAGCGGCAATATTGCAAGATGTCGATAGTCCATATCTCGGAAACTATAAGAGATAATGCAATTTGGCAATCGGCAACGTAATTAGCATGCCGAATATTACTTGAAATGTGAATTGGAGCGAAATCGCTAATTCATAAGACCATTTTACAATTTTGACCCAAGTTAGAAGCAGAGCCAATATTGTAAAATGTCGATAGTCTATATCTCGGAAACTATAAGAGATAATGCAATTTGGCAATCGGCAACGTAATTAGCTTGCCGAATATTACTTGGAATGTGAATTGGAGCGAAATCGTTAATTCATAAGACCATTTTACAATTCTGGCCCAAGTTAGAAGCAGATCCAATATTGTCAGATGCCGATAGTCCATATCTCGGAAACTATAAGAGATAATGCAATTTTGCAATCGGCAACGTACTTAGTATGCCGAATATTACTTGTAATGTGAATTGGAACGAAATCGCTAATTCATAAGACCATTTTACAATTCTGGCCCAAGTAATAAGCAGAGCCAATATTGCAAGATGTCGATAGTCCATATCTCGGAAACTATAAGAGATAATGCAATTTGGCAATCGGCAATGTAATTAGCGTGCCGAATATTACTTGGAATATGAATTACAACGAAATCGCTAATTCATAAGGCCATTTTACAATTCTGGCCCAAGTTAGAAGCAGAGCCAATATTGCAAGATGTCGATAGTCCATATCTCGGAAACTATAAGGGATAATGCAATTTGGCAATCGGCAACGTTATTAGCATGCCGAATATTATTTGGAATGTGAATTACAATGAAATTGCTAATTCATAAAGCCATTTTACAATTCTGGCCCAAGTTAGAAGCAGAGCCAATATTGCAAGACGTCGATAGTCCATATCTCGGAAACTATAAGAGATAATGCAATTTGGCAATAGGCAGTGTAATTAGCATGCCGAATATTACTTGGAATGTGAATTACAACGAAATCGCTAATTCATAAGACCATTTTACAATTCTGGCCTAAGTTAGAAGCAGAGCCAATATTGTAAGATGTCGATAGTGCATATCTCGGAAACTATAAGAGATAATGCAATTTTGCAATCGGCAACGTACTTAGCATGCCGAATATTACTTGTAATGTGAATTGGAACGAAATCGCTAATTCATAAGACCATTTTACAATTCTGGCCCAAGTAAGAAGAAGAGCCAATATTGCAAGATGTCGATAGTCCATATCTCGGAAACTATAAGAGATAATGCAATTTGGCAATCGGCAATGTAATTAGCGTGCCGAATATTACTTCGAATATGAATTACAACGGAATCGCTAATTCATAAGGCCATTTTACAATTCTGGCCCAAGTTAGAAGCAGAGCCAATATTGCAAGATGTCGATAGTCCATATCTCGGAAACTATAAGGGATAATGCAATTTGGCAATCGGCAACGTTATTAGCATGCCGAATATTATTTGGAATGTGAATTACAATGAAATTGTTAATTCATAAAGCCATTTTACAATTCTGGCCCAAGTTAGAAGCAGAGCCAATATTGCAAGACGTCGATAGTCCATATCTCGGAAACTATAAGAGATAATGCAATTTGGCAATAGGCAATGTAATTAGCATGCCGAATATTACTTGGAATGTGAATTACAACGAAATCGCTAATTCATAAGACCATTTTACAATTCTGGCCTAAGTTAGAAGCAGAGCCAATATTGTAAGATGTCGATAGTCCATATCTCGGAAACTATAAGAGATAATGCAATTTGGCAATCGGCAACGTTATTAGCATGCCGAATAATACTTGGAATGTGAATTGGAGCGAAATCGCTAATTCATAAGACCATTTTACAATTTTGACCCAAGTTAGAAGCAGAGCCAATATTGTAAAATGTCGATAGTCCATATCTCGGAAACTATAAGTGATAATGCAATTTGGCAATCGGCAACGTTATTAGCATGCCGAATATTACTTGGAATGTGAATTACAACGAAATCGCTAATTCATAAGACCATTTTACAATTCTGGCCCAAGTTAGAAGCAGATCCAATATTGTCAGATGCCGATAGTCCATATCTCGGAAACTATAAGAGATAATGCAATTTTGCAATCGGCAACGTACTTAGCATGCCGAATATTACTTGTAATGTGAATTGGAACGAAATCGCTAATTCATAAGACCATTTTACAATTCAGGCCCAAGTAAGAAGCAGAGCCAATATTGCAAGATGTCGATAGTCCATATCTCGGAAACTATAAGAGATAATGCTATTTGGCAATCGGCAATGTAATTAGCATGCCGAATATTACTTGGAATGTGAATTACAACGAAATCGCTAATTCATAAGACCATTTTACAATTTTGACCCAAGTTAGAAGCAGAGCCAATATTGCAAGATGTCGATAGTCCATATCTCGGAAACTATAAGAGATAATGCAATTTGGCAATCGGCAATGTAATTAGCGTGCCGAATATTACTTGGAATATGAATTACAACGGAATCGCTAATTCATAAGGCCATTTTACAATTCTGGCCCAAGTTAGAAGCAGAGCCAATATTGCAAGATGTCGATAGTCCATATCTCGGAAACTATAAGGGATAATGCAATTTGGCAATCGGCAACGTTATTAGCATGCCAAATATTATTTGGAATGTGAATTACAATGAAATTGTTAATTCATAAAGCCATTTTACAATTCTGGCCCAAGTTAGAAGCAGAGCCAATATTGCAAGACGTCGATAGTCCATATCTCGGAAACTATAAGAGATAATGCAATTTGGCAATAGGCAATATAATTAGCATGCCGAATATTACTTGGAATGTGAATTACAACGAAATCGCTAATTCATAAGACCATTTTACAATTCTGGCCTAAGTTAGAAGCAGAGCCAATATTGTAAGATGTCGATAGTCCATATCTCGGAAACTATAAGAGATAATGCAATTTGGCAATCGGCAACGTTATTAGCATGCCGAATAATACTTGGAATGTGAATTGGAGCGAAATCGCTAATTCATAAGACCATTTTACAATTTTGACCCAAGTTAGAAGCAGAGCCAATATTGCAAGATGTCGATAGTCCACATCTCGGAAACTATAAGAGATAATGCAATTTGGCAATCGGCAACGTAATCAGCTTGCCGAATATTACTTGGAATGTGAATTGGAGCGAAATCGCTAATTCATAAGACCATTTTACAATTCTGGCCCAAGTTAGAAGCAGATCCAATATTGTCAGATGCCGATAGTCCATATCTCGGAAACTATAAGAGATAATGCAATTTTGCAATCGGCAACGTACTTGGCATGCCGAATATTACTTGTAATGTGAATTGGAACGAAATCGCTAATTCATAAGACCATTTTACAATTCAGGCCCAAGTAAGAAGCAGAGCCAATATTGCAAGATGTCGATAGTCCATATCTCGGAAACTATAAGAGATAATGCTATTTGGCAATCGGCAATGTAATTAGCATGCCGAATATTACTTGGAATGTGAATTACAACGAAATCGCTAATTCATATGACCATTTTACAATTTTGACCCAAGTTAGAAGCAGAGCCAATATTGTAAAATGTCGATAGTCCATATCTCGGAAGCTATAAGAGATAATGCAATTTGGCAATCGGCAATGTAATTAGCATGCCGAATATTACTTGGAATGTGAATTACAACGAAATCGCTAATTCATAAGGCCATTTTACAATTCTGGCCCAAGTTAGAAGCAGAGCCAATATTGCAAGATGTCGATAGTCCATATCTCGGAAACTATAAGAGATAATGCAATTTGGCAATCGGCAACGTAATTAGCATGCCGAATATTACTTGGAATGTGAATTGGAGCGAAATCGCTAATTCATAAGGCCATTTTACAATTTTGACCCAAGTTAGAAGCAGAGCCAATATTGTCAGATGTCGATAGTCCATATCTCGGAAGCTATAAGAGATAATGCTATTTGGCAATCGGCAACGTAATTAGCATGCCGAATATTACTTGGAATGTGAATTATAACGGAATCGCTAATTCATAAGGCCATTTAACAATTCTGGCCCAACTTAGAAGCAGAGCCAATATTGCAAGATGTCGATAATCCATATCTCGGAAACTATAAGAGATAATGCAATTTGGCAATCGCCAACGTAATTAGCATGCCAAATATTACTTGGAATGTGAATTGGAGCGAAATCGCTAATTCATAAGACCATTTTACAATTCTGGCCCAAGTTAGAAGCAGAGCCAATATTGTCAGATGCCGATAGTCCATATCTCGGAAACTATAAGAGATAATGCAATTTTGCAATCGGCAACGTACTTAGCATGCCGAATATTACTTGTAATGTGAATTGGAACGAAATCGCTAATTCATAAGACCATTTTACAATTCTGGCCCAAGTAAGAAGCAGAGCTAATATTGCAAGATGTTGATAGTCCATATCTCGGAAACTATAAGAGATAATGCAATTTGGCAATCGGCAATGTAATTAGCGTGCCGAATATTACTTGGAATATGAATTACAACGAAATCGCTAATTCATAAGGCCATTTTACAATTCTGGCCCAAGTTAGAAGCAGAGCCAATATTGCAAGATGTCGATAGTCCATATCTCGAAAACTATAAGGGATAATGCAATTTGGCAATCGGCAACGTTATTAGCATGCCGAATATTATTTGGAATGTGAATTACAATGAAATTGCTAATTCATAAAGCCATTTTACAATTCTGGCCCAAGTTAGAAGCAGAGACAATATTGCAAGATGTCGATAGTCCATATCTCGGAAACTATAAGAGATAATGCAATTTGGCAATCGGCAACGTAATTAGCATGCTGAATATTACTTGGAATGTGAATTGGAGCGAAATCGCTAATTCATAAGACCATTTTACAATTTTGACCCAAGTTAGAAGCAGAGCCAATATTGTCAGATGTCGATAGTCCATATCTCGGAAACTATAAGAGATAATGCTATTTGGCAATCGGCAACGTAATTAGCATGCCGAATATTACTTGGAATGTGAATTACAACGAAATCGCTAATTCATAAGGCCATTTTACAATTCTGGCCCAATTAGAAGCAGAGCCAATATTGCAAGATGTCGATAGTCCATATCTCAGAAACTATAAGAGATAATGCAATTTGGCAATCGGCAACGTAATTAGCATGCCGAATATTACTTGGAATGTGAATTACTACGAAATCGCTAATTCATAAGGCCATTTTACAATTCTGGCCCAATTAGAAGCAGAGCCAATATTGCAAGATGTCGATAGTCCATATCTCAGAAACTATAAGAGATAATGCAATTTGGCAATCGGCAACGTAATTAGCATGCCGAATATTACTTGGAATGTGAATTGGAGCGAAATCGCTAATTCATAAGACCATTTTGCAATTTTGACCCAAGTTAGAAGCAGAGCCAATATTGTAAAATGTCGATAGTCCATATCTCGGAAACTATAGGAGATATTGCAATTTCGCAATCGGCAACGTTATTAGCATGCCGAATATTACTTGGAATGTGAATTACAACGAAATCGCTAATTCATAAGGCCATTTTACCATTCTGGCCCAAGTTAGAAGCAGAGCCAATATTGCAAGATGTCGATAGTCCATATCTCGGAAACTATAAGAGATAATGCAATTTGGCAATCGGCAACGTAATTAGCATGCCGAATATTACTTGGAATGTGAATTGGAACGAAATCGCTAATTCATAAGACCATTTTACAATTCTGGCCCAAGTTAAAAGCAGAGCCAATATTGCAAGATGTCGATAGTCCATATCTCGGAAACTATAAGAGATAATGCTATTTGGCAATCGGCAATGTAATTAGCATGCCGAATATTACTTGGAATGTGAATTACAACGAAATCGCTAATTCATAAGACCTTTTTACAATTTTGACCCAAGTTAGAAGCAGAGCTAATATTGTAAAATGTCGATAGTCCATATCACGGAAACTATAAGTGATAATGAAATTTGGCAATCGGCAACGTTATTAGCATGCCGAATATTACTTGGAATGTGAATTACAACGAAATCGCTAATTCATAAGACCATTTTACAATTCTGGCCCAAGTTAGAAGCAGATCCAATATTGTCAGATGCCGATAGTCCATATCTCGGAAACTATAAGAGATAATGCAATTTTGCTATCGGCAACGTACTTAGCATGCCGAATATTACTTGTAATATGAATTGGAACGAAATCGCTAATTCATAAGAACATTTTACAATTCTGGCCCAAGTAAGAAGCAGAGCCAATATTGCAAGATGTCGATAGTCCATATCTCGGAAACAATAAGTGATAATGCAATTTGGCAATCGGCAACGTTATTAGCATGCCGAATATTACTTGGAATGTGAATTACAACGTAATCGCTAATGCATAAGGCCATTTTACAATTATCGCCCAAGTTAGAAGCAGAGCCAATATTGCAAGACGTCGATAGTCCATATCTCGGAAGCTATAAGAGATAATGCAATTTGGTAATCGGCAATGTAATTAGCATGCCGAATATTACTTGGAATGTGAATTACAACGAAATCGCTAATTCATAAGGCCATTTTACAATTCTGGCCCAAGTTAGAAGCAGAGCCAATATTGTCAGATGTCGATAGTCCATATCTCGGAAACTATAAGAGATAATGCTATTTGGCAATCGGCAATGTAATTAGCATGCCGAATATTACTCGGAATGTGAATTACAACGAAATCGCTAATTCATAAGACCATTTTACAATTTTGACCCAAGTTAGAAGCAGAGCCAATATTGTAAAATGTCGATAGTCCATATCTCGGAAGCTATAAGAGATAATGCAACTTGGCAATCGGCAATGTAATTAGCATGCCGAATATTACTTGGAATGTGATTTACAACGAAATCGCTAATTCATAAGGCCATTTTACAATTCTGGCCCAACTTAGAAGCAGAGCCAATATTGCAAGATGTCGATAATCCATATCTCGGAAACTATAAGAGATAATGCAATTTGGCAATCGCCAACGTAATTAGCATGCCGAATATTACTTGGAATGTGAATTGGAACGAAATCGCTAATTCATAAGACCATTTTACCATTCTGGCCCAAGTTAAAAGCAGAGCCAATATTGCAAGATGTCGATAGTCCATATCTCGGAAACTATAAGAGATAATGCAATTTCGCAATCGGCAACGTAATTAGCATGCCAAATATTACTTGGAATGTGAATTGGAGCGAAATCGCTAATTCATAAGACCATTTTACAATTCTGGCCCAAGTTAGAAGCAGAGCCAATATTGTCAGATGCCGATAGTCCATATCTCGGAAACTATAAGAGATAATGCAATTTGGCAATGGGCAACGTAATTAGCATGCCGAATATGACTTGGAATGTGAATTGGAGCGAAATCGCTAATTCATAAGACCATTTTACAATTTTGACCCAAGTTAGAAGCAGAGCCAATATTGCAATATGTCGATAGTCCATATCTCGTAAACTATAAGAGATAATGCAATTTGGCAATCGGCAACGTAATTAGCATGCCGAATAATACTTGGAATGTGAATTGGAGCGAAATCGCTAAATCATAAGACCATTTTACAATTTTGACCCAAGTTAGAAGCAGAGCCAATATTGTAAAATGTCGATAGTCCATATCTCGGAAACTATAAGTGATAATGCAATTTGGCAATCGGCAACGTTATTAGCATGCCGAATATTACTTGGAATGTGAATTACAACGAAATCGCTAATGCATAAGGCCATTTTACAATTCTGGCCCAAGTTAGATGCAGCGGCAATATTGCAAGATGTCGATAGTCCATATCTCGGAAACTATAAGAGATAATGCAATTTGGCAATCGGCAACGTAATTAGCATGCCGAATATTACTTGGAATGTGAATTGGAGCGAAATCGCTAATTCATAAGACCATTTTACAATTTTGACCTAAGTTAGAAGCAGAGCCAATATTGTAAGATGTCGATAGTCCATATCTCGGAAACTATAAGAGATAGTGCAATTTGGCAATCGGCAACGTAATTAGCTTGCCGAATATTACTTGGAATGTGAATTGGAGCGAAATCGCTAATTCATAAGACCATTTTACAATTCTGGCCCAAGTTAGAAGCAGATCCAATATTGTCAGATGCCGATAGTCCATATCTCGGAAACTATAAGAGATAATGCAATTTTGCAATCGGCAACGTACTTAGCATGCCGAATATTACTTGTAATGTGAATTGGAACGAAATCGCTAATTCATAAGACCATTTTACAATTCTGGCCCAAGTAAGAAGAAGGGCCAATATTGCAAGATGTCGATAGCCCATATCTCGGAAACTATAAGAGATAATGCAATTTGGCAATCGGCAATGTAATTAGCGTGCCGAATATTACTTGGAATATGAATTACAACGGAATCGCTAATTCATAAGGCCATTTTACAATTCTGGCCCAAGTTAGAAGCAGAGCCAATATTGCAAGATGTCGATAGTCCATATCTCGGAAACTATAAGGGATAATGCAATTTGGCAATCGGCAACGTTATTAGCATGCCGAATATTATTTGGAATGTGAATTACAATGAAATTGTTAATTCATAAAGCCATTTTACAATTCTGGCCCAAGTTAGAAGCAGAGCCAATATTGCAAGACGTCGATAGTCCATATCTCGGAAACTATAAGAGATAATGCAATTTGGCAATAGGCAATGTAATTAGCATGCCGAATATTACTTGGAATGTGAATTACAACGAAATCGCTAATTCATAAGACCATTTTACAATTCTGGCCTAAGTTAGAAGCAGAGCCAATATTGTAAGATGTCGATAGTCCATATCTCGGAAACTATAAGAGATAATGCAATTTAGCAATCGGCAACGTTATTAGCATGCCGAATAATACTTGGAATGTGAATTGGAGCGAAATCGCTAAATCATAAGACCATTTTACAATTTTGACCCAAGTTAGAAGCAGAGCCAATATTGTAAAATGTCGATAGTCCATATCTCGGAAACTATAAGTGATAATGCAATTTGGCAATCGGTAACGTTATTAGCATGCCGAATATTACTTGGAATGTGAATTACAACGAAATCGCTAATGCATAAGGCCATTTTACAATTCTGGCCCAAGTTAGATGCAGCGGCAATATTGCAAGATGTCGATAGTCCACATCTCGGAAACTATAAGAGATAATGCAATTTGGCAATCGGCAACGTAATCAGCTTGCCGAATATTACTTGGAATGTGAATTGGAGCGAAATCGCTAATTCATAAGACCATTTTACAATTCTGGCCCAAGTTAGAAGCAGATCCAATATTGTCAGATGCCGATAGTCCATATCTCGGAAACTATAAGAGATAATGCAATTTTGCAATCGGCAACGTACTTAGCATGCCGAATATTACTTGTAATGTGAATTGGAACGAAATCGCTAATTCATAAGACCATTTTACAATTCAGGCCCAAGTAAGAAGCAGAGAGAATATTGCAAGATGTCGATAGTCCATATCTCGGAAACTATAAGAGATAATGCTATTTGGCAATCGGCAATGTAATTAGCATGCCGAATATTACTTGGAATGTGAATTACAACGAAATCGCTAATTCATAAGACCATTTTACAATTTTGACCCAAGTTAGAAGCAGAGCCAATATTGTAAAATGTCGATAGTCCATATCTCGGAAGCTATAAGAGATAATGCAACTTGGCAATCGGCAATGTAATTAGCATGCCGAATATTACTTGGAATGTGATTTACAACGAAATCGCTAATTCATAAGGCCATTTTACAATTCTGGCCCAACTTAGAAGCAGAGCCAATATTGCAAGATGTCGATAATCCATATCTCGGAAACTATAAGAGATAATGCAATTTGGCAATCGCCAACGTAATTAGCATGCCGAATATTACTTGGAATGTGAATTGGAACGAAATCGCTAATTCATAAGACCATTTTACCATTCTGGCCCAAGTTAAAAGCAGAGCCAATATTGCAAGATGTCGATAGTCCATATCTCGGAAACTATAAGAGATAATGCAATTTCGCAATCGGCAACGTAATTAGCATGCCAAATATTACTTGGAATGTGAATTGGAGCGAAATCGCTAATTCATAAGACCATTTTACAATTCTGGCCCAAGTTAGAAGCAGAGCCAATATTGTCAGATGCCGATAGTCCATATCTCGGAAACTATAAGAGATAATGCAATTTGGCAATGGGCAACGTAATTAGCATGCCGAATATGACTTGGAATGTGAATTGGAGCGAAATCGCTAATTCATAAGACCATTTTACAATTTTGACCCAAGTTAGAAGCAGAGCCAATATTGCAATATGTCGATAGTCCATATCTCGTAAACTATAAGAGATAATGCAATTTGGCAATGGGCAACGTAATTAGCATGCCGAATATGACTTGGTATGTGAATTGGAGCGAAATCGCTAAATCATAAGACCATTTTACAATTTTGACCCAAGTTAGAAGCAGAGCCAATATTGTAAAATGTCGATAGTCCATATCTCGGAAACTATAAGTGATAATGCAATTTGGCAATCGGCAACGTTATTAGCATGCCGAATATTACTTGGAATGTGAATTACAACGAAATCGCTAATGCATAAGGCCATTTTACAATTCTGGCCCAAGTTAGATGCAGCGGCAATATTGCAAGATGTCGATAGTCCATATCTCGGAAACTATAAGAGATAATGCAATTTGGCAATCGGCAACGTAATTAGCATGCCGAATATTACTTGGAATGTGAATTGGAGCGAAATCGCTAATTCATAAGACCATTTTACAATTTTGACCTAAGTTAGAAGCAGAGCCAATATTGTAAGATGTCGATAGTCCATATCTCGGAAACTATAAGAGATAGTGCAATTTGGCAATCGGCAACGTAATTAGCTTGCCGAATATTACTTGGAATGTGAATTGGAGCGAAATCGCTAATTCATAAGACCATTTTACAATTCTGGCCCAAGTTAGAAGCAGATCCAATATTGTCAGATGCCGATAGTCCATATCTCGGAAACTATAAGAGATAATGCAATTTTGCAATCGGCAACGTACTTAGCATGCCGAATATTACTTGTAATGTGAATTGGAACGAAATCGCTAATTCATAAGACCATTTTACAATTCTGGCCCAAGTAAGAAGAAGAGCCAATATTGCAAGATGTCGATAGCCCATATCTCGGAAACTATAAGAGATAATGCAATTTGGCAATCGGCAATGTAATTAGCGTGCCGAATATTACTTGGAATATGAATTACAACGGAATCGCTAATTCATAAGGCCATTTTACAATTCTGGCCCAAGTTAGAAGCAGAGCCAATATTGCAAGATGTCGATAGTCCATATCTCGGAAACTATAAGGGATAATGCAATTTGGCAATCGGCAACGTTATTAGCATGCCGAATATTATTTGGAATGTGAATTACAATGAAATTGTTAATTCATAAAGCCATTTTACAATTCTGGCCCAAGTTAGAAGCAGAGCCAATATTGCAAGACGTCGATAGTCCATATCTCGGAAACTATAAGAGATAATGCAATTTGGCAATAGGCAATGTAATTAGCATGCCGAATATTACTTGGAATGTGAATTACAACGAAATCGCTAATTCATAAGACCATTTTACAATTCTGGCCTAAGTTAGAAGCAGAGCCAATATTGTAAGATGTCGATAGTCCATATCTCGGAAACTATAAGAGATAATGCAATTTAGCAATCGGCAACGTTATTAGCATGCCGAATAATACTTGGAATGTGAATTGGAGCGAAATCGCTAAATCATAAGACCATTTTACAATTTTGACCCAAGTTAGAAGCAGAGCCAATATTGTAAAATGTCGATAGTCCATATCTCGGAAACTATAAGTGATAATGCAATTTGGCAATCGGCAACGTTATTAGCATGCCGAATATTACTTGGAATGTGAATTACAACGAAATCGCTAATGCATAAGGCCATTTTACAATTTTGGCCCAAGTTAGATGCAGCGGCAATATTGCAAGATGTCGATAGTCCACATCTCGGAAACTATAAGAGATAATGCAATTTGGCAATCGGCAACGTAATCAGCTTGCCGAATATTACTTGGAATGTGAATTGGAGCGAAATCGCTAATTCATAAGACCATATTACAATTCTGGCCCAAGTTAGAAGCAGATCCAATATTGTCAGATGCCGATAGTCCATATCTCGGAAACTATAAGAGATAATGCAATTTTGCAATCGGCAACGTACTTAGCATGCCGAATATTACTTGTAATGTGAATTGGAACGAAATCGCTAATTCATAAGACCATTTTACAATTCAGGCCCAAGTAAGAAGCAGAGAGAATATTGCAAGATGTCGATAGTCCATATCTCGGAAACTATAAGAGATAATGCTATTTGGCAATCGGCAATGTAATTAGCATGCCGAATATTACTTGGAATGTGAATTACAACGAAATCGCTAATTCATAAGACCATTTTACAATTTTGACCCAAGTTAGAAGCAGAGCCAATATTGTAAAATGTCGATAGTCCATATCTCGGAAGCTATAAGAGATAATGCAATTTGGCAATCGGCAATGTAATTAGCATGCCGAATATTACTTGGAATGTGAATTACAACGAAATCGCTAATTCATAAGGCCATTTTACAATTCTGGCCCAAGTTAGAAGCAGAGCCAATATTGCAAGATCTCGATAGTCCATATCTCGGAAACTATAAGAGATAATGCAATTTGGCAATCGGCAACGTAATTAGCATGCCGAATATTACTTGGAATGTGAATTGGAGCGAAATCGCTAATTCATAAGGCCATTTTACAATTTTGACCCAAGTTAGAAGCAGAGCCAATATTGTCAGATGTCGATAGTCCATATCTCGGAAGCTATAAGAGATAATGCTATTTGGCAGTCGGCAACGTAATTAGCATGCCGAATATTACTTGGAATGTGAATTACAACGGAATCGCTAATTCATAAGGCCATTTAACAATTCTGGCCCAACTTAGAAGCAGAGCCAATATTGCAAGATGTCGATAATCCATATCTCGGAAACTATAAGAGATAATGCAATTTGGCAATCGCCAACGTAATTAGCATGCCGAATATTACTTGGAATGTGAATTGGAACGAAATCGCTAATTCATAAGACCATTTTACAATTCTGGCCCAAGTTAAAAGCAGAGCCAATATTACAAGAT
Source organism: Rhynchophorus ferrugineus (assembly GCF_030347505.1). Taxonomy (NCBI): domain Eukaryota; kingdom Metazoa; phylum Arthropoda; class Insecta; order Coleoptera; family Curculionidae; genus Rhynchophorus; species Rhynchophorus ferrugineus. The sequence goes on from NW_027472691.1 coordinate 169,155, forward strand.
GTCGATAGTCCATATCTCGGAAACTAAAAGAGATAATGCAATTTCGCAATCGGCAACGTAATTAGCATGCCAAATATTACTTGGAATGTGAATTGGAGCGAAATCGCTAATTCATAAGACCATTTTACAATTCTGGCCCAAGTTAGAAGCAGAGCCAATATTGTCAGATGCCGATAGTCCATATCTCGGAAACTATAAGAGATAATGCAATTTTGCAATGGGCAACGTACTTAGCATGCCGAATATTACTTGTAATGTGAATTGGAACGAAATCGCTAATTCATAAGACCATTTTACAATTCTGGCCCAAGTAAGAAGCAGAGCCAATATTGCAAGATGTCGATAGTCCATATCTCGGAAACTATAAGAGATAATGCAATTTGGCAATCGGCAATGTAATTAGCGTGCCGAATATTACTTGGAATATGAATTACAACGAAATCGCTAATTCATAAGGCCATTTTACAATTCTGGCCCAAGTTAGAAGCAGAGCCAATATTGCAAGATGTCGATAGTCCATATCTCGAAAACTATAAGGGATAATGTAATTTGGCAATCGGCAACGTTATTAGCATGCCGAATATTATTTGGAATGTGAATTACAATGAAATTGCTAATTCATAAAGCCATTTTACAATTCTGGCCCAAGTTAGAAGCAGAGACAATATTGCAAGATGTCGATAGTCCATATCTCGGAAACTATAAGAGATAATGCAATTTGGCAATCGGCAACGTAATTAGCATGCTGAATATTACTTGGAATGTGAATTGGAGCGAAATCGCTAATTCATAAGGACATTTTACAATTTTGACCCAAGTTAGAAGCAGAGCCAATATTGTCAGATGTCGATAGTCCATATCTCGGAAACTATAAGAGATAATGCTATTTGGCAATCGGCAACGTAATTAGCATGCCGAATATTACTTGGAATGTGAATTACAACGAAATCGCTAATTCATAAGGCCATTTAACAATTCTGGCCCAACTTAGAAGCAGAGCCAATATTGCAAGATGTCGATAATCCATATCTCGGAAACTATAAGAGATAATGCAATTTGGCAATCGCCAACGTAATTAGCATGCCGAATATTACTTGGAATGTGAATTGGAACGAAATCGCTAATTCATAAGACCATTTTACAATTCTGGCCCAAGTTAAAAGCAGAGCCAATATTGCAAGATGTTGATAGTCCATATCTCGGAAACTATAAGAGATAATGCAATTTCGCAATCGGCAACGTAATTAGCATGCCAAATATTACTTGGAATGTGAATTGGAGCGAAATCGCTAATTCATAAGACCATTTTACAATTCTGGCTCAAGTTAGAAGCAGAGATAATATTGTCAGATGCCGATAGTCCATATCTCGGAAACTATAAGAGATAATGCAATTTGGCAATCGGCAACGTAATTAGCATGCCGAATATGACTTGGAATGTGAATTGGAGCGAAATCGCTAATACATAAGACCATTTTACAATTTTGACCCAAGTTAGAAGCAGAGCCAATATTGCAATATGTCGATAGTCCATATCTCGTAAACTATAAGAGATAATGCAATTTGGCAATCGGCAACGTAATTAGCATGCCGAATAATACTTGGAATGTGAATTGGAGCGAAATCGCTAATTCATAAGACCATTTTACAATTTTGACCCAAGTTAGAAGCAGAGCCAATATTGTAAAATGTCGATAGTCCATATCTCGGAAACTATAAGTGATAATGCAATATGGCATTCGGCAACGTTATTAGCATGCCGAATATTACTTGGAATGTGAATTACAACGAAATCGCTAATGCATAAGGCCATTTTACAATTCTGGCCCAAGTTAGATGCAGCGGCAATATTGCAAGATGTCGATAGTCCATATCTCGGAAACTATAAGAGATAATGCAATTTGGCAATCGGCAACGTAATTAGCATGCCGAATATTACTTGAAATGTGAATTGGAGCGAAATCGCTAATTCATAAGACCATTTTACAATTTTGACCCAAGTTAGAAGCAGAGCCAATATTGTAAAATGTCGATAGTCTATATCTCGGAAACTATAAGAGATAATGCAATTTGGCAATCGGCAACGTAATTAGCTTGCCGAATAATACTTGGAATGTGAATTGGAGCGAAATCGTTAATTCATAAGACCATTTTACAATTCTGGCCCAAGTTAGAAGCAGATCCAATATTGTCAGATGCCGATAGTCCATATCTCGGAAACTATAAGAGATAATGCAATTTTGCAATCGGCAACGTACTTAGTATGCCGAATATTACTTGTAATGTGAATTGGAACGAAATCGCTAATTCATAAGACCATTTTACAATTCTGGCCCAAGTAATAAGCAGAGCCAATATTGCAAGATGTCGATAGTCCATATCTCGGAAACTATAAGAGATAATGCAATTTGGCAATCGGCAATGTAATTAGCGTGCCGAATATTACTTGGAATATGAATTACAACGAAATCGCTAATTCATAAGGCCATTTTACAATTCTGGCCCAAGTTAGAAGCAGAGCCAATATTGCAAGATGTCGATAGTCTATATCTCGGAAACTATAAGGGATAATGCAATTTGGCAATCGGCAACGTTATTAGCATGCCGAATATTATTTGGAATGTGAATTACAATGAAATTGCTAATTCATAAAGCCATTTTACAATTCTGGCCCAAGTTAGAAGCAGAGCCAATATTGCAAGACGTCGATAGTCCATATCTCGGAAACTATAAGAGATAATGCAATTTGGCAATAGGCAGTGTAATTAGCATGCCGAATATTACTTGGAATGTGAATTACAACGAAATCGCTAATTCATAAGACCATTTTACAATTCTGGCCTAAGTTAGAAGCAGAGCCAATATTGTAAGATGTCGATAGTGCATATCTCGGAAACTATAAGAGATAATGCAATTTTGCAATCGGCAACGTACTTAGCATGCCGAATATTACTTGTAATGTGAATTGGAACGAAATCGCTAATTCATAAGACCATTTTACAATTCTGGCCCAAGTAAGAAGAAGAGCCAATATTGCAAGATGTCGATAGTCCATATCTCGGAAACTATAAGAGATAATGCAATTTGGCAATCGGCAATGTAATTAGCGTGCCGAATATTACTTCGAATATGAATTACAACGGAATCGCTAATTCATAAGGCCATTTTACAATTCTGGCCCAAGTTAGAAGCAGAGCCAATATTGCAAGATGTCGATAGTCCATATCTCGGAAACTATAAGGGATAATGCAATTTGGCAATCGGCAACGTTATTAGCATGCCGAATATTATTTGGAATGTGAATTACAATGAAATTGTTAATTCATAAAGCCATTTTACAATTCTGGCCCAAGTTAGAAGCAGAGCCAATATTGCAAGACGTCGATAGTCCATATCTCGGAAACTATAAGAGATAATGCAATTTGGCAATAGGCAATGTAATTAGCATGCCGAATATTACTTGGAATGTGAATTACAACGAAATCGCTAATTCATAAGACCATTTTACAATTCTGGCCTAAGTTAGAAGCAGAGCCAATATTGTAAGATGTCGATAGTCCATATCTCGGAAACTATAAGAGATAATGCAATTTGGCAATCGGCAACGTTATTAGCATGCCGAATAATACTTGGAATGTGAATTGGAGCGAAATCGCTAATTCATAAGACCATTTTACAATTTTGACCCAAGTTAGAAACAGAGCCAATATTGTAAAATGTCGATAGTCCATATCTCGGAAACTATAAGTGATAATGCAATTTGGCAATCGGCAACGTTATTAGCATGCCGAATATTACTTGGAATGTGAATTACAACGAAATCGCTAATGCATAAGGCCATTTTACAATTCTGGCCCAAGTTAGATGCAGAGGCAATATTGCAAGATGTCGATAGTCCACATCTCGGAAACTATAAGAGATAATGCAATTTGGCAATCGGCAACGTAATCAGCTTGCCGAATATTACTTGGAATGTGAATTGGAGCGAAATCGCTAATTCATAAGACCATTTTACAATTCTGGCCCAAGTTAGAAGCAGATCCAATATTGTCAGATGCCGATAGTCCATATCTCGGAAACTATAAGAGATAATGCAATTTTGCAATCGGCAACGTACTTAGCATGCCGAATATTACTTGTAATGTGAATTGGAACGAAATCGCTAATTCATAAGACCATTTTACAATTCAGGCCCAAGTAAGAAGCAGAGCCAATATTGCAAGATGTCGATAGTCCATATCTCGGAAACTATAAGAGATAATGCTATTTGGCAATCGGCAATGTAATTAGCATGCCGAATATTACTTGGAATGTGAATTACAACGAAATCGCTAATTCATAAGACCATTTTACAATTTTGACCCAAGTTAGAAGCAGAGCCAATATTGCAAGATGTCGATAGTCCATATCTCGGAAACTATAAGAGATAATGCAATTTGGCAATCGGCAATGTAATTAGCGTGCCGAATATTACTTGGAATATGAATTACAACGGAATCGCTAATTCATAAGGCCATTTTACAATTCTGGCCCAAGTTAGAAGCAGAGCCAATATTGCAAGATGTCGATAGTCCATATCTCGGAAACTATAAGGGATAATGCAATTTGGCAATCGGCAACGTTATTAGCATGCCGAATATTATTTGGAATGTGAATTACAATGAAATTGTTAATTCATAAAGCCATTTTACAATTCTGGCCCAAGTTAGAAGCAGAGCCAATATTGCAAGACGTCGATAGTCCATATCTCGGAAACTATAAGAGATAATGCAATTTGGCAATAGGCAATGTAATTAGCATGCCGAATATTACTTGGAATGTGAATTACAACGAAATCGCTAATTCATAAGACCATTTTACAATTCTGGCCTAAGTTAGAAGCAGAGCCAATATTGTAAGATGTCGATAGTCCATATCTCGGAAACTATAAGAGATAATGCAATTTGGCAATCGGCAACGTTATTAGCATGCCGAATAATACTTGGAGTGTGAATTGGAGCGAAATCGCTAATTCATAAGACCATTTTACAATTTTGACCCAAGTTAGAAGCAGAGCCAATATTGTAAAATGTCGATAGTCCATATCTCGGAAACTATAAGTGATAATGCAATTTGGCAATCGGCAACGTTATTAGCATGCCGAATATTACTTGGAATGTGAATTACAACGAAATCGCTAATGCATAAGGCCATTTTACAATTCTGGATCAAGTTAGATGCAGCGGCAATATTGCAAGATGTCGATAGTCCACATCTCGGAAACTATAAGAGATAATGCAATTTGGCAATCGGCAACGTAATCAGCTTGCCGAATATTACTTGGAATGTGAATTGGAGCGAAATCGCTAATTCATAAGACCATTTTACAATTCTGGCCCAAGTTAGAAGCAGATCCAGTATTGTCAGATGCCGATAGTCCATATCTCGGAAACTATAAGAGATAATGCAATTTTGCAATCGGCAACGTACTTGGCATGCCGAATATTACTTGTAATGTGAATTGGAACGAAATCGCTAATTCATAAGACCATTTTACAATTCAGGCCCAAGTAAGAAGCAGAGCCAATATTGCAAGATGTCGATAGTCCATATCTCGGAAACTATAAGAGATAATGCTATTTGGCAATCGGCAATGTAATTAGCATGCCGAATATTACTTGGAATGTGAATTACAACGAAATCGCTAATTCATATGACCATTTTACAATTTTGACCCAAGTTAGAAGCAGAGCCAATATTGTAAAATGTCGATAGTCCATATCTCGGAAGCTATAAGAGATAATGCAATTTGGCAATCGGCAATGTAATTAGCATGCCGAATATTACTTGGAATGTGAATTACAACGAAATCGCTAATTCATAAGGCCATTTTACAATTCTGGCCCAAGTTAGAAGCAGAGCCAATATTGCAAGATGTCGATAGTCCATATCTCGGAAACTATAAGAGATAATGCAATTTGGCAATCGGCAACGTAATTATCATGCCGAATATTACTTGGAATGTGAATTGGAGCGAAATCGCTAATTCATAAGGCCATTTTACAATTTTGACCCAAGTTAGAAGCAGAGCCAATATTGTCAGATGTCGATAGTCCATATCTCGGAAGCTATAAGAGATAATGCTATTTGGCAATCGGCAACGTAATTAGCATGCCGAATATTACTTGGAATGTGAATTACAACGGAATCGCTAATTCATAAGGCCATTTAACAATTCTGGCCCAACTTAGAAGCAGAGCCAATATTGCAAGATGTCGATAATCCATATCTCGGAAACTATAAGAGATAATGCAATTTGGCAATCGCCAACGTAATTAGCATGCCAAATATTACTTGGAATGTGAATTGGAGCGAAATCGCTAATTCATAAGACCATTTTACAATTCTGGCCCAAGTTAGAAGCAGAGCCAATATTGTCAGATGCCGATAGTCCATATCTCGGAAACTATAAGAGATAATGCAATTTTGCAATCGGCAACGTACTTAGCATGCCGAATATTACTTGTAATGTGAATTGGAACGAAATCGCTAATTCATAAGACAATTTTACAATTCTGGCCCAAGTAAGAAGCAGAGCTAATATTGCAAGATGTCGATAGTCCATATCTCGGAAACTATAAGAGATAATGCAATTTGGCAATCGGCAATGTAATTAGCGTGCCGAATATTACTTGGAATATGAATTACAACGAAATCGCTAATTCATAAGGCCATTTTACAATTCTGGCCCAAGTTAGAAGCAGAGCCAATATTGCAAGATGTCGATAGTCCATATCTCGAAAACTATAAGGGATAATGCAATTTGGCAATCGGCAACGTTATTAGCATGCCGAATATTATTTGGAATGTGAATTACAATGAAATTGCTAATTCATAAAGCCATTTTACAATTCTGGCCCAAGTTAGAAGCAGAGACAATATTGCAAGATGTCGATAGTCCATATCTCGGAAACTATAAGAGATAATGCAATTTGGCAATCGGCAACGTAATTAACATGCTGAATATTACTTGGAATGTGAATTGGAGCGAAATCGCTAATTCATAAGACCATTTTACAATTTTGACCCAAGTTAGAAGCAGAGCCAATATTGTCAGATGTCGATAGTCCATATCTCGGAAACTATAAGAGATAATGCTATTTGGCAATCGGCAACGTAATTAGCATGCCGAATATTACTTGGAATGTGAATTACAACGAAATCGCTAATTCATAAGGCCATTTTACAATTCTGGCCCAAGTTAAAAGCAGAGCCAATATTGCAAGATGTCGATAGTCCATATCTCGGAAACTATAAGAGATAATGCAATTTCGCAATCGGCAACGTAATTAGCATGCCAAATATTACTTGGAATGTGAATTGGAGCGAAATCGCTAATTCATAAGACCATTTTACAATTCTGGCTCAAGTTAGAAGCAGAGATAATATTGTCAGATGCCGATAGTCCATATCTCGGAAACTATAAGAGATAATGCAATTTGGCAATCGGCAACGTAATTAGCATGCCGAATATGACTTGGAATGTGAATTGGAGCGAAATCGCTAATTCATAAGACCATTTTACAATTTTGACCCAAGTTAGAAGCAGAGCCAATATTGCAATATGTCGATAGTCCATATCTCGTAAACTATAAGAGATAATGCAATTTGGCAATCGGCAACGTAATTAGCATGCCGAATAATACTTGGAATGTGAATTGGAGCGAAATCGCTAATTCATAAGACCATTTTACAATTTTGACCCAAGTTAGAAGCAGAGCCAATATTGTAAAATGTCGATAGTCCATATCTCGGAAACTATAAGTGATAATGCAATATGGCATTCGGCAACGTTATTAGCATGCCGAATATTACTTGCAATGTGATTTACAACGAAATCGCTAATGCATAAGACCGTTTTACAATTCTGGCCCAAGTAAGAAGCAGAGCTAATATTGCAAGATGTCGATAGTCCATATCTCGGAAACTAATAGAGATAATGCAATTTGGCAATCGGCAATGTAATTAGCGTGCCGAATATTACTTGGAATATGAATTACAACGAAATCGCTAATTCATAAGGCCATTTTACAATTCTGGCCCATGTTAGAAGCAGAGCCAATATTGCAAGATGTCGATAGTCCATATCTCGGAAACTATAAGGGATAATGCAATTTGGCAATCGGCAACGTTATTAGCATGCCGAATATTATTTGGAATGTGAATTACAATGAAATTGCTAATTCATAAAGCCATTTTACAATTCTGGCCCAAGTTAGAAGCAGAGCCAATATTGCAAGACGTCGATAGTCCATATCTCGGAAACTATAAGAGATAATGCAATTTGGCAATAGGCAGTGTAATTAGCATGCCGAATATTACTTGGAATGTGAATTACAACGAAATCGCTAATTCATAAGACCATTTTACAATTCTGGCCTAAGTTAGAAGCAGAGCCAATATTGTAAGATGTCGATAGTGCATATCTCGGAAACTATAAGAGATAATGCAATTTTGCAATCGGCAACGTACTTAGCATGCCGAATATTACTTGTAATGTGAATTGGAACGAAATCGCTAATTCATAAGACCATTTTACAATTCTGGCCCAAGTAAGAAGAAGAGCCAATATTGCAAGATGTCGATAGTCCATATCTCGGAAACTATAAGAGATAATGCAATTTGGCAATCGGCAATGTAATTAGCGTGCCGAATATTACTTCGAATATGAATTACAACGGAATCGCTAATTCATAAGGCCATTTTACAATTCTGGCCCAAGTTAGAAGCAGAGCCAATATTGCAAGATGTCGATAGTCCATATCTCGGAAACTATAAGGGATAATGCAATTTGGCAATCGGCAACGTTATTAGCATGCCGAATATTATTTGGAATGTGAATTACAATGAAATTGTTAATTCATAAAGCCATTTTACAATTCTGGCCCAAGTTAGAAGCAGAGCCAATATTGCAAGACGTCGATAGTCCATATCTCGGAAACTATAAGAGATAATGCAATTTGGCAATAGGCAATGTAATTAGCATGCCGAATATTACTTGGAATGTGAATTACAACGAAATCGCTAATTCATAAGACCATTTTACAATTCTGGCCTAAGTTAGAAGCAGAGCCAATATTGTAAGATGTCGATAGTCCATATCTCGGAAACTATAAGAGATAATGCAATTTGGCAATCGGCAATGTAATTAGCGTGCCGAATATTACTTGGAATATGAATTACAACGGAATCGCTAATTCATAAGGCCATTTTACAATTCTGGCCCAAGTTAGAAGCAGAGCCAATATTGCAAGATGTCGATAGTCCATATCTCGGAAACTATAAGGGATAATGCAATTTGGCAATCGGCAACGTTATTAGCATGCCGAATATTATTTGGAATGTGAATTACAATGAAATTGTTAATTCATAAAGCCATTTTACAATTCTGGCCCAAGTTAGAAGCAGAGCCAATATTGCAAGACGTCGATAGTCCATATCTCGGAAACTATAAGAGATAATGCAATTTGGCAATAGGCAATGTAATTAGCATGCCGAATATTACTTGGAATGTGAATTACAACGAAATCGCTAATTCATAAGACCATTTTACAATTCTGGCCTAAGTTAGAAGCAGAGCCAATATTGTAAGATGTCGATAGTCCATATCTCGGAAACTATAAGAGATAATGCAATTTGGCAATCGGCAACGTTATTAGCATGCCGAATAATACTTGGAATGTGAATTGGAGCGAAATCGCTAATTCATAAGACCATTTTACAATTTTGACCCAAGTTAGAAGCAGAGCCAATATTGTAAAATGTCGATAGTCCATATCTCGGAAACTATAAGTGATAATGCAATTTGGCAATCGGCAACGTTATTAGCATGCCGAATATTACTTGGAATGTGAATTACAACGAAATCGCTAATGCATAAGGCCATTTTACAATTCTGGATCAAGTTAGATGCAGCGGCAATATTGCAAGATGTCGATAGTCCACATCTCGGAAACTATAAGAGATAATGCAATTTGGCAATCGGCAACGTAATCAGCTTGCCGAATATTACTTGGAATGTGAATTGGAGCGAAATCGCTAATTCATAAGACCATTTTACAATTCTGGCCCAAGTTAGAAGCAGATCCAATATTGTCAGATGCCGATAGTCCATATCTCGGAAACTATAAGAGATAATGCAATTTTGCAATCGGCAACGTACTTGGCATGCCGAATATTACTTGTAATGTGAATTGGAACGAAATCGCTAATTCATAAGACCATTTTACAATTCAGGCCCAAGTAAGAAGCAGAACCAATATTGCAAGATGTCGATAGTCCATATCTCGGAAACTATAAGAGATAATGCTATTTGGCAATCGGCAATGTAATTAGCATGCCGAATATTACTTGGAATGTGAATTACAACGAAATCGCTAATTCATATGACCATTTTACAATTTTGACCCAAGTTAGAAGCAGAGCCAATATTGTAAAATGTCGATAGTCCATATCTCGGAAGCTATAAGAGATAATGCAATTTGGCAATCGGCAATGTAATTAGCATGCCGAATATTACTTGGAATGTGAATTACAACGAAATCGCTAATTCATAAGGCCATTTTACAATTCTGGCCCAAGTTAGAAGCAGAGCCAATATTGCAAGATGTCGATAGTCCATATCTCGGAAACTATAAGAGATAATGCAATTTGGCAATCGGCAACGTAATTAGCATGCCGAATATTACTTGGAATGTGAATTGGAGCGAAATCGCTAATTCATAAGGCCATTTTACAATTTTGACCCAAGTTAGAAGCAGAGCCAATATTGTCAGATGTCGATAGTCCATATCTCGGAAGCTATAAGAGATAATGCTATTTGGCAATCGGCAACGTAATTAGCATGCCGAATATTACTTGGAATGTGAATTACAACGGAATCGCTAATTCATAAGGCCATTTAACAATTCTGGCCCAACTTAGAAGCAGAGCCAATATTGCAAGATGTCGATAATCCATATCTCGGAAACTATAAGAGATAATGCAATTTGGCAATCGCCAACGTAATTAGCATGCCAAATATTACTTGGAATGTGAATTGGAGCGAAATCGCTAATTCATAAGACCATTTTACAATTCTGGCCCAAGTTAGAAGCAGAGCCAATATTGTCAGATGCCGATAGTCCATATCTCGGAAACTATAAGAGATAATGCAATTTTGCAATCGGCAACGTACTTAGCATGCCGAATATTACTTGTAATGTGAATTGGAACGAAATCGCTAATTCATAAGACAATTTTACAATTCTGGCCCAAGTAAGAAGCAGAGCTAATATTGCAAGATGTCGATAGTCCATATCTCGGAAACTATAAGAGATAATGCAATTTGGCAATCGGCAATGTAATTAGCGTGCCGAATATTACTTGGAATATGAATTACAACGAAATCGCTAATTCATAAGGCCATTTTACAATTCTGGCCCAAGTTAGAAGCAGAGCCAATATTGCAAGATGTCGATAGTCCATATCTCGAAAACTATAAGGGATAATGCAATTTGGCAATCGGCAACGTTATTAGCATGCCGAATATTATTTGGAATGTGAATTACAATGAAATTGCTAATTCATAAAGCCATTTTACAATTCTGGCCCAAGTTAGAAGCAGAGACAATATTGCAAGATGTCGATAGTCCATATCTCGGAAACTATAAGAGATAATGCAATTTGGCAATCGGCAACGTAATTAGCATGCTGAATATTACTTGGAATGTGAATTGGAGCGAAATCGCTAATTCATAAGACCATTTTACAATTTTGACCCAAGTTAGAAGCAGAGCCAATATTGTCAGATGTCGATAGTCCATATCTCGGAAACTATAAGAGATAATGCTATTTGGCAATCGGCAACGTAATTAGCATGCCGAATATTACTTGGAATGTGAATTACAACGAAATCGCTAATTCATAAGGCCATTTTACAATTCTGGCCCAAGTTAAAAGCAGAGCCAATATTGCAAGATGTCGATAGTCCATATCTCGGAAACTATAAGAGATAATGCAATTTCGCAATCGGCAACGTAATTAGCATGCCAAATATTACTTGGAATGTGAATTGGAGCGAAATCGCTAATTCATAAGACCATTTTACAATTCTGGCTCAAGTTAGAAGCAGAGATAATATTGTCAGATGCCGATAGTCCATATCTCGGAAACTATAAGAGATAATGCAATTTGGCAATCGGCAACGTAATTAGCATGCCGAATATGACTTGGAATGTGAATTGGAGCGAAATCGCTAATTCATAAGACCATTTTACAATTTTGACCCAAGTTAGAAGCAGAGCCAATATTGCAATATGTCGATAGTCCATATCTCGTAAACTATAAGAGATAATGCAATTTGGCAATCGGCAACGTAATTAGCATGCCGAATAATACTTGGAATGTGAATTGGAGCGAAATCGCTAATTCATAAGACCATTTTACAATTTTGACCCAAGTTAGAAGCAGAGCCAATATTGTAAAATGTCGATAGTCCATATCTCGGAAACTATAAGTGATAATGCAATATGGCATTCGGCAACGTTATTAGCATGCCGAATATTACTTGGAATGTGAATTACAACGAAATCGCTAATGCATAAGACCGTTTTACAATTCTGGCCCAAGTAAGAAGCAGAGCTAATATTGCAAGATGTCGATAGTCCATATCTCGTAAACTATAAGAGATAATGCAATTTGGCAATCGGCAACGTAATTAGCATGCCGAATAATACTTGGAATGTGAATTGGAGCGAAATCGCTAATTCATAAGACCATTTTACAATTTTGACCCAAGTTAGAAGCAGAGCCAATATTGTAAAATGTCGATAGTCCATATCTCGGAAACTATAAGTGATAATGCAATATGGCATTCGGCAACGTTATTAGCATGCCGAATATTACTTGCAATGTGATTTACAACGAAATCGCTAATGCATAAGACCGTTTTACAATTCTGGCCCAAGTAAGAAGCAGAGCTAATATTGCAAGATGTCGATAGTCCATATCTCGGAAACTAATAGAGATAATGCAATTTGGCAATCGGCAATGTAATTAGCGTGCCGAATATTACTTGGAATATGAATTACAACGAAATCGCTAATTCATAAGGCCATTTTACAATTCTGGCCCATGTTAGAAGCAGAGCCAATATTGCAAGATGTCGATAGTCCATATCTCGGAAACTATAAGGGATAATGCAATTTGGCAATCGGCAACGTTATTAGCATGCCGAATATTATTTGGAATGTGAATTACAATGAAATTGCTAATTCATAAAGCCATTTTACAATTCTGGCCCAAGTTAGAAGCAGAGCCAATATTGCAAGACGTCGATAGTCCATATCTCGGAAACTATAAGAGATAATGCAATTTGGCAATAGGCAGTGTAATTAGCATGCCGAATATTACTTGGAATGTGAATTACAACGAAATCGCTAATTCATAAGACCATTTTACAATTCTGGCCTAAGTTAGAAGCAGAGCCAATATTGTAAGATGTCGATAGTGCATATCTCGGAAACTATAAGAGATAATGCAATTTTGCAATCGGCAACGTACTTAGCATGCCGAATATTACTTGTAATGTGAATTGGAACGAAATCGCTAATTCATAAGACCATTTTACAATTCTGGCCCAAGTAAGAAGAAGAGCCAATATTGCAAGATGTCGATAGTCCATATCTCGGAAACTATAAGAGATAATGCAATTTGGCAATCGGCAATGTAATTAGCGTGCCGAATATTACTTCGAATATGAATTACAACGGAATCGCTAATTCATAAGGCCATTTTACAATTCTGGCCCAAGTTAGAAGCAGAGCCAATATTGCAAGATGTCGATAGTCCATATCTCGGAAACTATAAGGGATAATGCAATTTGGCAATCGGCAACGTTATTAGCATGCCGAATATTATTTGGAATGTGAATTACAATGAAATTGTTAATTCATAAAGCCATTTTACAATTCTGGCCCAAGTTAGAAGCAGAGCCAATATTGCAAGACGTCGATAGTCCATATCTCGGAAACTATAAGAGATAATGCAATTTGGCAATAGGCAATGTAATTAGCATGCCGAATATTACTTGGAATGTGAATTACAACGAAATCGCTAATTCATAAGACCATTTTACAATTCTGGCCTAAGTTAGAAGCAGAGCCAATATTGTAAGATGTCGATAGTCCATATCTCGGAAACTATAAGAGATAATGCAATTTGGCAATCGGCAATGTAATTAGCGTGCCGAATATTACTTGGAATATGAATTACAACGGAATCGCTAATTCATAAGGCCATTTTACAATTCTGGCCCAAGTTAGAAGCAGAGCCAATATTGCAAGATGTCGATAGTCCATATCTCGGAAACTATAAGGGATAATGCAATTTGGCAATCGGCAACGTTATTAGCATGCCGAATATTATTTGGAATGTGAATTACAATGAAATTGTTAATTCATAAAGCCATTTTACAATTCTGGCCCAAGTTAGAAGCAGAGCCAATATTGCAAGACGTCGATAGTCCATATCTCGGAAACTATAAGAGATAATGCAATTTGGCAATAGGCAATGTAATTAGCATGCCGAATATTACTTGGAATGTGAATTACAACGAAATCGCTAATTCATAAGACCATTTTACAATTCTGGCCTAAGTTAGAAGCAGAGCCAATATTGTAAGATGTCGATAGTCCATATCTCGGAAACTATAAGAGATAATGCAATTTGGCAATCGGCAACGTTATTAGCATGCCGAATAATACTTGGAATGTGAATTACAACGAAATCGCTAATGCATAAGGCCATTTTACAATTCTGGATCAAGTTAGATGCAGCGGCAATATTGCAAGATGTCGATAGTCCACATCTCGGAAACTATAAGAGATAATGCAATTTGGCAATCGGCAACGTAATCAGCTTGCCGAATATTACTTGGAATGTGAATTGGAGCGAAATCGCTAATTCATAAGACCATTTTACAATTCTGGCCCAAGTTAGAAGCAGATCCAATATTGTCAGATGCCGATAGTCCATATCTCGGAAACTATAAGAGATAATGCAATTTTGCAATCGGCAACGTACTTGGCATGCCGAATATTACTTGTAATGTGAATTGGAACGAAATCGCTAATTCATAAGACCATTTTACAATTCAGGCCCAAGTAAGAAGCAGAACCAATATTGCAAGATGTCGATAGTCCATATCTCGGAAACTATAAGAGATAATGCTATTTGGCAATCGGCAATGTAATTAGCATGCCGAATATTACTTGGAATGTGAATTACAACGAAATCGCTAATTCATATGACCATTTTACAATTTTGACCCAAGTTAGAAGCAGAGCCAATATTGTAAAATGTCGATAGTCCATATCTCGGAAGCTATAAGAGATAATGCAATTTGGCAATCGGCAATGTAATTAGCATGCCGAATATTACTTGGAATGTGAATTACAACGAAATCGCTAATTCATAAGGCCATTTTACAATTCTGGCCCAAGTTAGAAGCAGAGCCAATATTGCAAGATGTCGATAGTCCATATCTCGGAAACTATAAGAGATAATGCAATTTGGCAATCGGCAACGTAATTAGCATGCCGAATATTACTTGGAATGTGAATTGGAGCGAAATCGCTAATTCATAAGGCCATTTTACAATTTTGACCCAAGTTAGAAGCAGAGCCAATATTGTCAGATGTCGATAGTCCATATCTCGGAAGCTATAAGAGATAATGCTATTTGGCAATCGGCAACGTAATTAGCATGCCGAATATTACTTGGAATGTGAATTACAACGGAATCGCTAATTCATAAGGCCATTTAACAATTCTGGCCCAACTTAGAAGCAGAGCCAATATTGCAAGATGTCGATAATCCATATCTCGGAAACTATAAGAGATAATGCAATTTGGCAATCGCCAACGTAATTAGCATGCCAAATATTACTTGGAATGTGAATTGGAGCGAAATCGCTAATTCATAAGACCATTTTACAATTCTGGCCCAAGTTAGAAGCAGAGCCAATATTGTCAGATGCCGATAGTCCATATCTCGGAAACTATAAGAGATAATGCAATTTTGCAATCGGCAACTTACTTAGCATGCCGAATATTACTTGTAATGTGAATTGGAACGAAATCGCTAATTCATAAGACAATTTTACAATTCTGGCCCAAGTAAGAAGCAGAGCTAATATTGCAAGATGTCGATAGTCCATATCTCGGAAACTATAAGAGATAATGCAATTTGGCAATCGGCAATGTAATTAGCGTGCCGAATATTACTTGGAATATGAATTACAACGAAATCGCTAATTCATAAGGCCATTTTACAATTCTGGCCCAAGTTAGAAGCAGAGCCAATATTGCAAGATGTCGATAGTCCATATCTCGAAAACTATAAGGGATAATGCAATTTGGCAATCGGCAACGTTATTAGCATGCCGAATATTATTTGGAATGTGAATTACAATGAAATTGCTAATTCATAAAGCCATTTTACAATTCTGGCCCAAGTTAGAAGCAGAGACAATATTGCAAGATGTCGATAGTCCATATCTCGGAAACTATAAGAGATAATGCAATTTGGCAATCGGCAACGTAATTAGCATGCTGAATATTACTTGGAATGTGAATTGGAGCGAAATCGCTAATTCATAAGACCATTTTACAATTTTGACCCAAGTTAGAAGCAGAGCCAATATTGTCAGATGTCGATAGTCCATATCTCGGAAACTATAAGAGATAATGCTATTTGGCAATCGGCAACGTAATTAGCATGCCGAATATTACTTGGAATGTGAATTACAACGAAATCGCTAATTCATAAGGCCATTTTACAATTCTGGCCCAAGTTAAAAGCAGAGCCAATATTGCAAGATGTCGATAGTCCATATCTCGGAAACTATAAGAGATAATGCAATTTCGCAATCGGCAACGTAATTAGCATGCCAAATATTACTTGGAATGTGAATTGGAGCGAAATCGCTAATTCATAAGACCATTTTACAATTCTGGCTCAAGTTAGAAGCAGAGATAATATTGTCAGATGCCGATAGTCCATATCTCGGAAACTATAAGAGATAATGCAATTTGGCAATCGGCAACGTAATTAGCATGCCGAATATGACTTGGAATGTGAATTGGAGCGAAATCGCTAATTCATAAGACCATTTTACAATTTTGACCCAAGTTAGAAGCAGAGCCAATATTGCAATATGTCGATAGTCCATATCTCGTAAACTATAAGAGATAATGCAATTTGGCAATCGGCAACGTAATTAGCATGCCGAATAATACTTGGAATGTGAATTGGAGCGAAATCGCTAATTCATAAGACCATTTTACAATTTTGACCCAAGTTAGAAGCAGAGCCAATATTGTAAAATGTCGATAGTCCATATCTCGGAAACTATAAGTGATAATGCAATATGGCATTCGGCAACGTTATTAGCATGCCGAATATTACTTGGAATGTGAATTACAACGAAATCGCTAATGCATAAGACCGTTTTACAATTCTGGCCCAAGTAAGAAGCAGAGCTAATATTGCAAGATGTCGATAGTCCATATCTCGGAAACTAATAGAGATAATGCAATTTGGCAATCGGCAATGTAATTAGCGTGCCGAATATTACTTGGAATATGAATTACAACGAAATCGCTAATTCATAAGGCCATTTTACAATTCTGGCCCATGTTAGAAGCAGAGCCAATATTGCAAGATGTCGATAGTCCATATCTCGGAAACTATAAGGGATAATGCAATTTGGCAATCGGCAACGTTATTAGCATGCCGAATATTATTTGGAATGTGAATTACAATGAAATTGCTAATTCATAAAGCCATTTTACAATTCTGGCCCAAGTTAGAAGCAGAGCCAATATTGCAAGACGTCGATAGTCCATATCTCGGAAACTATAAGAGATAATGCAATTTGGCAATAGGCAGTGTAATTAGCATGCCGAATATTACTTGGAATGTGAATTACAACGAAATCGCTAATTCATAAGACCATTTTACAATTCTGGCCTAAGTTAGAAGCAGAGCCAATATTGTAAGATGTCGATAGTGCATATCTCGGAAACTATAAGAGATAATGCAATTTTGCAATCGGCAACGTACTTAGCATGCCGAATATTACTTGTAATGTGAATTGGAACGAAATCGCTAATTCATAAGACCATTTTACAATTCTGGCCCAAGTAAGAAGAAGAGCCAATATTGCAAGATGTCGATAGTCCATATCTCGGAAACTATAAGAGATAATGCAATTTGGCAATCGGCAATGTAATTAGCGTGCCGAATATTACTTCGAATATGAATTACAACGGAATCGCTAATTCATAAGGCCATTTTACAATTCTGGCCCAAGTTAGAAGCAGAGCCAATATTGCAAGATGTCGATAGTCCATATCTCGGAAACTATAAGGGATAATGCAATTTGGCAATCGGCAACGTTATTAGCATGCCGAATATTATTTGGAATGTGAATTACAATGAAATTGTTAATTCATAAAGCCATTTTACAATTCTGGCCCAAGTTAGAAGCAGAGCCAATATTGCAAGACGTCGATAGTCCATATCTCGGAAACTATAAGAGATAATGCAATTTGGCAATAGGCAATGTAATTAGCATGCCGAATATTACTTGGAATGTGAATTACAACGAAATCGCTAATTCATAAGACCATTTTACAATTCTGGCCTAAGTTAGAAGCAGAGCCAATATTGTAAGATGTCGATAGTCCATATCTCGGAAACTATAAGAGATAATGCAATTTGGCAATCGGCAACGTTATTAGCATGCCGAATAATACTTGGAATGTGAATTGGAGCGAAATCGCTAATTCATAAGACCATTTTACAATTTTGACCCAAGTTAGAAGCAGAGCCAATATTGTAAAATGTCGATAGTCCATATCTCGGAAACTATAAGTGATAATGCAATTTGGCAATCGGCAACGTTATTAGCATGCCGAATATTACTTGGAATGTGAATTACAACGAAATCGCTAATGCATAAGGCCATTTTACAATTCTGGCCCAAGTTAGATGCAGAGGCAATATTGCAAGATGTCGATAGTCCACATCTCGGAAACTATAAGAGATAATGCAATTTGGCAATCGGCAACGTAATCAGCTTGCCGAATATTACTTGGAATGTGAATTGGAGCGAAATCGCTAATTCATAAGACCATTTTACAATTCTGGCCCAAGTTAGAAGCAGATCCAATATTGTCAGATGCCGATAGTCCATATCTCGGAAACTATAAGAGATAATGCAATTTTGCAATCGGCAACGTACTTAGCATGCCGAATATTACTTGTAATGTGAATTGGAACGAAATCGCTAATTCATAAGACCATTTTACAATTCAGGCCCAAGTAAGAAGCAGAGCCAATATTGCAAGATGTCGATAGTCCATATCTCGGAAACTATAAGAGATAATGCTATTTGGCAATCGGCAATGTAATTAGCATGCCGAATATTACTTGGAATGTGAATTACAACGAAATCGCTAATTCATAAGACCATTTTACAATTTTGACCCAAGTTAGAAGCAGAGCCAATATTGCAAGATGTCGATAGTCCATATCTCGGAAACTATAAGAGATAATGCAATTTGGCAATCGGCAATGTAATTAGCGTGCCGAATATTACTTGGAATATGAATTACAACGGAATCGCTAATTCATAAGGCCATTTTACAATTCTGGCCCAAGTTAGAAGCAGAGCCAATATTGCAAGATGTCGATAGTCCATATCTCGGAAACTATAAGGGATAATGCAATTTGGCAATCGGCAACGTTATTAGCATGCCGAATATTATTTGGAATGTGAATTACAATGAAATTGTTAATTCATAAAGCCATTTTACAATTCTGGCCCAAGTTAGAAGCAGAGCCAATATTGCAAGACGTCGATAGTCCATATCTCGGAAACTATAAGAGATAATGCAATTTGGCAATAGGCAATGTAATTAGCATGCCGAATATTACTTGGAATGTGAATTACAACGAAATCGCTAATTCATAAGACCATTTTACAATTCTGGCCTAAGTTAGAAGCAGAGCCAATATTGTAAGATGTCGATAGTCCATATCTCGGAAACTATAAGAGATAATGCAATTTGGCAATCGGCAACGTTATTAGCATGCCGAATAATACTTGGAATGTGAATTGGAGCGAAATCGCTAATTCATAAGACCATTTTACAATTTTGACCCAAGTTAGAAGCAGAGCCAATATTGTAAAATGTCGATAGTCCATATCTCGGAAACTATAAGTGATAATGCAATTTGGCAATCGGCAACGTTATTAGCATGCCGAATATTACTTGGAATGTGAATTACAACGAAATCGCTAATGCATAAGGCCATTTTACAATTCTGGATCAAGTTAGATGCAGCGGCAATATTGCAAGATGTCGATAGTCCACATCTCGGAAACTATAAGAGATAATGCAATTTGGCAATCGGCAACGTAATCAGCTTGCCGAATATTACTTGGAATGTGAATTGGAGCGAAATCGCTAATTCATAAGACCATTTTACAATTCTGGCCCAAGTTAGAAGCAGATCCAATATTGTCAGATGCCGATAGTCCATATCTCGGAAACTATAAGAGATAATGCAATTTTGCAATCGGCAACGTACTTGGCATGCCGAATATTACTTGTAATGTGAATTGGAACGAAATCGCTAATTCATAAGACCATTTTACAATTCAGGCCCAAGTAAGAAGCAGAGCCAATATTGCAAGATGTCGATAGTCCATATCTCGGAAACTATAAGAGATAATGCTATTTGGCAATCGGCAATGTAATTAGCATGCCGAATATTACTTGGAATGTGAATTACAACGAAATCGCTAATTCATATGACCATTTTACAATTTTGACCCAAGTTAGAAGCAGAGCCAATATTGTAAAATGTCGATAGTCCATATCTCGGAAGCTATAAGAGATAATGCAATTTGGCAATCGGCAATGTAATTAGCATGCCGAATATTACTTGGAATGTGAATTACAACGAAATCGCTAATTCATAAGGCCATTTTACAATTCTGGCCCAAGTTAGAAGCAGAGCCAATATTGCAAGATGTCGATAGTCCATATCTCGGAAACTATAAGAGATAATGCAATTTGGCAATCGGCAACGTAATTAGCATGCCGAATATTACTTGGAATGTGAATTGGAGCGAAATCGCTAATTCATAAGGCCATTTTACAATTTTGACCCAAGTTGGAAGCAGAGCCAATATTGTCAGATGTCGATAGTCCATATCTCGGAAGCTATAAGAGATAATGCTATTTGGCAATCGGCAACGTAATTAGCATGCCGAATATTACTTGGAATGTGAATTACAACGGAATCGCTAATTCATAAGGCCATTTAACAATTCTGGCCCAACTTAGAAGCAGAGCCAATATTGCAAGATGTCGATAATCCATATCTCGGAAACTATAAGAGATAATGCAATTTGGCAATCGCCAACGTAATTAGCATGCCAAATATTACTTGGAATGTGAATTGGAGCGAAATCGCTAATTCATAAGACCATTTTACAATTCTGGCCCAAGTTAGAAGCAGAGCCAATATTGTCAGATGCCGATAGTCCATATCTCGGAAACTATAAGTGATAATGCAATTTTGCAATCGGCAACGTACTTAGCATGCCGAATATTACTTGTAATGTGAATTGGAACGAAATCGCTAATTCATAAGACCATTTTACAATTCTGGCCCAAGTAAGAAGCAGAGCTAATATTGCAAGATGTCGATAGTCCATATCTCGGAAACTATAAGAGATAATGCAATTTGGCAATCGGCAATGTAATTAGCGTGCCGAATATTACTTGGAATATGAATTACAACGAAATCGCTAATTCATAAGGCCATTTTACAATTCTGGCCCAAGTTAGAAGCAGAGCCAATATTGCAAGATGTCGATAGTCCATATCTCGAAAACTATAAGGGATAATGCAATTTGGCAATCGGCAACGTTATTAGCATGCCGAATATTATTTGGAATGTGAATTACAATGAAATTGCTAATTCATAAAGCCATTTTACAATTCTGGCCCAAGTTAGAAGCAGAGACAATATTGCAAGATGTCGATAGTCCATATCTCGGAAACTATAAGAGATAATGCAATTTGGCAATCGGCAACGTAATTAGCATGCTGAATATTACTTGGAATGTGAATTGGAGCGAAATCGCTAATTCATAAGACCATTTTACAATTTTGACCCAAGTTAGAAGCAGAGCCAATATTGTCAGATGTCGATAGTCCATATCTCGGAAACTATAAGAGATAATGCTATTTGGCAATCGGCAACGTAATTAGCATGCCGAATATTACTTGGAATGTGAATTACAACGAAATCGCTAATTCATAAGGCCATTTTACAATTCTGGCCCAAGTTAAAAGCAGAGCCAATATTGCAAGATGTCGATAGTCCATATCTCGGAAACTATAAGAGATAATGCAATTTCGCAATCGGCAACGTAATTAGCATGCCAAATATTACTTGGAATGTGAATTGGAGCGAAATCGCTAATTCATAAGACCATTTTACAATTCTGGCTCAAGTTAGAAGCAGAGATAATATTGTCAGATGCCGATAGTCCATATCTCGGAAACTATAAGAGATAATGCAATTTCGCAATCGGCAACGTAATTAGCATGCCGAATATGACTTGGAATGTGAATTGGAGCGAAATCGCTAATTCATAAGACCATTTTACAATTTTGACCCAAGTTAGAAGCAGAGCCAATATTGCAATATGTCGATAGTCCATATCTCGTAAACTATAAGAGATAATGCAATTTGGCAATCGGCAACGTAATTAGCATGCCGAATAATACTTGGAATGTGAATTGGAGCGAAATCGCTAATTCATAAGACCATTTTACAATTTTGACCCAAGTTAGAAGCAGAGCCAATATTGTAAAATGTCGATAGTCCATATCTCGGAAACTATAAGTGATAATGCAATATGGCATTCGGCAACGTTATTAGCATGCCGAATATTACTTGGAATGTGAATTACAACGAAATCGCTAATGCATAAGACCGTTTTACAATTCTGGCCCAAGTAAGAAGCAGAGCTAATATTGCAAGATGTCGATAGTCCATATCTCGGAAACTAATAGAGATAATGCAATTTGGCAATCGGCAATGTAATTAGCGTGCCGAATATTACTTGGAATATGAATTACAACGAAATCGCTAATTCATAAGGCCATTTTACAATTCTGGCCCATGTTAGAAGCAGAGCCAATATTGCAAGATGTCGATAGTCCATATCTCGGAAACTATAAGGGATAATGCAATTTGGCAATCGGCAACGTTATTAGCATGCCGAATATTATTTGGAATGTGAATTACAATGAAATTGCTAATTCATAAAGCCATTTTACAATTCTGGCCCAAGTTAGAAGCAGAGCCAATATTGCAAGACGTCGATAGTCCATATCTCGGAAACTATAAGAGATAATGCAATTTGGCAATAGGCAGTGTAATTAGCATGCCGAATATTACTTGGAATGTGAATTACAACGAAATCGCTAATTCATAAGACCATTTTACAATTCTGGCCTAAGTTAGAAGCAGAGCCAATATTGTAAGATGTCGATAGTCCATATCTCGGAAACTATAAGAGATAATGCAATTTGGCAATCGGCAACGTTATTAGCATTCCGAATATTACTTGTAATGTGAATTGGAACGAAATCGCTAATTCATTAGGCCATTTTACAATTCTGGCCCAAGTTAGAAGCAGAGCCAATATTGCAAGATGTCGATAGTCCATATCTCGGAAACTATAAGAGATAATGCAATTTGGCAATCGGCAATGTAATTAGCGTGCCGAATATTACTCGGAATATGAATTACAATGAAATCGCTAATTCATAAAGCCATTTTACAATTCTTGCCCAAGTTAGAAGCAGAGCCAATATTGCAAGATGTCGATAGTCCATATCTCGGAAACTATAAGGGATAATCCAATTTGGCAATCGGCAACGTTATTAGCATGCCGAATATTATTTGGAATGTGAATTACAATGAAATTGCTAATTCATAAAGCCATTTTACAATTCTGGCCCAAGTTAGAAGCAGAGCCAATATTGCAAGACGTCGATAGTCCATATCTCGGAAACTATAAGAGATAATGCAATTTGGCAATAGGCAATGTAATTAGCATGCCGAATATTACTTGGAATGTGAATTATAACGAAATCGCTAATTCATAAGACCATTTTACACTTCTGGCCTAAGTTAAAAGCAGAGCCAATATTGTAAGATGCCGATAGTCCATATCTCGGAAACTATAAGAGATAATGCAATTTGGCAATCGGCAACGTTATTAGCATGCCGAATATTACTTGGAATGTGAATTGGGGCGAAATCGCTAATTCATAAGACCATTTTACAATTTTGACCCAAGTTAGAAGCAGAGCCAATATTGTAAAATGTCGATAGTATATATCTCGGAAACTATAAGAGATAATGCAATTTGGCAATCGGCAACGTAATTAGCATGCCGAATATGACTTGGAATGTGAATTGGAGCGAAATCGCTAATTCATAAGACCATTTTACAATTTTGACCCAAGTTAGAAGCAGAGCCAATATTGCAATATGTCGATAGTCCATATCTCGTAAACTATAAGAGATAATGCAATTTGGCAATCGGCAACGTAATTAGCATGCCGAATAATACTTGGAATGTGAATTGGAGCGAAATCGCTAATTCATAAGACCATTTTACAATTTTGACCCAAGTTAGAAGCAGAGCCAATATTGTAAAATGTCGATAGTCCATATCTCGGAAACTATAAGTGATAATGCAATATGGCATTCGGCAACGTTATTAGCATGCCGAATATTACTTGGAATGTGAATTACAACGAAATCGCTAATGCATAAGACCGTTTTACAATTCTGGCCCAAGTAAGAAGCAGAGCTAATATTGCAAGATGTCGATAGTCCATATCTCGGAAACTAATAGAGATAATGCAATTTGGCAATCGGCAATGTAATTAGCGTGCCGAATATTACTTGGAATATGAATTACAACGAAATCGCTAATTCATAAGGCCATTTTACAATTCTGGCCCATGTTAGAAGCAGAGCCAATATTGCAAGATGTCGATAGTCCATATCTCGGAAACTATAAGGGATAATGCAATTTGGCAATCGGCAACGTTATTAGCATGCCGAATATTATTTGGAATGTGAATTACAATGAAATTGCTAATTCATAAAGCCATTTTACAATTCTGGCCCAAGTTAGAAGCAGAGCCAATATTGCAAGACGTCGATAGTCCATATCTCGGAAACTATAAGAGATAATGCAATTTGGCAATAGGCAGTGTAATTAGCATGCCGAATATTACTTGGAATGTGAATTACAACGAAATCGCTAATTCATAAGACCATTTTACAATTCTGGCCTAAGTTAGAAGCAGAGCCAATATTGTAAGATGTCGATAGTCCATATCTCGGAAACTATAAGAGATAATGCAATTTGGCAATCGGCAACGTTATTAGCATTCCGAATATTACTTGTAATGTGAATTGGAACGAAATCGCTAATTCATTAGGCCATTTTACAATTCTGGCCCAAGTTAGAAGCAGAGCCAATATTGCAAGATGTCGATAGTCCATATCTCGGAAACTATAAGAGATAATGCAATTTGGCAATCGGCAATGTAATTAGTGTGCCGAATATTACTCGGAATATGAATTACAATGAAATCGCTAATTCATAAAGCCATTTTACAATTCTTGCCCAAGTTAGAAGCAGAGCCAATATTGCAAGATGTCGATAGTCCATATCTCGGAAACTATAAGGGATAATGCAATTTGGCAATCGGCAACGTTATTAGCATGCCGAATATTATTTGGAATGTGAATTACAATGAAATTGCAAATTCATAAAGCCATTTTACAATTCTGGCCCAAGTTAGAAGCAGAGCCAATATTGCAAGACGTCGATAGTCCATATCTCGGAAACTATAAGAGATAATGCAATTTGGCAATAGGCAATGTAATTAGCATGCCGAATATTACTTGGAATGTGAATTATAACGAAATCGCTAATTCATAAGACCATTTTACACTTCTGGCCTAAGTTAAAAGCAGAGCCAATATTGTAAGATGTCGATAGTCCATATCTCGGAAACTATAAGAGATAATGCAATTTGGCAATCGGCAACGTTATTAGCATGCCGAATATTACTTGGAATGTGAATTGGGGCGAAATCGCTAATTCATAAGACCATTTTACAATTTTGACCCAAGTTAGAAGCAGAGCCAATATTGTAAAATGTCGATAGTATATATCTCGGAAACTATAAGAGATAATGCAATTTGGCAATCGGCAACGTAATTAGCTTGCCGAATATTACTTGGAATGTGAATTGTAGCGAAATCGCTAATTCATAAGACCATTTTACAATTCTGGCCCAAGTTAGAAGCAGATCCAATATTGTCAGATGCCGATAGTCCATATCTCGGAAACTATAAGAGATAATGCAATTTTGCAATCGGCAACGTACTTAGCATGCCGAATATTACTTGTAAGGTGAATTGGAACGAAATCGCTAATTCATAAGACCGTTTTACAATTCTAGCCCAAGTAAGAAGCAGAGCCAATATTGCAAGATGTCGATAGTCCATATCTCGGGAACTAATAGAGATAATGCAATTTGGCAATCGGCAATGTAATTAGCGTGCCGAATATTACTTGGAATATGGATTACAACGAAATCGCTAATTCATAAGGCCATTTTACAATTCTGGCCCATGTTAGAAGCAGAGCCAATATTGCAAGATGTCGATAGTCCATATCTCGGAAACTATAAGGGATAATGCAATTTGGCAATCGGCAACGTTATTAGCATGCCGAATATTATTTGGAATGTGAATTACAATGAAATTGCTAATTCATAAAGCCATTTTACAATTCTGGCCCAAGTTAGAAGCAGAGCCAATATTGCAAGACGTCGATAGTCCATATCTCGGAAACTATAAGAGATAATGCAATTTGGCAATAGGCAGTGTAATTAGCATGCCGAATATTACTTGGAATGTGAATTACAACGAAATCGCTAATTCATAAGACCATTTTACAATTCTGGCCTAAGTTAGAAGCAGAGCCAATATTGTAAGATGTCGATAGTCCATATCTCGGAAACTATAAGAGATAATGCAATTTGGCAATCGGCAACGTTATTAGCATGCCGAATATTACTTGTAATGTGAATTGGAACGAAATCGCTAATTCATTAGGCCATTTTACAATTCTGGCCCAAGTTAGAAGCAGAGCCAATATTGCAAGATGTCGATAGTCCATATCTCGGAAACTATAAGAGATAATGCAATTTGGCAATGGGCAATGTAATTAGCGTGCCGAATATTACTCGGAATATGAATTACAATGAAATCGCTAATTCATAAAGCCATTTTACAATTCTTGCCCAAGTTGGAAGCAGAGCCAATATTGCAAGATGTCGATAGTCCATATCTCGGAAACTATAAGGGATAATGCAATTTGGCAATCGGCAACGTTATTAGCATGCCGAATATTATTTGGAATGTGAATTACAATGAAATTGCTAATTCATAAAGCCATTTTACAATTCTGGCCCAAGTTAGAAGCAGAGCCAATATTGCAAGACGTCGATAGTCCATATCTCGGAAACTATAAGAGATAATGCAATTTGGCAATAGGCAGTGTAATTAGCATGCCGAATATTACTTGGAATGTGAATTACAACGAAATCGCTAATTCATAAGACCATTTTACAATTCTGGCCTAAGTTAGAAGCAGAGCCAATATTGTAAGATGTCGATAGTGCATATCTCGGAAACTATAAGAGATAATGCAATTTTGCAATCGGCAACGTACTTAGCATGCCGAATATTACTTGTAATGTGAATTGGAACGAAATCGCTAATTCATAAGACCATTTTACAAATCTGGCCCAAGTAAGAAGAAGAGCCAATATTGCAAGATGTCGATAGTCCATATCTCGGAAACTATAAGAGATAATGCAATTTGGCAATCGGCAATGTAATTAGCGTGCCGAATATTACTTCGAATATGAATTACAACGGAATCGCTAATTCATAAGGCCATTTTACAATTCTGGCCCAAGTTAGAAGCAGAGCCAATATTGCAAGATGTCGATAGTCCATATCTCGGAAACTATAAGGGATAATGCAATTTGGCAATCGGCAACGTTATTAGCATGCCGAATATTATTTAAAATGTGAATTACAATGAAATTGTTAATTCATAAAGCCATTTTACAATTCTGGCCCAAGTTAGAAGCAGAGCCAATATTGCAAGACGTCGATAGTCCATATCTCGGAAACTATAAGAGATAATGCAATTTGGCAATAGGCAATGTAATTAGCATGCCGAATATTACTTGGAATGTGAATTACAACGAAATCGCTAATTCATAAGACCATTTTACAATTCTGGCCTAAGTTAGAAGCAGAGCCAATATTGTAAGATGTCGATAGTCCATATCTCGGAAACTATAAGAGATAATGCAATTTGGCAATCGGCAACGTTATTAGCATGCCGAATAATACTTGGAATGTGAATTGGAGCGAAATCGCTAATTCATAAGACCATTTTACAATTTTGACCCAAGTTAGAAGCAGAGCCAATATTGTAAAATGTCGATAGTCCATATCTCGGAAACTATAAGTGATAATGCAATTTGGCAATCGGCAACGTTATTAGCATGCCGAATATTACTTGGAATGTGAATTACAACGAAATCGCTAATGCATAAGGCCATTTTACAATTCTGGCCCAAGTTAGATGCAGAGGCAATATTGCAAGATGTCGATAGTCCACATCTCGGAAACTATAAGAGATAATGCAATTTGGCAATCGGCAACGTAATCAGCTTGCCGAATATTACTTGGAATGTGAATTGGAGCGAAATCGCTAATTCATAAGACCATTTTACAATTCTGGCCCAAGTTAGAAGCAGATCCAATATTGTCAGATGCCGATAGTCCATATCTCGGAAACTATAAGAGATAATGCAATTTTGCAATCGGCAACGTACTTAGCATGCCGAATATTACTTGTAATGTGAATTGGAACGAAATCGCTAATTCATAAGACCATTTTACAATTCAGGCCCAAGTAAGAAGCAGAGCCAATATTGCAAGATGTCGATAGTCCATATCTCGGAAACTATAAGAGATAATGCTATTTGGCAATCGGCAATGTAATTAGCATGCCGAATATTACTTGGAATGTGAATTACAACGAAATCGCTAATTCATAAGACCATTTTACAATTTTGACCCAAGTTAGAAGCAGAGCCAATATTGTAAAATGTCGATAGTTCATATCTCGGAAACTATAAGAGATAATGCAATTTGGCAATCGGCAACGTAATTAGCATGCCGAATATTACTTGGAATCTGAATTACAACGAAATCGCTAATTCATAAGACCATTTTACAATTCTGGCCCAAGTTAGAAGCAGAGCCAATATTGTCAGATGCCGAGAGTCCATATCTCGGACACTATACGAGATAATGCAATTTGGCAATCGGCGACGTAATTAGCATGCCGAATATTACTTGGAAAGTGAATTGGAACGAAATCGCTAATTCATAAGACCATTTTACAATTCTGGCCCAAGTTAGAAGCATAACCAATATTGTAAAATGTCGATAGTCCATATCTCGGAAACTATAAGAGATAATGCAATTTGGCAATCGGCAACGTAATTAGCATGCCGAATATTACTTGGAAAGTGAATTGGAACGAAATCGCTAATTCATAATACCATTTTACAATTCTGGCCCAAGTTAGAAACAGAGCTAATATTGTAAGATGTCGATAGTCCATATCTCGGAAACTATAAGAAATAATGCAATTTGGCAATCGGCAACGTTATTAGCATGCCGAATATTACTTGGAATGTGAATTACAACGAAATCGCTAATTCATAAGGCCATTTTACAATTCTGGCCCAAGATAGAAGCAGAGCCAATATTGCAAGATGTCGATAGTCCATATCTCAGAAACTATTAGAGATAATGCAATTTGGCAATCGGCAACGTAATTAGCATGCCGAATATTACTTGGAATGTGAATTGGAGCAAAATCGCTAATTCATAAGACCATTTTGCAATTTCGACCTAAGTTAGAAGCAGAGCCAATAATGTAGCATGCCGAATATTAGTTATAATGTGAATTGGAACGAAATCGCTA
This sequence comes from Rhynchophorus ferrugineus, assembly GCF_030347505.1. Lineage (NCBI taxonomy): Eukaryota > Metazoa > Arthropoda > Insecta > Coleoptera > Curculionidae > Rhynchophorus > Rhynchophorus ferrugineus. The sequence goes on from NW_027472691.1 coordinate 199,447, forward strand.
ATTCATAAGACCATTTTACAATTCTGGCCCAAGTTAGAAGCATAGCCAATATTGTAAAATGTCGATAGTTCATATCTCGGAAACTATAAGAGATAATGCAATTTGGCAATCGGCAACGTAATTAGCATGCCGAATATTACTTTTAAAGTGAATTGGAACGAAATCGCTAATTCATAAGACCGTTTTACAATTTTGGCCCAAGTTAGAAGCAGAGCCAATATTGTAAAATGTCGATAGTCCATATCTCGGAAACTATAAGAGACAATGCAATTTGGCAATCGGCAACGTTATTAGCATGCCGAATATTACTTGGAATGTGAATTACAACGAAATCGTTAATTCATTAGGCCATTTTACAATTCTGGCCCAAGTTAGAAGCAGAGCCAATATTGCAAGATGTCGATAGTCCATATCTCGGAAACTATAAGAGATAATGCAATTTGGCAATCGGCAGCGTAATTAGCATGCCGAATATTACTTGGAATGTGAATTACAACGATATCGCTAATTCATTAGGCCATTTTACAATTCTGGCCCAAGTTATAAGCAGAGCCAATATTGCAAGATGTCGATAGTCCATATCTCAGAAACTATTAAAGAAAATGCAATTTGGCAATCGGCAACGTAATTAGCATGCTGAATATTACTTGGAATGTGAATTACAACGAAATCGCTAATTCATAAGACCATTTTACAATTCTGGCCCAAGTAAGAACCAGAGCCAATATTGTAAAATGTCGATAGTCCGTATCTCGGAAACTATAAGAGATAATGCAATTTGGCAATCGGCAACGATATTAGCATGCCGAATATTACTTGGAATGTGAATTACAACGAAATCACTAATTCATAAGGCCATTTTACAATTCTGGCCCAAGTTAGAAGCAGAGCCAATATTGTCAGGGGTCGATAGTCCATATCTCGGAAACTATTAGAGATAATGCAATTTGGCAATCGGCAACGTAATTAGCATGCCGAATATTACTTGGAGTGTGAATTGGAACGAAATCGCTAATTCATAATACCATTTTACAATTTTGGCCCAAGTTAGAAGCAGAGCCAATATTGTAAAATGTCGATAGTCCATATCTCGGAAACTATAAGAGACAATGCAATTTGGCAATCGGCAACGTTATTAGCATGCCGAATATTACTTGGAATGTGAATTACAACGAAATCGTTAATTCATTAGGCCATTTTACAATTCTGGCCCAAGTTAGAAGCAGAGCCAATATTGCAAGATGTCGATAGTCCATATCTCGGAAACTATAAGAGATAATGCAATTTGGCAATCGGCAACGTAATTAGCATGCCGAATATTACTTGGAATGTGAATTACAACGAAATCGCTAATTCATTAGGCCATTTTACAATTCTGGCCCAAGTTATAAGCAGAGCCAATATTGCAAGATGTCGATAGTCCATATCTCAGAAACTATTAAAGAAAATGCAATTTGGCAATCGGCAACGTAATTAGCATGCCGAATATTACTTGGAATGTGAATTACAACGAAATCGCTAATTCATAAGACCATTTTACAATTCTGGCCCAAGTAAGAACCAGAGCCAATATTGTAAAATGTCGATAGTCCGTATCTCGGAAACTATAAGAGATAATGCAATTTGGCAATCGGCAACGATATTAGCATGCCGAATATTACTTGGAATGTGAATTACAACGAAATCACTAATTCATAAGGCCATTTTACAATTCTGGCCCAAGTTAGAAGCAGAGCCAATATTGTCAGGGGTCGATAGTCCATATCTCGGAAACTATTAGAGATAATGCAATTTGGCAATCGGCAACGTAATTAGCATGCCGAATATTACTTGGAGTGTGAATTGGAACGAAATCGCTAATTCATAATACCATTTTACAATTCTGGCCCAAGTTAGAAGCAGAGCTAATATTGTAAGATGTCGATAGTCCATATCTCGGAAACTATAAGAAATAATGCAATTTGGCAATCGGCAACGATATTAGCATGCCGAATATTACTTGGAATGTGAATTACAACGAAATCGCTAATTCATAAGGCCATTTTACAATTCTGGCCCAAGATAGAAGCAGAGCCAATATTGCAAGATGTCGATAGTCCATATCTCGGAAACTATAAGAGAAAATGCAATTTGGCAATCGGCAACGTAATTAGCATGCCGAATATTACTTGGAATGTGAATTACAACGAAATCGCTAATTCATTAGGCCATTTTACAATTCTGGCCCAAGTTAGAAGCAGAGCCAATATTGCAAGATGTCGATAGTCCATATCTCAGAGACTATTAGAGATAATGCAATTTGGCAATCGGCAACGTAATTAGCATGCCGAATATTACTTGGAATGTGAATTGGAGCGAAATCGCTAATTCATAAGACCATTTTGCAATTTCGACCTAAGTTAGAAGCAGAGCCAATAATGTAGCATGCCGAATATTAGTTATAATGTGAATTGGAACGAAATCGCTAATTCATAAGACCATTTTACAATTCTGGCCCAAGATAGAAGCATAGCCAATATTGTAAAATGTCGATAGTCCATATCACGGAAACTATAAGAGATAATGCAATTTGGCAATCGGCAACGTAATTAGCATGCCGAATATTACTTTTAAAGTGAATTGGAACGAAATCGCTAATTCATAAGACCGTTTTACAATTTTGGCCCAAGTTAGAAGCAGAGCCAATATTGTAAAATGTCGATAGTCCATATCTCGGAAACTATAAGAGATAATGCAATTTGGCAATCGGCAACGTTATTAGCATGCCGAATATTACTTGGAATGTGAATTACAACGAAATCGCTAATTCATTAGGCCATTTTACAATTCTGGCCCAAGTTAGAAGCAGAGCCAATATTGCAAGATGTCGATAGTCCATATCTCGGAAACTATAAGAGATAATGCAATTTGGCAATCGGCAACGTAATTATCATGCCGAATATTACTTGGAATGTGAATTACAACGAAATCGCTAATTCATTAGGCCATTTTACAATTCTGGCCCAAGTTAGAAGCAGAGCCAATATTGCAAGATGTCGATAGACCATATCTCAGAAACTATTAGAGAAAATGCAATTTGGCAATCGGCAACGTAATTAGCATGCCGAATATTACTTGGAATGTGAATTACAACGAAATCGCTAATTCATAAGACCATTTTACAATTCTGGCCCAAGTAAGAACCAGAGCCAATATTGTAAAATGTCGATAGTCCGTATCTCGGAAACTATAAGAGATAATGCAATTTGGCAATCGGCAACGTTATTAGCATGCCGAATATTACTTGGAATGTGAATTACAACGAAATCGCTAATTCATAAGACCATTTTACAATTCTGGCCCAAGTTAGAAGCAGAGCCAATATTGCAAGATGTCGATAGTCCATATCTCGGAAACTATAAGAGATAATGCAATTTGGCAATCGGCAACGTAATTAGCATGCCGAATATTACTTGGAATGTGAATTACAACGAAATCGCTAATTCATAAGGCCATTTTACAATTCTGGCCCAAGATAGAAGCAGCGCCAATATTGCAAGATGTCGATAGTCCATATCTCGGAAACTATAAGAGATAATGCAATTTGGCAATCGGCAACGTAATTAGCATGCCGAATATTACTAGGAATGTGAATTACTACGAAATCGCTAATTCATTAGGCCATTTTACAATTCTGGCCCAATTAGAAGCAGAGCCAATATTGCAAGATGTCGATAGTCCATATCTCAGAAACTATAAGAGATAATGCAATTTGGCAATCGGCAACGTAATTAGCATGCCGAATATTACTTGGAATGTGAATTGGAGCGAAATCGCTAATTCATAAGACCATTTTGCAATTTTGACCCAAGTTAGAAGCAGAGCCAATATTGTAAAATGTCGATAGTCCATATCTCGGAAACTATAAGAGATATTGCCATTTCGCAATCGGCAACGTTATTAGCATGCCGAATATTACTTGGAATGTGAATTGCAACGAAATCGCTAATTCATAAGGCCATTTTACAATTCTGGCCCAAGTTAGAAGCAGAGCCAATATTGCAAGATGTCGATAGTCCATATCTCGCAAACTTTAAGAGATAATGCAATTTGGCAATCGGCAACGTAATTAGCATGCCGAATATTACTTGGAATGTGAATTGGAACGAAATCGCTAATTCATAAGACCATTTTACAATTCTGGCCCAAGTTAGAAGCATAGACAATATTGTAAAATGTCGAGAGTCCATATCTCGGAAACAATAAGAGATAATGCAATTTAGCAATCGGCAACGTAATTAGCATGCCGAATATTACTTGGAAAGTGAATTGGAACGAAATCGCTAATTCATAAGACCATTTTACAATTTTGGCCCATGTTGGAAGCAGAGCCAATATTGTAAAATGTCGATAGTCCATATCTCGGAAACTATAAGAGATCATGCAATTTGGCAATCGGCAACGTTATTAGCATGCCGAATATTACTTGGAATGTGAATTACAACGAAATCGCTAATTCATAAGGCCAATTTACAATTCTGGCCCAAGTTAGAAGCCGAGCCAATATTGCAAGATGTCGATAGTCCATATCTCGGAAACTATAAGAGATAATGCAATTTGGCGATCGGCAACGTAATTAGCATGCCGAATATTACTTGGAATGTGAATTACAACGAAATCGCTAATTCATAAGGCCAATTTACAATTCTGGCCCAAGTTAGAAGCAGAGCCAATATTGCAAGATGTCGATAGTCCATATCTCGGAATCTATAAGAGATAATGCAATTTGGCAATCGGCAACGTTATTAGCATGCCGAATATTACTTGGAATGTGAATTACAAAGAAATCGCTAATTCATAAGGCCATTTTACAATTCTGGCCCAAGTTAGAAACACAGCCAATATTGCAAGATGTCGATAGTGCATATCTAGGAAACTATAAGAGGTAATGCAATTTGGCAATCGGCAACGTAATTAGCATGCCGAATATTACTTGGAATGTGAATTGGAGCGAAATCGCTAATTCATAAGAACATTTTACAATTTTGACCCAAGTTGGAAGCAGAGCCAATATTGTAAAATGTCGATAGTTCATATCTCGGAAACTATAAGAGATAATGCAATTTGGCAATCGGTAACGTAATTAGCATGCCGAATATTACTTGGAATGTGAATTGGAGCGAAATCGCTAATGCATAAGACCATTTTACAATTTTGACCCAAGTTAGAAGCAGAGCCAATATTGCAAGATGTCGATAGTCCATATCTCGGAAACTATAAGAGATAATGCAATTTGGCAATCGGCAACGTAATTAGCATGCCGAATATTACTAGGAATGTGAATTACTACGAAATCGCTAATTCATAAGGCCATTTTACAATTCTGGCCCAATTAGAAGCAGAGCCAATATTGCAAGATGTCGATAGTCCATATCTCAGAAACTATAAGAGATAATGCAATTTGGCAATCGGCAACGTAATTAGCATGCCGAATATTACTTGGAATGTGAATTGGAGCGAAATCGCTAATTCATAAGACCATTTTGCAATTTTGACCCAAGTTAGAAGCAGAGCCAATATTGTAAAATGTCGATAGTCCATATCTCGGAAACTATAAGAGATATTGCAATTTCGCAATCGGCAACGTTATTAGCATGCCGAATATTACTTGGAATGTGAAGTACAACGAAATCGCTAATTCATAAGGCCATTTTACCATTCTGGCCCAAGTTAGAAGCAGAGCCAATATTGCAAGATGTCGATAGTCCATATCTCGGAAACTATAAGAGATAATGCAATTTGGCAATCGGCAACGTAATTAGCATGCCGAATATTACTTGGAATGTGAATTGGAACGAAATCGCTAATTCATAAGACCATTTTACAATTCTGGCCCAAGTTAAAAGCAGAGCCAATATTGCAAGATGTCGATAGTCCATATCTCGGAAACTATAAGAGATAATGCTATTTGGCAATCGGTAATGTAATTAGCATGCCGAATATTACTTGGAATGTGAATTACAACGAAATCGCTAATTCATAAGACCTTTTTACAATTTTGACCCAAGTTAGAAGCAGAGCTAATATTGTAAAATGTCGATAGTCCATATCACGGAAACTATAAGTGATAATGAAATTTGGCAATCGGCAACGTTATTAGCATGCCGAATATTACTTGGAATGTGAATTACAACGAAATCGCTAATTCATAAGACCATTTTACAATTCTGGCCCAAGTTAGAAGCAGATCCAATATTGTCAGATGCCGATAGTCCATATCTCGGAAACTATAAGAGATAATGCAATTTTGCTATCGGCAACGTACTTAGCATGCCGAATATTACTTGTAATGTGAATTGGAACGAAATCGCTAATTCATAAGAACATTTTACAATTCTGGCCCAAGTAAGAAGCAGAGCCAATATTGCAAGATGTCGATAGTCCATATCTCGGAAACAATAAGTGATAATGCAATTTGGCAATCGGCAACGTTATTAGCATGCCGAATATTACTTGGAATGTGAATTACAACGTAATCGCTAATGCATAAGGCCATTTTACAATTATCGCCCAAGTTAGAAGCAGAGCCAATATTGCAAGACGTCGATAGTCCATATCTCGGAAGCTATAAGAGATAATGCAATTTGGTAATCGGCAATGTAATTAGCATGCCGAATATTACTTGGAATGTGAATTACAACGAAATCGCTAATTCATAAGGCCATTTTACAATTCTGGCCCAAGTTAGAAGCAGAGCCAATATTGTCAGATGTCGATAGTCCATATCTCGGAAACTATAAGAGATAATGCTATTTGGCAATCGGCAATGTAATTAGCATGCCGAATATTACTCGGAATGTGAATTACAACGAAATCGCTAATTCATAAGACCATTTTACAATTTTGACCCAAGTTAGAAGCAGAGCCAATATTGTAAAATGTCGATAGTCCATATCTCGGAAGCTATAAGAGATAATGCAACTTGGCAATCGGCAATGTAATTAGCATGCCGAATATTACTTGGAATGTGATTTACAACGAAATCGCTAATTCATAAGGCCATTTTACAATTCTGGCCCAACTTAGAAGCAGAGCCAATATTTCAAGATGTCGATAATCCATATCTCGGAAACTATAAGAGATAATGCAATTTGGCAATCGCCAACGTAATTAGCATGCCGAATATTACTTGGAATGTGAATTGGAACGAAATCGCTAATTCATAAGACCATTTTACCATTCTGGCCCAAGTTAAAAGCAGAGCCAATATTGCAAGATGTCGATAGTCCATATCTCGGAAACTATAAGAGATAATGCAATTTCGCAATCGGCAACGTAATTAGCATGCCAAATATTACTTGGAATGTGAATTGGAGCGAAATCGCTAATTCATAAGACCATTTTACAATTTTGACCCAAGTTAGAATCAGAGCCAATATTGCAATATGTCGATAGTCCATATCTCGTAAACTATAAGAGATAATGCAATTTGGCAATCGGCAACGTAATTAGCATGCCGAATAATACTTGGAATGTGAATTGGAGCGAAATCGCTAAATCATAAGACCATTTTACAATTTTGACCCAAGTTAGAAGCAGAGCCAATATTGTAAAATGTCGATAGTCCATATCTCGGAAACTATAAGTGATAATGCAATTTGGCAATCGGCAACGTTATTAGCATGCCGAATATTACTTGGAATGTGAATTACAACGAAATCGCTAATGCATAAGGCCATTTTACAATTCTGGCCCAAGTTAGATGCAGCGGCAATATTGCAAGATGTCGATAGTCCATATCTCGGAAACTATAAGAGATAATGCAATTTGGCAATCGGCAACGTAATTAGCATGCCGAATATTACTTGGAATGTGAATTGGAGCGAAATCGCTAATTCATAAGACCATTTTACAATTTTGACCTAAGTTAGAAGCAGAGCCAATATTGTAAGATGTCGATAGTCCATATCTCGGAAACTATAAGAGATAGTGCAATTTGGCAATCGGCAACCTAATTAGCTTGCCGAATATTACTTGGAATGTGAATTGGAGCGAAATCGCTAATTCATAAGACCATTTTACAATTCTGGCCCAAGTTAGAAGCAGATCCAATATTGTCAGATGCCGATAGTCCATATCTCGGAAACTATAAGAGATAATGCAATTTTGCAATCGGCAACGTACTTAGCATGCCGAATATTACTTGTAATGTGAATTGGAACGAAATCGCTAATTCATAAGACCATTTTACAATTCTGGCCCAAGTAAGAAGAAGAGCCAATATTGCAAGATGTCGATAGCCCATATCTCGGAAACTATAAGAGATAATGCAATTTGGCAAACGGCAATGTAATTAGCGTGCCGAATATTACTTGGAATATGAATTACAACGGAATCGCTAATTCATAAGGCCATTTTACAATTCTGGCCCAAGTTAGAAGCAGAGCCAATATTGCAAGATGTCGATAGTCCATATCTCGGAAACTATAAGGGATAATGCAATTTGGCAATCGGCAACGTTATTAGCATGCCGAATATTATTTGGAATGTGAATTACAATGAAATTGTTAATTCATAAAGCCATTTTACAATTCTGGCCCAAGTTAGAAGCAGAGCCAATATTGCAAGACGTCGATAGTCCATATCTCGGAAACTATAAGAGATAATGCAATTTGGCAATAGGCAATGTAATTAGCATGCCGAATATTACTTGGAATGTGAATTACAACGAAATCGCTAATTCATAAGACCATTTTACAATTCTGGCCTAAGTTAGAAGCAGAGCCAATATTGTAAGATGTCGATAGTCCATATCTCGGAAACTATAAGAGATAATGCAATTTAGCAATCGGCAACGTTATTAGCATGCCGAATAATACTTGGAATGTGAATTGGAGCGAAATCGCTAAATCATAAGACCATTTTACAATTTTGACCCAAGTTAGAAGCAGAGCCAATATTGTAAAATGTCGATAGTCCATATCTCGGAAACTATAAGTGATAATGCAATTTGGCAATCGGCAACGTTATTAGCATGCCGAATATTACTTGGAATGTGAATTACAACGAAATCGCTAATGCATAAGGCCATTTTACAATTCTGGCCCAAGTTAGATGCAGCGGCAATATTGCAAGATGTCGATAGTCCACATCTCGGAAACTATAAGAGATAATGCAATTTGGCAATCGGCAACGTAATCAGCTTGCCGAATATTACTTGGAATGTGAATTGGAGCGAAATCGCTAATTCATAAGACCATTTTACAATTCTGGCCCAAGTTAGAAGCAGATCCAATATTGTCAGATGCCGATAGTCCATATCTCGGAAACTATAAGAGATAATGCAATTTTGCAATCGGCAACGTAATTAGCATGCCGAATATTACTTGGAATGTGAATTGGAGCGAAATCGCTAATTCATAAGACCATTTTACAATTTTGACCTAAGTTAGAAGCAGAGCCAATATTGTAAGATGTCGATAGTCCATATCTCGGAAACTATAAGAGATAGTGCAATTTGGCAATCGGCAACCTAATTAGCTTGCCGAATATTACTTGGAATGTGAATTGGAGCGAAATCGCTAATTCATAAGACCATTTTACAATTCTGGCCCAAGTTAGAAGCAGATCCAATATTGTCAGATGCCGATAGTCCATATCTCGGAAACTATAAGAGATAATGCAATTTTGCAATCGGCAACGTACTTAGCATGCCGAATATTACTTGTAATGTGAATTGGAACGAAATCGCTAATTCATAAGACCATTTTACAATTCTGGCCCAAGTAAGAAGAAGAGCCAATATTGCAAGATGTCGATAGCCCATATCTCGGAAACTATAAGAGATAATGCAATTTGGCAAACGGCAATGTAATTAGCGTGCCGAATATTACTTGGAATATGAATTACAACGGAATCGCTAATTCATAAGGCCATTTTACAATTCTGGCCCAAGTTAGAAGCAGAGCCAATATTGCAAGATGTCGATAGTCCATATCTCGGAAACTATAAGGGATAATGCAATTTGGCAATCGGCAACGTTATTAGCATGCCGAATATTATTTGGAATGTGAATTACAATGAAATTGTTAATTCATAAAGCCATTTTACAATTCTGGCCCAAGTTAGAAGCAGAGCCAATATTGCAAGACGTCGATAGTCCATATCTCGGAAACTATAAGAGATAATGCAATTTGGCAATAGGCAATGTAATTAGCATGCCGAATATTACTTGGAATGTGAATTACAACGAAATCGCTAATTCATAAGACCATTTTACAATTCTGGCCTAAGTTAGAAGCAGAGCCAATATTGTAAGATGTCGATAGTCCATATCTCGGAAACTATAAGAGATAATGCAATTTAGCAATCGGCAACGTTATTAGCATGCCGAATAATACTTGGAATGTGAATTGGAGCGAAATCGCTAAATCATAAGACCATTTTACAATTTTGACCCAAGTTAGAAGCAGAGCCAATATTGTAAAATGTCGATAGTCCATATCTCGGAAACTATAAGTGATAATGCAATTTGGCAATCGGCAACGTTATTAGCATGCCGAATATTACTTGGAATGTGAATTACAACGAAATCGCTAATGCATAAGGCCATTTTACAATTCTGGCCCAAGTTAGATGCAGCGGCAATATTGCAAGATGTCGATAGTCCACATCTCGGAAACTATAAGAGATAATGCAATTTGGCAATCGGCAACGTAATCAGCTTGCCGAATATTACTTGGAATGTGAATTGGAGCGAAATCGCTAATTCATAAGACCATTTTACAATTCTGGCCCAAGTTAGAAGCAGATCCAATATTGTCAGATGCCGATAGTCCATATCTCGGAAACTATAAGAGATAATGCAATTTTGCAATCGGCAACGTACTTAGCATGCCGAATATTACTTGTAATGTGAATTGGAACGAAATCGCTAATTCATAAGACCATTTTACAATTCAGGCCCAAGTAAGAAGCAGAGAGAATATTGCAAGATGTCGATAGTCCATATCTCGGAAACTATAAGAGATAATGCTATTTGGCAATCGGCAATGTAATTAGCATGCCGAATATTACTTGGAATGTGAATTACAACGAAATCGCTAATTCATAAGACCATTTTACAATTTTGACCCAAGTTAGAAGCAGAGCCAATATTGTAAAATGTCGATAGTCCATATCTCGGAAGCTATAAGAGATAATGCAACTTGGCAATCGGCAATGTAATTAGCATGCCGAATATTACTTGGAATGTGAATTGGAACGAAATCGCTAATTCATAAGACCATTTTACCATTCTGGCCCAAGTTAAAAGCAGAGCCAATATTGCAAGATGTCGATAGTCCATATCTCGGAAACTATAAGAGATAATGCAATTTCGCAATCGGCAACGTAATTAGCATGCCAAATATTACTTGGAATGTGAATTGGAGCGAAATCGCTAATTCATAAGGCCATTTTACAATTCTGGCCCAACTTAGAAGCAGAGCCAATATTGCAAGATGTCGATAATCCATATCTCGGAAACTATAAGAGATAATGCAATTTGGCAATCGCCAACGTAATTAGCATGCCGAATATTACTTGGAATGTGAATTGGAACGAAATCGCTAATTCATAAGACCATTTTACCATTCTGGCCCAAGTTAAAAGCAGAGCCAATATTGCAAGATGTCGATAGTCCATATCTCGGAAACTATAAGAGATAATGCAATTTCGCAATCGGCAACGTAATTAGCATGCCAAATATTACTTGGAATGTGAATTGGAGCGAAATCGCTAATTCATAAGACCATTTTACAATTCTGGCCCAAGTTAGAAGCAGAGCCAATATTGTCAGATGCCGATAGTCCATATCTCGGAAACTATAAGAGATAATGCAATTTGGCAATGGGCAACGTAATTAGCATGCCGAATATGACTTGGAATGTGAATTGGAGCGAAATCGCTAATTCATAAGACCATTTTACAATTTTGACCCAAGTTAGAAGCAGAGCCAATATTGCAATATGTCGATAGTCCATATCTCGTAAACTATAAGAGATAATGCAATTTGGCAATCGGCAACGTAATTAGCATGCCGAATAATACTTGGAATGTGAATTGGAGCGAAATCGCTAAATCATAAGACCATTTTACAATTTTGACCCAAGTTAGAAGCAGAGCCAATATTGTAAAATGTCGATAGTCCATATCTCGGAAACTATAAGTGATAATGCAATTTGGCAATCGGCAACGTTATTAGCATGCCGAATATTACTTGGAATGTGAATTACAACGAAATCGCTAATGCATAAGGCCATTTTACAATTCTGGCCCAAGTTAGATGCAGCGGCAATATTGCAAGATGTCGATAGTCCATATCTCGGAAACTATAAGAGATAATGCAATTTGGCAATCGGCAACGTAATTAGCATGCCGAATATTACTTGGAATGTGAATTGGAGCGAAATCGCTAATTCATAAGACCATTTTACAATTTTGACCTAAGTTAGAAGCAGAGCCAATATTGTAAGATGTCGATAGTCCATATCTCGGAAACTATAAGAGATAGTGCAATTTGGCAATCGGCAACGTAATTAGCTTGCCGAATATTACTTGGAATGTGAATTGGAGCGAAATCGCTAATTCATAAGACCATTTTACAATTCTGGCCCAAGTTAGAAGCAGATCCAATATTGTCAGATGCCGATAGTCCATATCTCGGAAACTATAAGAGATAATGCAATTTTGCAATCGGCAACGTACTTAGCATGCCGAATATTACTTGTAATGTGAATTGGAACGAAATCGCTAATTCATAAGACCATTTTACAATTCTGGCCCAAGTAAGAAGAAGAGCCAATATTGCAAGATGTCGATAGCCCATATCTCGGAAACTATAAGAGATAATGCAATTTGGCAATCGGCAATGTAATTAGCGTGCCGAATATTACTTGGAATATGAATTACAACGGAATCGCTAATTCATAAGGCCATTTTACAATTCTGGCCCAAGTTAGAAGCAGAGCCAATATTGCAAGATGTCGATAGTCCATATCTCGGAAACTATAAGGGATAATGCAATTTGGCAATCGGCAACGTTATTAGCATGCCGAATATTATTTGGAATGTGAATTACAATGAAATTGTTAATTCATAAAGCCATTTTACAATTCTGGCCCAAGTTAGAAGCAGAGCCAATATTGCAAGACGTCGATAGTCCATATCTCGGAAACTATAAGAGATAATGCAATTTGGCAATAGGCAATGTAATTAGCATGCCGAATATTACTTGGAATGTGAATTACAACGAAATCGCTAATTCATAAGACCATTTTACAATTCTGGCCTAAGTTAGAAGCAGAGCCAATATTGTAAGATGTCGATAGTCCATATCTCGGAAACTATAAGAGATAATGCAATTTAGCAATCGGCAACGTTATTAGCATGCCGAATAATACTTGGAATGTGAATTGGAGCGAAATCGCTAAATCATAAGACCATTTTACAATTTTGACCCAAGTTAGAAGCAGAGCCAATATTGTAAAATGTCGATAGTCCATATCTCGGAAACTATAAGTGATAATGCAATTTGGCAATCGGCAACGTTATTAGCATGCCGAATATTACTTGGAATGTGAATTACAACGAAATCGCTAATGCATAAGGCCATTTTACAATTCTGGCCCAAGTTAGATGCAGCGGCAATATTGCAAGATGTCGATAGTCCACATCTCGGAAACTATAAGAGATAATGCAATTTGGCAATCGGCAACGTAATCAGCTTGCCGAATATTACTTGGAATGTGAATTGGAGCGAAATCGCTAATTCATAAGACCATTTTACAATTCTGGCCCAAGTTAGAAGCAGATCCAATATTGTCAGATGCCGATAGTCCATATCTCGGAAACTATAAGAGATAATGCAATTTTGCAATCGGCAACGTACTTAGCATGCCGAATATTACTTGTAATGTGAATTGGAACGAAATCGCTAATTCATAAGACCATTTTACAATTCAGGCCCAAGTAAGAAGCAGAGAGAATATTGCAAGATGTCGATAGTCCATATCTCGGAAACTATAAGAGATAATGCTATTTGGCAATCGGCAATGTAATTAGCATGCCGAATATTACTTGGAATGTGAATTACAACGAAATCGCTAATTCATAAGACCATTTTACAATTTTGACCCAAGTTAGAAGCAGAGCCAATATTGTAAAATGTCGATAGTCCATATCTCGGAAGCTATAAGAGATAATGCAATTTGGCAATCGGCAATGTAATTAGCATGCCGAATATTACTTGGAATGTGAATTACAACGAAATCGCTAATTCATAAGGCCATTTTACAATTCTGGCCCAAGTTAGAAGCAGAGCCAATATTGCAAGATCTCGATAGTCCATATCTCGGAAACTATAAGAGATAATGCAATTTGGCAATCGGCAACGTAATTAGCATGCCGAATATTACTTGGAATGTGAATTGGAGCGAAATCGCTAATTCATAAGGCCATTTTACAATTTTGACCCAAGTTAGTAGCAGAGCCAATATTGTCAGATGTCGATAGTCCATATCTCGGAAGCTATAAGAGATAATGCTATTTGGCAGTCGGCAACGTAATTAGCATGCCGAATATTACTTGGAATGTGAATTACAACGGAATCGCTAATTCATAAGGCCATTTAACAATTCTGGCCCAACTTAGAAGCAGAGCCAATATTGCAAGATGTCGATAATCCATATCTCGGAAACTATAAGAGATAATGCAATTTGGCAATCGCCAACGTAATTAGCATGCCGAATATTACTTGGAATGTGAATTGGAACGAAATCGCTAATTCATAAGACCATTTTACAATTCTGGCCCAAGTTAAAAGCAGAGCCAATATTGCAAGATGTCGATAGTCCATATCTCGGAAACTAAAAGAGATAATGCAATTTCGCAATCGGCAACGTAATTAGCATGCCAAATATTACTTGGAATGTGAATTGGAGCGAAATCGCTAATTCATAAGACCATTTTACAATTCTGGCCCAAGTTAGAAGCAGAGCCAATATTGTCAGATGCCGATAGTCCATATCTCGGAAACTATAAGAGATAATGCAATTTTGCAATGGGCAACGTACTTAGCATGCCGAATATTACTTGTAATGTGAATTGGAACGAAATCGCTAATTCATAAGACCATTTTACAATTCTGGCCCAAGTAAGAAGCAGAGCCAATATTGCAAGATGTCGATAGTCCATATCTCGGAAACTATAAGAGATAATGCAATTTGGCAATCGGCAATGTAATTAGCGTGCCGAATATTACTTGGAATATGAATTACAACGAAATCGCTAATTCATAAGGCCATTTTACAATTCTGGCCCAAGTTAGAAGCAGAGCCAATATTGCAAGATGTCGATAGTCCATATCTCGAAAACTATAAGGGATAATGCAATTTGGCAATCGGCAACGTTATTAGCATGCCGAATATTATTTGGAATGTGAATTACAATGAAATTGCTAATTCATAAAGCCATTTTACAATTCTGGCCCAAGTTAGAACAGAGACAATATTGCAAGATGTCGATAGTCCATATCTCGGAAACTATAAGAGATAATGCAATTTGGCAATCGGCAACGTAATTAGCATGCTGAATATTATTTGGAATGTGAATTGGAGCGAAATCGCTAATTCATAAGGACATTTTACAATTTTGACCCAAGTTAGAAGCAGAGCCAATATTGTCAGATGTCGATAGTCCATATCTCGGAAACTATAAGAGATAATGCTATTTGGCAATCGGCAACGTAATTAGCATGCCGAATATTACTTGGAATGTGAATTACAACGAAATCGCTAATTCATAAGGCCATTTAACAATTCTGGCCCAACTTAGAAGCAGAGCCAATATTGCAAGATGTCGATAATCCATATCTCGGAAACTATAAGAGATAATGCAATTTGGCAATCGCCAACGTAATTAGCATGCCGAATATTACTTGGAATGTGAATTGGAACGAAATCGCTAATTCATAAGACCATTTTACAATTCTGGCCCAAGTTAAAAGCAGAGCCAATATTGCAAGATGTTGATAGTCCATATCTCGGAAACTATAAGAGATAATGCAATTTCGCAATCGGCAACGTAATTAGCATGCCAAATATTACTTGGAATGTGAATTGGAGCGAAATCGCTAATTCATAAGACCATTTTACAATTCTGGCTCAAGTTAGAAGCAGAGATAATATTGTCAGATGCCGATAGTCCATATCTCGGAAACTATAAGAGATAATGCAATTTGGCAATCGGCAACGTAATTAGCATGCCGAATATGACTTGGAATGTGAATTGTAGCGAAATCGCTAATTCATAAGACCATTTTACAATTTTGACCCAAGTTAGAAGCAGAGCCAATATTGCAATATGTCGATAGTCCATATCTCGTAAACTATAAGAGATAATGCAATTTGGCAATCGGCAACGTAATTAGCATGCCGAATAATACTTGGAATGTGAATTGGAGCGAAATCGCTAATTCATAAGACCATTTTACAATTTTGACCCAAGTTAGAAGCAGAGCCAATATTGTAAAATGTCGATAGTCCATATCTCGGAAACTATAAGTGATAATGCAATATGGCATTCGGCAACGTTATTAGCATGCCGAATATTACTTGGAATGTGAATTACAACGAAATCGCTAATGCATAAGGCCATTTTACAATTCTGGCCCAAGTTAGATGCAGCGGCAATATTGCAAGATGTCGATAGTCCATATCTCGGAAACTATAAGAGATAATGCAATTTTGCTATCGGCAACGTACTTAGCATGCCGAATATTACTTGTAATGTGAATTGGAACGAAATCGCTAATTCATAAGAACATTTTACAATTCTGGCCCAAGTAAGAAGCAGAGCCAATATTGCAAGATGTCGATAGTCCATATCTCGGAAACAATAAGTGATAATGCAATTTGGCAATCGGCAACGTTATTAGCATGCCGAATATTACTTGGAATGTGAATTACAACGTAATCGCTAATGCATAAGGCCATTTTACAATTATCGCCCAAGTTAGAAGCAGAGCCAATATTGTAAGACGTCGATAGTCCATATCTCGGAAGCTATAAGAGATAATGCAATTTGGTAATCGGCAATGTAATTAGCATGCCGAATATTACTTGGAATGTGAATTACAACGAAATCGCTAATTCATAAGGCCATTTTACAATTCTGGCCCAAGTTAGAAGCAGAGCCAATATTGTCAGATGTCGATAGTCCATATCTCGGAAACTATAAGAGATAATGCTATTTGGCAATCGGCAATGTAATTAGCATGCCGAATATTACTCGGAATGTGAATTACAACGAAATCGCTAATTCATAAGACCATTTTACAATTTTGACCCAAGTTAGAAGCAGAGCCAATATTGTAAAATGTCGATAGTCCATATCTCGGAAGCTATAAGAGATAATGCAACTTGGCAATCGGCAATGTAATTAGCATGCCGAATATTACTTGGAATGTGATTTACAACGAAATCGCTAATTCATAAGGCCATTTTACAATTCTGGCCCAACTTAGAAGCAGAGCCAATATTTCAAGATGTCGATAATCCATATCTCGGAAACTATAAGAGATAATGCAATTTGGCAATCGCCAACGTAATTAGCATGCCGAATATTACTTGGAATGTGAATTGGAACGAAATCGCTAATTCATAAGACCATTTTACCATTCTGGCCCAAGTTAAAAGCAGAGCCAATATTGCAAGATGTCGATAGTCCATATCTCGGAAACTATAAGAGATAATGCAATTTCGCAATCGGCAACGTAATTAGCATGCCAAATATTACTTGGAATGTGAATTGGAGCGAAATCGCTAATTCATAAGACCATTTTACAATTTTGACCCAAGTTAGAATCAGAGCCAATATTGCAATATGTCGATAGTCCATATCTCGTAAACTATAAGAGATAATGCAATTTGGCAATCGGCAACGTAATTAGCATGCCGAATAATACTTGGAATGTGAATTGGAGCGAAATCGCTAAATCATAAGACCATTTTACAATTTTGACCCAAGTTAGAAGCAGAGCCAATATTGTAAAATGTCGATAGTCCATATCTCGGAAACTATAAGTGATAATGCAATTTGGCAATCGGCAACGTTATTAGCATGCCGAATATTACTTGGAATGTGAATTACAACGAAATCGCTAATGCATAAGGCCATTTTACAATTCTGGCCCAAGTTAGATGCAGCGGCAATATTGCAAGATGTCGATAGTCCATATCTCGGAAACTATAAGAGATAATGCAATTTGGCAATCGGCAACGTAATTAGCATGCCGAATATTACTTGGAATGTGAATTGGAGCGAAATCGCTAATTCATAAGACCATTTTACAATTTTGACCTAAGTTAGAAGCAGAGCCAATATTGTAAGATGTCGATAGTCCATATCTCGGAAACTATAAGAGATAGTGCAATTTGGCAATCGGCAACCTAATTAGCTTGCCGAATATTACTTGGAATGTGAATTGGAGCGAAATCGCTAATTCATAAGACCATTTTACAATTCTGGCCCAAGTTAGAAGCAGATCCAATATTGTCAGATGCCGATAGTCCATATCTCGGAAACTATAAGAGATAATGCAATTTTGCAATCGGCAACGTACTTAGCATGCCGAATATTACTTGTAATGTGAATTGGAACGAAATCGCTAATTCATAAGACCATTTTACAATTCTGGCCCAAGTAAGAAGAAGAGCCAATATTGCAAGATGTCGATAGCCCATATCTCGGAAACTATAAGAGATAATGCAATTTGGCAAACGGCAATGTAATTAGCGTGCCGAATATTACTTGGAATATGAATTACAACGGAATCGCTAATTCATAAGGCCATTTTACAATTCTGGCCCAAGTTAGAAGCAGAGCCAATATTGCAAGATGTCGATAGTCCATATCTCGGAAACTATAAGGGATAATGCAATTTGGCAATCGGCAACGTTATTAGCATGCCGAATATTATTTGGAATGTGAATTACAATGAAATTGTTAATTCATAAAGCCATTTTACAATTCTGGCCCAAGTTAGAAGCAGAGCCAATATTGCAAGACGTCGATAGTCCATATCTCGGAAACTATAAGAGATAATGCAATTTGGCAATAGGCAATGTAATTAGCATGCCGAATATTACTTGGAATGTGAATTACAACGAAATCGCTAATTCATAAGACCATTTTACAATTCTGGCCTAAGTTAGAAGCAGAGCCAATATTGTAAGATGTCGATAGTCCATATCTCGGAAACTATAAGAGATAATGCAATTTAGCAATCGGCAACGTTATTAGCATGCCGAATAATACTTGGAATGTGAATTGGAGCGAAATCGCTAAATCATAAGACCATTTTACAATTTTGACCCAAGTTAGAAGCAGAGCCAATATTGTAAAATGTCGATAGTCCATATCTCGGAAACTATAAGTGATAATGCAATTTGGCAATCGGCAACGTTATTAGCATGCCGAATATTACTTGGAATGTGAATTACAACGAAATCGCTAATGCATAAGGCCATTTTACAATTCTGGCCCAAGTTAGATGCAGCGGCAATATTGCAAGATGTCGATAGTCCACATCTCGGAAACTATAAGAGATAATGCAATTTGGCAATCGGCAACGTAATCAGCTTGCCGAATATTACTTGGAATGTGAATTGGAGCGAAATCGCTAATTCATAAGACCATTTTACAATTCTGGCCCAAGTTAGAAGCAGATCCAATATTGTCAGATGCCGATAGTCCATATCTCGGAAACTATAAGAGATAATGCAATTTTGCAATCGGCAACGTACTTAGCATGCCGAATATTACTTGTAATGTGAATTGGAACGAAATCGCTAATTCATAAGACCATTTTACAATTCAGGCCCAAGTAAGAAGCAGAGAGAATATTGCAAGATGTCGATAGTCCATATCTCGGAAACTATAAGAGATAATGCTATTTGGCAATCGGCAATGTAATTAGCATGCCGAATATTACTTGGAATGTGAATTACAACGAAATCGCTAATTCATAAGACCATTTTACAATTTTGACCCAAGTTAGAAGCAGAGCCAATATTGTAAAATGTCGATAGTCCATATCTCGGAAGCTATAAGAGATAATGCAACTTGGCAATCGGCAATGTAATTAGCATGCCGAATATTACTTGGAATGTGAATTGGAACGAAATCGCTAATTCATAAGACCATTTTACCATTCTGGCCCAAGTTAAAAGCAGAGCCAATATTGCAAGATGTCGATAGTCCATATCTCGGAAACTATAAGAGATAATGCAATTTCGCAATCGGCAACGTAATTAGCATGCCAAATATTACTTGGAATGTGAATTGGAGCGAAATCGCTAATTCATAAGGCCATTTTACAATTCTGGCCCAACTTAGAAGCAGAGCCAATATTGCAAGATGTCGATAATCCATATCTCGGAAACTATAAGAGATAATGCAATTTGGCAATCGCCAACGTAATTAGCATGCCGAATATTACTTGGAATGTGAATTGGAACGAAATCGCTAATTCATAAGACCATTTTACCATTCTGGCCCAAGTTAAAAGCAGAGCCAATATTGCAAGATGTCGATAGTCCATATCTCGGAAACTATAAGAGATAATGCAATTTCGCAATCGGCAACGTAATTAGCATGCCAAATATTACTTGGAATGTGAATTGGAGCGAAATCGCTAATTCATAAGACCATTTTACAATTCTGGCCCAAGTTAGAAGCAGAGCCAATATTGTCAGATGCCGATAGTCCATATCTCGGAAACTATAAGAGATAATGCAATTTGGCAATGGGCAACGTAATTAGCATGCCGAATATGACTTGGAATGTGAATTGGAGCGAAATCGCTAATTCATAAGACCATTTTACAATTTTGACCCAAGTTAGAAGCAGAGCCAATATTGCAATATGTCGATAGTCCATATCTCGTAAACTATAAGAGATAATGCAATTTGGCAATCGGCAACGTAATTAGCATGCCGAATAATACTTGGAATGTGAATTGGAGCGAAATCGCTAAATCATAAGACCATTTTACAATTTTGACCCAAGTTAGAAGCAGAGCCAATATTGTAAAATGTCGATAGTCCATATCTCGGAAACTATAAGTGATAATGCAATTTGGCAATCGGCAACGTTATTAGCATGCCGAATATTACTTGGAATGTGAATTACAACGAAATCGCTAATGCATAAGGCCATTTTACAATTCTGGCCCAAGTTAGATGCAGCGGCAATATTGCAAGATGTCGATAGTCCATATCTCGGAAACTATAAGAGATAATGCAATTTGGCAATCGGCAACGTAATTAGCATGCCGAATATTACTTGGAATGTGAATTGGAGCGAAATCGCTAATTCATAAGACCATTTTACAATTTTGACCTAAGTTAGAAGCAGAGCCAATATTGTAAGATGTCGATAGTCCATATCTCGGAAACTATAAGAGATAGTGCAATTTGGCAATCGGCAACGTAATTAGCTTGCCGAATATTACTTGGAATGTGAATTGGAGCGAAATCGCTAATTCATAAGACCATTTTACAATTCTGGCCCAAGTTAGAAGCAGATCCAATATTGTCAGATGCCGATAGTCCATATCTCGGAAACTATAAGAGATAATGCAATTTTGCAATCGGCAACGTACTTAGCATGCCGAATATTACTTGTAATGTGAATTGGAACGAAATCGCTAATTCATAAGACCATTTTACAATTCTGGCCCAAGTAAGAAGAAGAGCCAATATTGCAAGATGTCGATAGCCCATATCTCGGAAACTATAAGAGATAATGCAATTTGGCAATCGGCAATGTAATTAGCGTGCCGAATATTACTTGGAATATGAATTACAACGGAATCGCTAATTCATAAGGCCATTTTACAATTCTGGCCCAAGTTAGAAGCAGAGCCAATATTGCAAGATGTCGATAGTCCATATCTCGGAAACTATAAGGGATAATGCAATTTGGCAATCGGCAACGTTATTAGCATGCCGAATATTATTTGGAATGTGAATTACAATGAAATTGTTAATTCATAAAGCCATTTTACAATTCTGGCCCAAGTTAGAAGCAGAGCCAATATTGCAAGACGTCGATAGTCCATATCTCGGAAACTATAAGAGATAATGCAATTTGGCAATAGGCAATGTAATTAGCATGCCGAATATTACTTGGAATGTGAATTACAACGAAATCGCTAATTCATAAGACCATTTTACAATTCTGGCCTAAGTTAGAAGCAGAGCCAATATTGTAAGATGTCGATAGTCCATATCTCGGAAACTATAAGAGATAATGCAATTTAGCAATCGGCAACGTTATTAGCATGCCGAATAATACTTGGAATGTGAATTGGAGCGAAATCGCTAAATCATAAGACCATTTTACAATTTTGACCCAAGTTAGAAGCAGAGCCAATATTGTAAAATGTCGATAGTCCATATCTCGGAAACTATAAGTGATAATGCAATTTGGCAATCGGCAACGTTATTAGCATGCCGAATATTACTTGGAATGTGAATTACAACGAAATCGCTAATGCATAAGGCCATTTTACAATTCTGGCCCAAGTTAGATGCAGCGGCAATATTGCAAGATGTCGATAGTCCACATCTCGGAAACTATAAGAGATAATGCAATTTGGCAATCGGCAACGTAATCAGCTTGCCGAATATTACTTGGAATGTGAATTGGAGCGAAATCGCTAATTCATAAGACCATTTTACAATTCTGGCCCAAGTTAGAAGCAGATCCAATATTGTCAGATGCCGATAGTCCATATCTCGGAAACTATAAGAGATAATGCAATTTTGCAATCGGCAACGTACTTAGCATGCCGAATATTACTTGTAATGTGAATTGGAACGAAATCGCTAATTCATAAGACCATTTTACAATTCAGGCCCAAGTAAGAAGCAGAGAGAATATTGCAAGATGTCGATAGTCCATATCTCGGAAACTATAAGAGATAATGCTATTTGGCAATCGGCAATGTAATTAGCATGCCGAATATTACTTGGAATGTGAATTACAACGAAATCGCTAATTCATAAGACCATTTTACAATTTTGACCCAAGTTAGAAGCAGAGCCAATATTGTAAAATGTCGATAGTCCATATCTCGGAAGCTATAAGAGATAATGCAATTTGGCAATCGGCAATGTAATTAGCATGCCGAATATTACTTGGAATGTGAATTACAACGAAATCGCTAATTCATAAGGCCATTTTACAATTCTGGCCCAAGTTAGAAGCAGAGCCAATATTGCAAGATCTCGATAGTCCATATCTCGGAAACTATAAGAGATAATGCAATTTGGCAATCGGCAACGTAATTAGCATGCCGAATATTACTTGGAATGTGAATTGGAGCGAAATCGCTAATTCATAAGGCCATTTTACAATTTTGACCCAAGTTAGTAGCAGAGCCAATATTGTCAGATGTCGATAGTCCATATCTCGGAAGCTATAAGAGATAATGCTATTTGGCAGTCGGCAACGTAATTAGCATGCCGAATATTACTTGGAATGTGAATTACAACGGAATCGCTAATTCATAAGGCCATTTAACAATTCTGGCCCAACTTAGAAGCAGAGCCAATATTGCAAGATGTCGATAATCCATATCTCGGAAACTATAAGAGATAATGCAATTTGGCAATCGCCAACGTAATTAGCATGCCGAATATTACTTGGAATGTGAATTGGAACGAAATCGCTAATTCATAAGACCATTTTACAATTCTGGCCCAAGTTAAAAGCAGAGCCAATATTGCAAGATGTCGATAGTCCATATCTCGGAAACTAAAAGAGATAATGCAATTTCGCAATCGGCAACGTAATTAGCATGCCAAATATTACTTGGAATGTGAATTGGAGCGAAATCGCTAATTCATAAGACCATTTTACAATTCTGGCCCAAGTTAGAAGCAGAGCCAATATTGTCAGATGCCGATAGTCCATATCTCGGAAACTATAAGAGATAATGCAATTTTGCAATGGGCAACGTACTTAGCATGCCGAATATTACTTGTAATGTGAATTGGAACGAAATCGCTAATTCATAAGACCATTTTACAATTCTGGCCCAAGTAAGAAGCAGAGCCAATATTGCAAGATGTCGATAGTCCATATCTCGGAAACTATAAGAGATAATGCAATTTGGCAATCGGCAATGTAATTAGCGTGCCGAATATTACTTGGAATATGAATTACAACGAAATCGCTAATTCATAAGGCCATTTTACAATTCTGGCCCAAGTTAGAAGCAGAGCCAATATTGCAAG
Source organism: Rhynchophorus ferrugineus (assembly GCF_030347505.1). Classification (NCBI taxonomy): domain Eukaryota; kingdom Metazoa; phylum Arthropoda; class Insecta; order Coleoptera; family Curculionidae; genus Rhynchophorus; species Rhynchophorus ferrugineus. Next base: position 223,770 of record NW_027472691.1, read on the forward strand.
ATGTCGATAGTCCATATCTCGAAAACTATAAGGGATAATGCAATTTGGCAATCGGCAACGTTATTAGCATGCCGAATATTATTTGGAATGTGAATTACAATGAAATTGCTAATTCATAAAGCCATTTTACAATTATGGCCCAAGTTAGAACAGAGACAATATTGCAAGATGTCGATAGTCCATATCTCGGAAACTATAAGAGATAATGCAATTTGGCAATCGGCAACGTAATTAGCATGCTGAATATTATTTGGAATGTGAATTGGAGCGAAATCGCTAATTCATAAGGACATTTTACAATTTTGACCCAAGTTAGAAGCAGAGCCAATATTGTCAGATGTCGATAGTCCATATCTCGGAAACTATAAGAGATAATGCTATTTGGCAATCGGCAACGTAATTAGCATGCCGAATATTACTTGGAATGTGAATTACAACGAAATCGCTAATTCATAAGGCCATTTAACAATTCTGGCCCAACTTAGAAGCAGAGCCAATATTGCAAGATGTCGATAATCCATATCTCGGAAACTATAAGAGATAATGCAATTTGGCAATCGCCAACGTAATTAGCATGCCGAATATTACTTGGAATGTGAATTGGAACGAAATCGCTAATTCATAAGACCATTTTACAATTCTGGCCCAAGTTAAAAGCAGAGCCAATATTGCAAGATGTTGATAGTCCATATCTCGGAAACTATAAGAGATAATGCAATTTCGCAATCGGCAACGTAATTAGCATGCCAAATATTACTTGGAATGTGAATTGGAGCGAAATCGCTAATTCATAAGACCATTTTACAATTCTGGCTCAAGTTAGAAGCAGAGATAATATTGTCAGATGCCGATAGTCCATATCTCGGAAACTATAAGAGATAATGCAATTTGGCAATCGGCAACGTAATTAGCATGCCGAATATGACTTGGAATGTGAATTGTAGCGAAATCGCTAATTCATAAGACCATTTTACAATTTTGACCCAAGTTAGAAGCAGAGCCAATATTGCAATATGTCGATAGTCCATATCTCGTAAACTATAAGAGATAATGCAATTTGGCAATCGGCAACGTAATTAGCATGCCGAATAATACTTGGAATGTGAATTGGAGCGAAATCGCTAATTCATAAGACCATTTTACAATTTTGACCCAAGTTAGAAGCAGAGCCAATATTGTAAAATGTCGATAGTCCATATCTCGGAAACTATAAGTGATAATGCAATATGGCATTCGGCAACGTTATTAGCATGCCGAATATTACTTGGAATGTGAATTACAACGAAATCGCTAATGCATAAGGCCATTTTACAATTCTGGCCCAAGTTAGATGCAGCGGCAATATTGCAAGATGTCGATAGTCCATATCTCGGAAACTATAAGAGATAATGCAATTTGGCAATCGGCAACGTAATTAGCATGCCGAATATTACTTGAAATGTGAATTGGAGCGAAATCGCTAATTCATAAGACCATTTTACAATTTTGACCCAAGTTAGAAGCAGAGCCAATATTGTAAAATGTCGATAGTCTATATCTCGGAAACTATAAGAGATAATGCAATTTGGCAATCGGCAACGTAATTAGCTTGCCGAATATTACTTGGAATGTGAATTGGAGCGAAATCGTTAATTCATAAGACCATTTTACAATTCTGGCCCAAGTTAGAAGCAGATCCAATATTGTCAGATGCCGATAGTCCATATCTCGGAAACTATAAGAGATAATGCAATTTTGCAATCGGCAACGTACTTAGTATGCCGAATATTACTTGTAATGTGAATTGGAACGAAATCGCTAATTCATAAGACCATTTTACAATTCTGGCCCAAGTAATAAGCAGAGCCAATATTGCAAGATGTCGATAGTCCATATCTCGGAAACTATAAGAGATAATGCAATTTGGCAATCGGCAATGTAATTAGCGTGCCGAATATTACTTGGAATATGAATTACAACGAAATCGCTAATTCATAAGGCCATTTTACAATTCTGGCCCAAGTTAGAAGCAGAGCCAATATTGCAAGATGTCGATAGTCCATATCTCGGAAACTATAAGGGATAATGCAATTTGGCAATCGGCAACGTTATTAGCATGCCGAATATTATTTGGAATGTGAATTACAATGAAATTGCTAATTCATAAAGCCATTTTACAATTCTGGCCCAAGTTAGAAGCAGAGCCAATATTGCAAGACGTCGATAGTCCATATCTCGGAAACTATAAGAGATAATGCAATTTGGCAATAGGCAGTGTAATTAGCATGCCGAATATTACTTGGAATGTGAATTACAACGAAATCGCTAATTCATAAGGCCATTTTACAATTCTGGCCTAAGTTAGAAGCAGAGCCAATATTGTAAGATGTCGATAGTGCATATCTCGGAAACTATAAGAGATAATGCAATTTTGCAATCGGCAACGTACTTAGCATGCCGAATATTACTTGTAATGTGAATTGGAACGAAATCGCTAATTCATAAGACCATTTTACAATTCTGGCCCAAGTAAGAAGAAGAGCCAATATTGCAAGATGTCGATAGTCCATATCTCGGAAACTATAAGAGATAATGCAATTTGGCAATCGGCAATGTAATTAGCGTGCCGAATATTACTTCGAATATGAATTACAACGGAATCGCTAATTCATAAGGCCATTTTACAATTCTGGCCCAAGTTAGAAGCAGAGCCAATATTGCAAGATGTCGATAGTCCATATCTCGGAAACTATAAGGGATAATGCAATTTGGCAATCGGCAACGTTATTAGCATGCCGAATATTATTTGGAATGTGAATTACAATGAAATTGTTAATTCATAAAGCCATTTTACAATTCTGGCCCAAGTTAGAAGCAGAGCCAATATTGCAAGACGTCGATAGTCCATATCTCGGAAACTATAAGAGATAATGCAATTTGGCAATAGGCAATGTAATTAGCATGCCGAATATTACTTGGAATGTGAATTACAAAGAAATCGCTAATTCATAAGACCATTTTACAATTCTGGCCTAAGTTAGAAGCAGAGCCAATATTGTAAGATGTCGATAGTCCATATCTCGGAAACTATAAGTGATAATGCAATTTGGCAATCGGCAACGTAATCAGCTTGCCGAATATTACTTGGAATGTGAATTGGAGCGAAATCGCTAATTCATAAGACCATTTTACAATTCTGGCCCAAGTTAGAAGCAGATCCAATATTGTCAGATGCCGATAGTCCATATCTCGGAAACTATAAGAGATAATGCAATTTTGCAATCGGCAACGTACTTAGCATGCCGAATATTACTTGTAATGTGAATTGGAACGAAATCGCTAATTCATAAGACCATTTTACAATTCAGGCCCAAGTAAGAAGCAGAGCCAATATTGCAAGATGTCGATAGTCCATATCTCGGAAACTATAAGAGATAATGCTATTTGGCAATCGGCAATGTAATTAGCATGCCGAATATTACTTGGAATGTGAATTACAACGAAATCGCTAATTCATAAGACCATTTTACAATTTTGACCCAAGTTAGAAGCAGAGCCAATATTGCAAGATGTCGATAGTCCATATCTCGGAAACTATAAGAGATAATGCAATTTGGCAATCGGCAATGTAATTAGCGTGCCGAATATTACTTGGAATATGAATTACAACGGAATCGCTAATTCATAAGGCCATTTTACAATTCTGGCCCAAGTTAGAAGCAGAGCCAATATTGCAAGATGTCGATAGTCCATATCTCGGAAACTATAAGGGATAATGCAATTTGGCAATCGGCAACGTTATTAGCATGCCGAATATTATTTGGAATGTGAATTACAATGAAATTGTTAATTCATAAAGCCATTTTACAATTCTGGCCCAAGTTAGAAGCAGAGCCAATATTGCAAGACGTCGATAGTCCATATCTCGGAAACTATAAGAGATAATGCAATTTGGCAATAGGCAATGTAATTAGCATGCCGAATATTACTTGGAATGTGAATTACAACGAAATCGCTAATTCATAAGACCATTTTACAATTCTGGCCTAAGTTAGAAGCAGAGCCAATATTGTAAGATGTCGATAGTCCATATCTCGGAAACTATAAGAGATAATGCAATTTGGCAATCGGCAACGTTATTAGCATGCCGAATAATACTTGGAATGTGAATTGGAGCGAAATCGCTAATTCATAAGATCATTTTACAATTTTGACCCAAGTTAGAAGCAGAGCCAATATTGTAAAATGTCGATAGTCCATATCTCGGAAACTATAAGTGATAATGCAATTTGGCAATCGGCAACGTTATTAGCATGCCGAATATTACTTGGAATGTGAATTACAACGAAATCGCTAATGCATAAGGCCATTTTACAATTCTGGATCAAGTTAGATGCAGCGGCAATATTGCAAGATGTCGATAGTCCACATCTCGGAAACTATAAGAGATAATGCAATTTGGCAATCGGCAACGTAATCAGCTTGCCGAATATTACTTGGAATGTGAATTGGAGCGAAATCGCTAATTCATAAGACCATTTTACAATTCTGGCCCAAGTTAGAAGCAGATCCAATATTGTCAGATGCCGATAGTCCATATCTCGGAAACTATAAGAGATAATGCAATTTTGCAATCGGCAACGTACTTGGCATGCCGAAAATTACTTGTAATGTGAATTGGAACGAAATCGCTAATTCATAAGACCATTTTACAATTCAGGCCCAAGTAAGAAGCAGAGCCAATATTGCAAGATGTCGATAGTCCATATCTCGGAAACTATAAGAGATAATGCTATTTGGCAATCGGCAATGTAATTAGCATGCCGAATATTACTTGGAATGTGAATTACAACGAAATCGCTAATTCATATGACCATTTTACAATTTTGACCCAAGTTAGAAGCAGAGCCAATATTGTAAAATGTCGATAGTCCATATCTCGGAAGCTATAAGAGATAATGCAATTTGGCAATCGGCAATGTAATTAGCATGCCGAATATTACTTGGAATGTGAATTACAACGAAATCGCTAATTCATAAGGCCATTTTACAATTCTGGCCCAAGTTAGAAGCAGAGCCAATATTGCAAGATGTCGATAGTCCATATCTCGGAAACTATAAGAGATAATGCAATTTTGCAATCGGCAACGTAATTAGCATGCCGAATATTACTTGGAATGTGAATTGGAGCGAAATCGCTAATTCATAAGGCCATTTTACAATTTTGACCCAAGTTAGAAGCAGAGCCAATATTGTCAGATGTCGATAGTCCATATCTCGGAAGCTATAAGAGATAATGCTATTTGGCAATCGGCAACGTAATTAGCATGCCGAATATTACTTGGAATGTGAATTACAACGGAATCGCTAATTCATAAGGCCATTTAACAATTCTGGCCCAACTTAGAAGCAGAGCCAATATTGCAAGATGTCGATAATCCATATCTCGGAAACTATAAGAGATAATGCAATTTGGCAATCGCCAACGTAATTAGCATGCCAAATATTACTTGGAATGTGAATTGGAGCGAAATCGCTAATTCATAAGACCATTTTACAATTCTGGCCCAAATTAGAAGCAGAGCCAATATTGTCAGATGCCGATAGTCCATATCTCGGAAACTATAAGAGATAATGCAATTTTGCAATCGGCAACGTACTTAGCATGCCGAATATTACTTGTAATGTGAATTGGAACGAAATCGCTAATTCATAAGACCATTTTACAATTCTGGCCCAAGTAAGAAGCAGAGCTAATATTGCAAGATGTCGATAGTCCATATCTCGGAAACTATAAGAGATAATGCAATTTGGCAATCGGCAATGTAATTAGCGTGCCGAATATTACTTGGAATATGAATTACAACGAAATCGCTAATTCATAAGGCCATTTTACAATTCTGGCCCAAGTTAGAAGCAGAGCCAATATTGCAAGATGTCGATAGTCCATATCTCGAAAACTATAAGGGATAATGCAATTTGGCAATCGGCAACGTTATTAGCATGCCGAATATTATTTGGAATGTGAATTACAATGAAATTGCTAATTCATAAAGCCATTTTACAATTCTGGCCCAAGTTAGAAGCAGAGACAATATTGCAAGATGTCGATAGTCCATATCTCGGAAACTATAAGAGATAATGCAATTTGGCAATCGGCAACGTAATCAGCTTGCCGAATATTACTTGGAATGTGAATTGGAGCGAAATCGCTAATTCATAAGACCATTTTACAATTCTGGCCCAAGTTAGAAGCAGATCCAATATTGTCAGATGCCGATAGTCCATATCTCGGAAACTATAAGAGATAATGCAATTTTGCAATCGGCAACGTACTTGGCATGCCGAATATTACTTGTAATGTGAATTGGAACGAAATCGCTAATTCATAAGACCATTTTACAATTCAGGCCCAAGTAAGAAGCAGAGCCAATATTGCAAGATGTCGATAGTCCATATCTCGGAAACTATAAGAGATAATGCTATTTGGCAATCGGCAATGTAATTAGCATGCCAAATATTACTTGGAATGTGAATTGGAGCGAAATCGCTAATTCATAAGACCATTTTACAATTCTGGCTCAAGTTAGAAGCAGAGATAATATTGTCAGAAGCCGATAGTCCATATCTCGGAAACTATAAGAGATAATGCAATTTGGCAATCGGCAACGTAATTAGCATGTCGAATATGACTTGGAATGTGAATTGGAGCGAAATCGCTAATTCATAAGACCATTTTACAATTTTGACCCAAGTTAGAAGCAGAGCCAATATTGCAAGATGTCGATAGTCCATATCTCGGAAACTATAAGAGATAATGCAATTTGGCAATCGGCAACGTAATTAGCATGCCGAATATTACTTGGAATGTGAATTGGAGCGAAATCGCTAATTCATAAGGCCATTTTACAATTTTGGCCCAAGTTAGAAGCAGAGCCAATATTGTAAAATGTCGATAGTCCATATCTCGGAAACTATAAGTGATAATGCAATATGGCATTCGGCAACGTTATTAGCATGCCGAATATTACTTGGAATGTGAATTACAACGAAATCGCTAATGCATAAGACCGTTTTACAATTCTGGCCCAAGTAAGAAGCAGAGCTAATATTGCAAGATGTCGATAGTCCATATCTCGGAAACTAATAGAGATAATGCAATTTGGCAATCGGCAATGTAATTAGCGTGCCGAATATTACTTGGAATATGAATTACAACGAAATCGCTAATTCATAAGGCCATTTTACAATTCTGGCCCATGTTAGAAGCAGAGCCAATATTGCAAGATGTCGATAGTCCATATCTCGGAAACTATAAGGGATAATGCAATTTGGCAATCGGCAACGTTATTAGCATGCCGAATATTATTTGGAATGTGAATTACAATGAAATTGCTAATTCATAAAGCCATTTTACAATTCTGGCCCAAGTTAGAAGCAGAGCCAATATTGCAAGACGTCGAGAGTCCATATCTCGGAAACTATAAGAGATAATGCAATTTGGCAATAGGCAGTGTAATTAGCATGCCGAATATTACTTGGAATGTGAATTACAACGAAATCGCTAATTCATAAGACCATTTTACAATTCTGGCCTAAGTTAGAAGCAGAGCCAATATTGTAAGATGTCGATAGTCCATATCTCGGAAACTATAAGAGATAATGCAATTTGGCAATCGGCAACGTTATTAGCATTCCGAATATTACTTGTAATGTGAATTGGAACGAAATCGCTAATTCATTAGGCCATTTTACAATTCTGGCCCAAGTTAGAAGCAGAGCCAATATTGCAAGATGTCGATAGTCCATATCTCGGAAACTATAAGAGATAATGCAATTTGGCAATCGGCAATGTAATTAGCGTGCCGAATATTACTCGGAATATGAATTACAATGAAATCGCTAATTCATAAAGCCATTTTACAATTCTTGCCCAAGTTAGAAGCAGAGCCAATATTGCAAGATGTCGATAGTCCATATCTCGGAAACTATAAGGGATAATGCAATTTGGCAATCGGCAACGTTATTAGCATGCCGAATATTATTTGGAATGTGAATTACAATGAAATTGCTAATTCATAAAGCCATTTTACAATTCTGGCCCAAGTTAGAAGCAGAGCCAATATTGCAAGACGTCGATAGTCCATATCTCGGAAACTATAAGAGATAATGCAATTTGGCAATAGGCAATGTAATTAGCATGCCGAATATTACTTGGAATGTGAATTATAACGAAATCGCTAATTCATAAGACCATTTTACACTTCTGGCCTAAGTTAAAATCAGAGCCAATATTGTAAGATGTCGATAGTACATATCTCGGAAACTATAAGAGATAATGCAATTTGGCAATCGGCAACGTTATTAGCATGCCGAATATTACTTGGAATGTGAATTGGGGCGAAATCGCTAATTCATAAGACCATTTTACAATTTTGACCCAAGTTAGAAGCAGAGCCAATATTGTAAAATGTCGATAGTATATATCTCGGAAACTATAAGAGATAATGCAATTTGGCAATCGGCAACGTAATTAGCTTGCCGAATATTACTTGGAATGTGAATTGTAGCGAAATCGCTAATTCATAAGACCATTTTACAATTCTGGCCCAAGTTAGAAGCAGATCCAATATTGTCAGATGCCGATAGTCCATATCTCGGAAACTATAAGAGATAATGCAATTTGGCAATCGGCAACGTTATTAGCATTCCGAATATTACTTGTAATGTGAATTGGAACGAAATCGCTAATTCATTAGGCCATTTTACAATTCTGGCCCAAGTAAGAAGCAGAGCCAATATTGCAAGATGTCGATAGTCCATATCTCGGGAACTAATAGAGATAATGCAATTTGGCAATCGGCAATGTAATTAGCGTGCCGAATATTACTTGGAATATGAATTACAACGAAATCGCTAATTCATAAGGCCATTTTACAATTCTGGCCCATGTTAGAAGCAGAGCCAATATTGCAAGATGTCGATAGTCCATATCTCGGAAACTATAAGGGATAATGCAATTTGGCAATCGGCAACGTTATTAGCATGCCGAATATTATTTGGAATGTGAATTACAATGAAATTGCTAATTCATAAAGCCATTTTACAATTCTGGCCCAAGTTAGAAGCAGAGCCAATATTGCAAGACGTCGATAGTCCATATCTCGGAAACTATAAGAGATAATGCAATTTGGCAATAGGCAGTGTAATTAGCATGCCGAATATTACTTGGAATGTGAATTACAACGAAATCGCTAATTCATAAGACCATTTTACAATTCTGGCCTAAGTTAGAAGCAGAGCCAATATTGTAAGATGTCGATAGTCCATATCTCGGAAACTATAAGAGATAATGCAATTTGGCAATCGGCAACGTTATTAGCATGCCGAATATTACTTGTAATGTGAATTGGAACGAAATCGCTAATTCATTAGGCCATTTTACAATTCTGGCCCAAGTTAGAAGCAGAGCCAATATTGCAAGATGTCGATAGTCCATATCTCGGAAACTATAAGAGATAATGCAATTTGGCAATCGGCAATGTAATTAGCGTGCCGAATATTACTCGGAATATGAATTACAATGAAATCGCTAATTCATAAAGCCATTTTACAATTCTTGCCCAAGTTAGAAGCAGAGCCAATATTGCAAGATGTCGATAGTCCATATCTCGGAAACTATAAGGGATAATGCAATTTGGCAATCGGCAACGTTATTAGCATGCCGAATATTATTTGGAATGTGAATTACAATGAAATTGCTAATTCATAAAGCCATTTTACAATTCTGGCCCAAGTTAGAAGCAGAGCCAATATTGCAAGACGTCGATAGTCCATATCTCGGAAACTATAAGAGATAATGCAATTTGGCAATAGGCAGTGTAATTAGCATGCCGAATATTACTTGGAATGTGAATTACAACGAAATCGCTAATTCATAAGACCATTTTACAATTCTGGCCTAAGTTAGAAGCAGAGCCAATATTGTAAGATGTCGATAGTGCATATCTCGGAAACTATAAGAGATAATGCAATTTTGCAATCGGCAACGTACTTAGCATGCCGAATATTACTTGTAATGTGAATTGGAACGAAATCGCTAATTCATAAGACCATTTTACAATTCTGGCCCAAGTAAGAAGAAGAGCCAATATTGCAAGATGTCGATAGTCCATATCTCGGAAACTATAAGAGATAATGCAATTTGGCAATCGGCAATGTAATTAGCGTGCCGAATATTACTTCGAATATGAATTACAACGGAATCGCTAATTCATAAGGCCATTTTACAATTCTGGCCCAAGTTAGAAGCAGAGCCAATATTGCAAGATGTCGATAGTCCATATCTCGGAAACTATAAGGGATAATGCAATTTGGCAATCGGCAACGTTATTAGCATGCCGAATATTATTTGAAATGTGAATTACAATGAAATTGTTAATTCATAAAGCCATTTTACAATTCTGGCCCAAGTTAGAAGCAGAGCCAATATTGCAAGACGTCGATAGTCCATATCTCGGAAACTATAAGAGATAATGCAATTTGGCAATAGGCAATGTAATTAGCATGCCGAATATTACTTGGAATGTGAATTACAACGAAATCGCTAATTCATAAGACCATTTTACAATTCTGGCCTAAGTTAGAAGCAGAGCCAATATTGTAAGATGTCGATAGTCCATATCTCGGAAACTATAAGAGATAATGCAATTTGGCAATCGGCAACGTTATTAGCATGCCGAATAATACTTGGAATGTGAATTGGAGCGAAATCGCTAATTCATAAGACCATTTTACAATTTTGACCCAAGTTAGAAGCAGAGCCAATATTGCAAGATGTCGATAGTCCATATCTCGAAAACTATAAGGGATAATGCAATTTGGCAATCGGCAACGTTATTAGCATGCCGAATATTATTTGGAATGTGAATTACAATGAAATTGCTAATTCATAAAGCCATTTTACAATTCTGGCCCAAGTTAGAAGCAGAGACAATATTGCAAGATGTCGATAGTCCATATCTCGGAAACTATAAGAGATAATGCAATTTCGCAATCGGCAACGTAATTAGCATGCCAAATATTACTTGGAATGTGAATTGGAGCGAAATCGCTAATTCATAAGACCATTTTACAATTTTGACCCAAGTTAGAAGCAGAGCCAATATTGTCAGATGTCGATAGTCCATATCTCGGAAACTATAAGAGATAATGCTATTTGGCAATCGGCAACGTAATTAGCATGCCGAATATTACTTGGAATGTGAATTACAACGAAATCGCTAATTCATAAGGCCATTTTACAATTCTGGCCCAAGTTAAAAGCAGAGCCAATATTGCAAGATGTCGATAGTCCATATCTCGGAAACTATAAGAGATAATGCAATTTCGCAATCGGCAACGTAATTAGCATGCCAAATATTACTTGGAATGTGAATTGGAGCGAAATCGCTAATTCATAAGACCATTTTACAATTCTGGCTCAAGTTAGAAGCAGAGATAATATTGTCAGATGCCGATAGTCCATATCTCGGAAACTATAAGAGATAATGCAATTTGGCAATCGGCAACGTAATTAGCATGCCGAATATGACTTGGAATGTGAATTGGAGCGAAATCGCTAATTCATAAGACCATTTTACAATTTTGACCCAAGTTAGAAGCAGAGCCAATATTGCAATATGTCGATAGTCCATATCTCGTAAACTATAAGAGATAATGCAATTTGGCAATCGGCAACGTAATTAGCATGCCGAATAATACTTGGAATGTGAATTGGAGCGAAATCGCTAATTCATAAGACCATTTTACAATTTTGGCCCAAGTTAGAAGCAGAGCCAATATTGTAAAATGTCGATAGTCCATATCTCGGAAACTATAAGTGATAATGCAATATGGCATTCGGCAACGTTATTAGCATGCCGAATATTACTTGGAATGTGAATTACAACGAAATCGCTAATGCATAAGACCGTTTTACAATTCTGGCCCAAGTAAGAAGCAGAGCTAATATTGCAAGATGTCGATAGTCCATATCTCGGAAACTAATAGAGATAATGCAATTTGGCAATCGGCAATGTAATTAGCGTGCCGAATATTACTTGGAATATGAATTACAACGAAATCGCTAATTCATAAGGCCATTTTACAATTCTGGCCCATGTTAGAAGCAGAGCCAATATTGCAAGATGTCGATAGTCCATATCTCGGAAACTATAAGGGATAATGCAATTTGGCAATCGGCAACGTTATTAGCATGCCGAATATTATTTGGAATGTGAATTACAATGAAATTGCTAATTCATAAAGCCATTTTACAATTCTGGCCCAAGTTAGAAGCAGAGCCAATATTGCAAGATGTCGATAGTCCATATCTCGGAAACTATAAGAGATAATGCAATTTGGCAATCGGCAATGTAATTAGCGTGCCGAATATTACTCGGAATATGAATTACAATGAAATCGCTAATTCATAAAGCCATTTTACAATTCTTGCCCAAGTTAGAAGCAGAGCCAATATTGCAAGATGTCGATAGTCCATATCTCGGAAACTATAAGGGATAATGCAATTTGGCAATCGGCAACGTTATTAGCATGCCGAATATTATTTGGAATGTGAATTACAATGAAATTGCTAATTCATAAAGCCATTTTACAATTCTGGCCCAAGTTAGAAGCAGAGCCAATATTGCAAGACGTCGATAGTCCATATCTCGGAAACTATAAGAGATAATGCAATTTGGCAATAGGCAGTGTAATTAGCATGCCGAATATTACTTGGAATGTGAATTACAACGAAATCGCTAATTCATAAGACCATTTTACAATTCTGGCCTAAGTTAGAAGCAGAGCCAATATTGTAAGATGTCGATAGTCCATATCTCGGAAACTATAAGAGATAATGCAATTTGGCAATCGGCAACGTTATTAGCATTCCGAATATTACTTGTAATGTGAATTGGAACGAAATCGCTAATTCATTAGGCCATTTTACAATTCTGGCCCAAGTTAGAAGCAGAGCCAATATTGCAAGATGTCGATAGTCCATATCTCGGAAACTATAAGAGATAATGCAATTTGGCAATCGGCAATGTAATTAGCGTGCCGAATATTACTCGGAATATGAATTACAATGAAATCGCTAATTCATAAAGCCATTTTACAATTCTTGCCCAAGTTAGAAGCAGAGCCAATATTGCAAGATGTCGATAGTCCATATCTCGGAAACTATAAGGGATAATGCAATTTGGCAATCGGCAACGTTATTAGCATGCCGAATATTATTTGGAATGTGAATTACAATGAAATTGCTAATTCATAAAGCCATTTTACAATTCTGGCCCAAGTTAGAAGCAGAGCCAATATTGCAAGACGTCGATAGTCCATATCTCGGAAACTATAAGAGATAATGCAATTTGGCAATAGGCAATGTAATTAGCATGCCGAATATTACTTGGAATGTGAATTATAACGAAATCGCTAATTCATAAGACCATTTTACACTTCTGGCCTAAGTTAAAATCAGAGCCAATATTGTAAGATGTCGATAGTACATATCTCGGAAACTATAAGAGATAATGCAATTTGGCAATCGGCAACGTTATTAGCATGCCGAATATTACTTGGAATGTGAATTGGGGCGAAATCGCTAATTCATAAGACCATTTTACAATTTTGACCCAAGTTAGAAGCAGAGCCAATATTGTAAAATGTCGATAGTATATATCTCGGAAACTATAAGAGATAATGCAATTTGGCAATCGGCAACGTAATTAGCTTGCCGAATATTACTTGGAATGTGAATTGTAGCGAAATCGCTAATTCATAAGACCATTTTACAATTCTGGCCCAAGTTAGAAGCAGATCCAATATTGTCAGATGCCGATAGTCCATATCTCGGAAACTATAAGAGATAATGCAATTTTGCAATCGGCAACGTACTTAGCATGCCGAATATTACTTGTAAGGTGAATTGGAACGAAATCGCTAATTCATATGACCGTTTTACAATTCTGGCCCAAGTAAGAAGCAGAGCCAATATTGCAAGATGTCGATAGTCCATATCTCGGGAACTAATAGAGATAATGCAATTTGGCAATCGGCAATGTAATTAGCGTGCCGAATATTACTTGGAATATGAATTACAACGAAATCGCTAATTCATAAGGCCATTTTACAATTCTGGCCCATGTTAGAAGCAGAGCCAATATTGCAAGATGTCGATAGTCCATATCTCGGAAACTATAAGGGATAATGCAATTTGGCAATCGGCAACGTTATTAGCATGCCGAATATTATTTGGAATGTGAATTACAATGAAATTGCTAATTCATAAAGCCATTTTACAATTCTGGCCCAAGTTAGAAGCAGAGCCAATATTGCAAGACGTCGATAGTCCATATCTCGGAAACTATAAGAGATAATGCAATTTGGCAATAGGCAGTGTAATTAGCATGCCGAATATTACTTGGAATGTGAATTACAACGAAATCGCTAATTCATAAGACCATTTTACAATTCTGGCCTAAGTTAGAAGCAGAGCCAATATTGTAAGATGTCGATAGTCCATATCTCGGAAACTATAAGAGATAATGCAATTTGGCAATCGGCAACGTTATTAGCATGCCGAATATTACTTGTAATGTGAATTGGAACGAAATCGCTAATTCATTAGGCCATTTTACAATTCTGGCCCAAGTTAGAAGCAGAGCCAATATTGCAAGATGTCGATAGTCCATATCTCGGAAACTATAAGAGATAATGCAATTTGGCAATCGGCAATGTAATTAGCGTGCCGAATATTACTCGGAATATGAATTACAATGAAATCGCTAATTCATAAAGCCATTTTACAATTCTTGCCCAAGTTAGAAGCAGAGCCAATATTGCAAGATGTCGATAGTCCATATCTCGGAAACTATAAGGGATAATGCAATTTGGCAATCGGCAACGTTATTAGCATGCCGAATATTATTTGGAATGTGAATTACAATGAAATTGCTAATTCATAAAGCCATTTTACAATTCTGGCCCAAGTTAGAAGCAGAGCCAATATTGCAAGACGTCGATAGTCCATATCTCGGAAACTATAAGAGATAATGCAATTTGGCAATAGGCAGTGTAATTAGCATGCCGAATATTACTTGGAATGTGAATTACAACGAAATCGCTAATTCATAAGACCATTTTACAATTCTGGCCTAAGTTAGAAGCAGAGCCAATATTGTAAGATGTCGATAGTGCATATCTCGGAAACTATAAGAGATAATGCAATTTTGCAATCGGCAACGTACTTAGCATGCCGAATATTACTTGTAATGTGAATTGGAACGAAATCGCTAATTCATAAGACCATTTTACAATTCTGGCCCAAGTAAGAAGAAGAGCCAATATTGCAAGATGTCGATAGTCCATATCTCGGAAACTATAAGAGATAATGCAATTTGGCAATCGGCAATGTAATTAGCGTGCCGAATATTACTTCGAATATGAATTACAACGGAATCGCTAATTCATAAGGCCATTTTACAATTCTGGCCCAAGTTAGAAGCAGAGCCAATATTGTAAGACGTCGATAGTCCATATCTCGGAAACTATAAGAGATAATGCAATTTTGCAATCGGCAACGTACTTAGCATGCCGAATATTACTTGTAATGTGAATTGGAACGAAATCGCTAATTCATAAGACCATTTTACAATTCTGGCCCAAGTAAGAAGAAGAGCCAATATTGCAAGATGTCGATAGTCCATATCTCGGAAACTATAAGAGATAATGCAATTTGGCAATCGGCAACGTTATTAGCATGCCGAATATTATTTGAAATGTGAATTACAATGAAATTGTTAATTCATAAAGCCATTTTACAATTCTGGCCCAAGTTAGAAGCAGAGCCAATATTGCAAGACGTCGATAGTCCATATCTCGGAAACTATAAGAGATAATGCAATTTGGCAATAGGCAATGTAATTAGCATGCCGAATATTACTTGGAATGTGAATTACAACGAAATCGCTAATTCATAAGACCATTTTACAATTCTGGCCTAAGTTAGAAGCAGAGCCAATATTGTAAGATGTCGATAGTCCATATCTCGGAAACTATAAGAGATAATGCAATTTGGCAATCGGCAACGTTATTAGCATGCCGAATAATACTTGGAATGTGAATTGGAGCGAAATCGCTAATTCATAAGACCATTTTACAATTTTGACCCAAGTTAGAAGCAGAGCCAATATTGTAAAATGTCGATAGTCCATATCTCGGAAACTATAAGTGATAATGCAATTTGGCAATCGGCAACGTTATTAGCATGCCGAATATTACTTGGAATGTGAATTACAACGAAATCGCTAATGCATAAGGCCATTTTACAATTCTGGCCCAAGTTAGATGCAGAGGCAATATTGCAAGATGTCGATAGTCCACATCTCGGAAACTATAAGAGATAATGCAATTTGGCAATCGGCAACGTAATCAGCTTGCCGAATATTACTTGGAATGTGAATTGGAGCGAAATCGCTAATTCATAAGACCATTTTACAATTCTGGCCCAAGTTAGAAGCAGATCCAATATTGTCAGATGCCGATAGTCCATATCTCGGAAACTATAAGAGATAATGCAATTTTGCAATCGGCAACGTACTTGGCATGCCGAATATTACTTGTAATGTGAATTGGAACGAAATCGCTAATTCATAAGACCATTTTACAATTCAGGCCCAAGTAAGAAGCAGAGCCAATATTGCAAGATGTCGATAGTCCATATCTCGGAAACTATAAGAGATAATGCTATTTGGCAATCGGCAATGTAATTAGCATGCCGAATATTACTTGGAATGTGAATTACAACGAAATCGCTAATTCATATGACCATTTTACAATTTTGACCAAGTTAGAAGCAGAGCCAATATTGTAAAATGTCGATAGTCCATATCTCGGAAGCTATAAGAGATAATGCAATTTGGCAATCGGCAATGTAATTAGCATGCCGAATATTACTTGGAATGTGAATTACAACGAAATCGCTAATTCATAAGGCCATTTTACATTTCTGGCCCAAGTTAGAAGCAGAGCCAATATTGCAAGATGTCGATAGTCCATATCTCGGAAACTATAAGAGATAATGCAATTTGGCAATCGGCAACGTAATTAGCATGCCGAATATTACTTGGAATGTGAATTGGAGCGAAATCGCTAATTCATAAGGCCATTTTACAATATTGACCCAAGTTAGAAGCAGAGCCAATATTGTCAGATGTCGATAGTCCATATCTCGGAAGCTATAAGAGATAATGCTATTTGGCAATCGGCAACGTAATTAGCATGCCGAATATTACTTGGAATGTGAATTACAACGGAATCGCTAATTCATAAGGCCATTTAACAATTCTGGCCCAACTTAGAAGCAGAGCCAATATTGCAAGATGTCGATAATCCATATCTCGGAAACTATAAGAGATAATGCAATTTGGCAATCGCCAACGTTATTAGCATGCCGAATATTACTTGGAATGTGAATTGGAGCGAAATCGCTAATTCATAAGACCATTTTACAATTCTGGCCCAAGTTAGAAGCAGAGCCAATATTGTCAGATGCCGATAGTCCATATCTCGGAAACTATAAGAGATAATGCAATTTTGCAATCGGCAACGTACTTAGCATGCCGAATATTACTTGTAATGTGAATTTGAACGAAATCGCTAATTCATAAGAACATTTTACAATTCTGGCCCAAGTAAGAAGCAGAGCCAATATTGCAAGATGTCGATAGTCCATATCTCGGAAACTATAAGAGATAATGCAATTTGGCAATCGGCAATGTAATTAGCGTGCCGAATATTACTTGGAATATGAATTACAACGAAATCGCTAATTCATAAGGCCATTTTACAATTCTGGCCCAAGTTAGAAGCAGAGCCAATATTGCAAGATGTCGATAGTCCATATCTCGAAAACTATAAGGGATAATGCAATTTGGCAATCGGCAACGTTATTAGCATGCCGAATATTATTTGGAATGTGAATTACAATGAAATTGCTAATTCATAAAGCCATTTTACAATTCTGGCCCAAGTTAGAAGCAGAGACAATATTGCAAGATGTCGATAGTCCATATCTCGGAAACTATAAGAGATAATGCAATTTGGCAATCGGCAACGTAATTAGCATGCTGAATATTACTTGGAATGTGAATTGGAGCGAAATCGCTAATTCATAAGACCATTTTACAATTTTGACCCAAGTTAGAAGCAGAGCCAATATTGTCAGGTGTCGATAGTCCATATCTCGGAAACTATAAGAGATAATGCTATTTGGCAATCGGCAACGTAATTAGCATGCCGAATATTACTTGGAATGTGAATTACAACGAAATCGCTAATTCATAAGGCCATTTTACAATTCTGGCCCAAGTTAAAAGCAGAGCCAATATTGCAAGATGTCGATAGTCCATATCTCGGAAACTATAAGAGATAATGCAATTTCGCAATCGGCAACGTAATTAGCATGCCAAATATTACTTGGAATGTGAATTGGAGCGAAATCGCTAATTCATAAGACCATTTTACAATTCTGGCTCAAGTTAGAAGCAGAGATAATATTGTCAGATGCCGATAGTCCATATCTCGGAAACTATAAGAGATAATGCAATTTGGCAATCGGCAACGTAATTAGCATGCCGAATATGACTTGGAATGTGAATTGGAGCGAAATCGCTAATTCATAAGACCATTTTACAATTTTGACCCAAGTTAGAAGCAGAGCCAATATTGCAATATGTCGATAGTCCATATCTCGTAAACTATAAGAGATAATGCAATTTGGCAATCGGCAACGTAATTAGCATGCCGAATAATACTTGGAATGTGAATTGGAGCGAAATCGCTAATTTATAAGACCATTTTACAATTTTGACCCAAGTTAGAAGCAGAGCCAATATTGCAAAATGTCGATAGTCCATATCTCGGAAACTATAAGTGATAATGCAATATGGCATTCGGCAACGTTATTAGCATGCCGAATATTACTTGGAATGTGAATTACAACGAAATCGCTAATGCATAAGGCCATTTTACAATTCTGGCCCAAGTTAGATGCAGCGGCAATATTGCAAGATGTCGATAGTCCATATCTCGGAAACTATAAGAGATAATGCAATTTGGCAATCGGCAACGTAATTAGCATGCCGAATATTACTTGGAATGTGAATTGGAGCGAAATCGCTAATTCATAAGACCATTTTACAATTTTGACCCAAGTTAGAAGCAGAGCCAATATTGTAAAATGTCGATAGTCTATATCTCGGAAACTATAAGAGATAATGCAATTTGACAATCGGCAACGTAATTAGCTTGCCGAATATTACTTGGAATGTGAATTGGAGCGAAATCGTTAATTCATAAGACCATTTTACAATTCTGGCCCAAGTTAGAAGCAGATCCAATATTGTCAGATGCCGATAGTCCATATCTCGGAAACTATAAGAGATAATGCAATTTTGCAATCGGCAACGTACTTAGCATGCCGAATATTACTTGTAATGTGAATTGGAACGAAATCGCTAATTCATAAGACCATTTTACAATTCTGGCCCAAGTAATAAGCAGAGCCAATATTGCAAGATGTCGATAGTCCATATCTCGGAAACTATAAGAGATAATGCAATTTGGCAATCGACAATGTAATTAGCGTGCCGAATATTACTTGGAATATGAATTACAACGAAATCGCTAATTCATAAGGCCATTTTACAATTCTGGCCCAAGTTAGAAGCAGAGCCAATATTGCAAGACGTCGATAGTCCATATCTCGGAAACTATAAGAGATAATGCAATTTGGCAATAGGCAGTGTAATTAGCATGCCGAATATTACTTGGAATGTGAATTACAACGAAATCGCTAATTCATAAGACCATTTTACAATTCTGGCCTAAGTTAGAAGCAGAGCCAATATTGCAAGATGTCGATAGTCCATATCTCGGAAACTATAAGAGATAATGCAATTTGGCAATCGGCAACGTTATTAGCATTCCGAATATTACTTGTAATGTGAATTGGAACGAAATCGCTAATTCATTAGGCCATTTTACAATTCTGGCCCAAGTTAGAAGCAGAGCCAATATTGCAAGATGTCGATAGTCCATATCTCGGAAACTATAAGAGATAATGCAATTTGGCAATCGGCAATGTAATTAGCGTGCCGAATATTACTCGGAATATGAATTACAATGAAATCGCTAATTCATAAAGCCATTTTACAATTCTTGCCCAAGTTAGAAGCAGAGCCAATATTGCAAGATGTCGATAGTCCATATCTCGGAAACTATAAGGGATAATGCAATTTGGCAATCGGCAACGTTATTAGCATGCCGAATATTATTTGGAATGTGAATTACAATGAAATTGCTAATTCATAAAGCCATTTTACAATTCTGGCCCAAGTTAGAAGCAGAGCCAATATTGCAAGACGTCGATAGTCCATATCTCGGAAACTATAAGAGATAATGCAATTTGGCTATAGGCAATGTAATTAGCATGCCGAATATTAACTTGGAATGTGAATTATAACGAAATCGCTAATTCATAAGACCATTTTACATTTCTGGCCTAAGTTAAAAGCAGAGCCAATATTGTAAGATGTCGATAGTCCATATCTCGGAAACTATAAGAGATAATGCAATTTGGCAATCGGCAACGTTATTAGCATGCCGAATATTACTTGGAATGTGAATTGGGGCGAAATCGCTAATTCATAAGACCATTTTACAATTTTGACCCAAGTTAGAAGCAGAGCCAATATTGTAAAATGTCGATAGTATATATCTCGGAAACTATAAGAGATAATGCAATTTGGCAATCGGCAACGTAATTAGCTTGCCGAATATTACTTGGAATGTGAATTGTAGCGAAATCGCTAATTCATAAGACCATTTTACAATTCTGGCCCAAGTTAGAAGCAGATCCAATATTGTCAGATGCCGATAGTCCATATCTCGGAAACTATAAGAGATAATGCAATTTTGCAATCGGCAACGTACTTAGCATGCCGAATATTACTTGTAAGGTGAATTGGAACGAAATCGCTAATTCATAAGACCGTTTTACAATTCTGGCCCAAGTAAGAAGCAGAGCTAATATTGCAAGATGTCGATAGTCCATATCTCGGAAACTAATAGAGATAATGCAATTTGGCAATCGGCAATGTAATTAGCGTGCCGAATTTTACTTGGAATATGAATTACAACGAAATCGCTAATTCATAAGGCCATTTTACAATTCTGGCCCATGTTAGAAGCAGAGCCAATATTGCAAGATGTCGATAGTCCATATCTCGGAAACTATAAGGGATAATGCAATTTGGCAATCGGCAACGTTATTAGCATGCCGAATATTATTTGGAATGTGAATTACAATGAAATTGCTAATTCATAAAGCCATTTTACAATTCTGGCCCAAGTTAGAAGCAGAGCCAATATTGCAAGACGTCGATAGTCCATATCTCGGAAACTATAAGAGATAATGCAATTTGGCAATAGGCAGTGTAATTAGCATGCCGAATATTACTTGGAATGTGAATTACAACGAAATCGCTAATTCATAAGACCATTTTACAATTCTGGCCTAAGTTAGAAGCAGAGCCAATATTGTAAGATGTCGATAGTCCATATCTCGGAAACTATAAGAGATAATGCAATTTGGCAATCGGCAACGTTATTAGCATTCCGAATATTACTTGTAATGTGAATTGGAACGAAATCGCTAATTCATTAGGCCATTTTACAATTCTGGCCCAAGTTAGAAGCAGAGCCAATATTGCAAGATGTCGATAGTCCATATCTCGGAAACTATAAGAGATAATGCAATTTGGCAATCGGCAATGTAATTAGCGTGCCGAATATTACTCGGAATATGAATTACAATGAAATCGCTAATTCATAAAGCCATTTTACAATTCTTGCCCAAGTTAGAAGCAGAGCCAATATTGCAAGATGTCGATAGTCCATATCTCGGAAACTATAAGGGATAATGCAATTTGGCAATCGGCAACGTTATTAGCATGCCGAATATTATTTGGAATGTGAATTACAATGAAATTGCTAATTCATAAAGCCATTTTACAATTCTGGCCCAAGTTAGAAGCAGAGCCAATATTGCAAGACGTAGATAGTCCATATCTCGGAAACTATAAGAGATAATGCAATTTGGCAATAGGCAATGTAATTAGCATGCCGAATATTACTTGGAATGTGAATTATAACGAAATCGCTAATTCATAAGACCATTTTACACTTCTGGCCTAAGTTAAAAGCAGAGCCAATATTGTAAGATGTCGATAGTCCATATCTCGGAAACTATAAGAGATAATGCAATTTGGCAATCGGCAACGTTATTAGCATGCCGAATATTACTTGGAATGTGAATTGGGGCGAAATCGCTAATTCATAAGACCATTTTACAATTTTGACCCAAGTTAGAAGCAGAGCCAATATTGTAAAATGTCGATAGTATATATCTCGGAAACTATAAGAGATAATGCAATTTGGCAATCGGCAACGTAATTAGCTTGCCGAATATTACTTGGAATGTGAATTGTAGCGAAATCGCTAATTCATAAGACCATTTTACAATTCTGGCCCAAGTTAGAAGCAGATCCAATATTGTCAGATGCCGATAGTCCATATCTCTGAAACTATAAGAGATAATGCAATTTTGCAATCGGCAACGTACTTAGCATGCCGAATATTACTTGTAAGGTGAATTGGAACGAAATCGCTAATTCATAAGACCGTTTTACAATTCTGGCCCAAGTAAGAAGCAGAGCCAATATTGCAAGATGTCGATAGTCCATATCTCGGAAACTAATAGAGATAATGCAATTTGGCAATCGGCAATGTAATTAGCGTGCCGAATATTACTTGGAATATGAATTACAACGAAATCGCTAATTCATAAGGCCATTTTACAATTCTGGCCCATGTTAGAAGCAGAGCCAATATTGCAAGATGTCGATAGTCCATATCTCGGAAACTATAAGGGATAATGCAATTTGGCAATCGGCAACGTTATTAGCATGCCGAATATTATTCGGAATGTGAATTACAATGAAATTGCTAATTCATAAAGCCATTTTACAATTCTGGCCCAAGTTAGAAGCAGAGCCAATATTGCAAGACGTCGATAGTCCATATCTCGGAAACTATAAGAGATAATGCAATTTGGCAATAGGCAGTGTAATTAGCATGCCGAATATTACTTGAAATGTGAATTACAACGAAATCGCTAATTCATAAGACCATTTTACAATTCTGGCCTAAGTTAGAAGCAGAGCCAATATTGTAAGATGTCGATAGTCCATATCTCGGAAACTATAAGAGATAATGCAATTTGGCAATCGGCAACGTTATTAGCATGCCGAATATTACTTGTAATGTGAATTGGAACGAAATCGCTAATTCATTAGGCCATTTTACAATTCTGGCCCAAGTTAGAAGCAGAGCCAATATTGCAAGATGTCGATAGTCCATATCTCGGAAACTATAAGAGATAATGCAATTTGGCAATCGGCAATGTAATTAGCGTGCCGAATATTACTCGGAATATGAATTACAATGAAATCGCTAATTCATAAAGCCATTTTACAATTCTTGCCCAAGTTAGAAGCAGAGCCAATATTGCAAGATGTCGATAGTCCATATCTCGGAAACTATAAGGGATAATGCAATTTGGCAATCGGCAACGTTATTAGCATGCCGAATATTATTTGGAATGTGAATTACAATGAAATTGCTAATTCATAAAGCCATTTTACAATTCTGGCCCAAGTTAGAAGCAGAGCCAATATTGCAAGACGTTGATAGTCCATATCTCGGAAACTATAAGAGATAATGCAATTTGGCAATAGGCAATGTAATTAGCATGCTGAATATTACTTGGAATGTGAATTATAACGAAATCGCTAATTCATAAGACCATTTTACACTTCTGGCCTAAGTTAAAAGCAGAGCCAATATTGTAAGATGTCGATAGTCCATATCTCGGAAACTATAAGAGATAATGCAATTTGGCAATCGGCAACGTTATTAGCATGCCGAATATTACTTGGAATGTGAATTGGGGCGAAATCGCTAATTCATAAGACCATTTTACAATTTGACCCAAGTTAGAAGCAGAGCCAATATTGTAAAATGTCGATAGTATATATCTCGGAAACTATAAGAGATAATGCAATTTGGCAATCGGCAACGTAATTAGCTTGCCGAATATTACTTGGAATGTGAATTGTAGCGAAATCGCTAATTCATAAGACCATTTTACAATTCTGGCCCAAGTTAGAAGCAGATCCAATATTGTCAGATGTCGATAGTCCATATCTCGGAAACTATAAGAGATAATGCAATTTTGCAATCGGCAACGTACTTAGCATGCCGAATATTACTTGTAAGGTGAATTGGAACGAAATCGCTAATTCATAAGACCGTTTTACAATTCTAGCCCAAGTAAGAAGCAGAGCCAATATTGCAAGATGTAGATAGTCCATATCTCGGAAACTATAAGAGATAATGCAATTTGGCAATCGGCAATGTAATTAGCGTGCCGAATATTACTTGGAATATGAATTACAACGAAATCGCTAATTCATAAGGCCATTTTACAATTCTGGCCCATGTTAGAAGCAGAGCGAATATTGCAAGATGTCGATAGTCCATATCTCGGAAACTATAAGGGATAATGCAATTTGGCAATCGGCAACGTAATTAGCTTATCGAATATTACTTGGAATGTGAATTGTAGCGAAATCGCTAATTCATAAGACCATTTTACAATTCTGGCCCAAGTTAGAAGCAGATCCAATATTGTCAGATGCCGATAGTCCATATCTCATAAACTATAAGAGATAATGCAATTTTGCAATCGGCAACGTACTTAGCATGCCGAATATTACTTGTAAGGTGAATTGGAACGAAATCGCTAATTCATAAGACCGTTTTACAATTCTAGCCCAAGTAAGAAGCAGAGCCAATATTGCAAGATGTAGATAGTCCATATCTCGGAAACTATAAGAGATAATGCAATTTGGCAATCGGCAATGTAATTAGCGTGCCGAGTATTACTTGGAATATGAATTACAACGAAATCGCTAATTCATAAGGCCATTTTACAATTCTGGCCCATGTTAGAAGCAGAGCCAATATTGCAAGATGTCGATAGTCCATATCTCGGAAACTATAAGGGATAATGCAATTTGGCAATCGGCAACGTTATCAGCATGCCGAATATTATTTGGAATGTGAATTACAATGAAATTGCTAATTCATAAAGCCATTTTACAATTCTGGCCCAAGTTAGAAGCAGAGCCAATATTGCAAGACGTCGATAGTCCATATCTCGGAAACTATAAGAGATAATGCAATTTGGCAATAGGCAATGTAATTAGCATGCCGAATATTACTTGGAATGTGAATTACAACGATATCGCTAATTCATAAGGCCATTTTACAATTCTGGCCCAAGTTAGAAGCAGAGCCAATATTGCAAGATGTCGATAGTCCATATCTCGGAAGCTATAAGAGATAATGCAATTTGGCAATCGGCAACGTTATTAGCATGCCGAATATTATTTGGAATGTGAATTACAATGAAATTGCTAATTCATAAAGCCATTTTACAATTCTGGCCCAAGTTAAAAGCAGAGCCAATATTGCAAGATGTCGATAGTCCATATCTCGGAAACTATAAGAGATAATGCAATTTGGCAATCGGCAACGTAATTAGCATGCCGAATATTACTTGGAATGTGAATTGGAACGAAATCGCTAATTCATAAGACCATTTTACAATTCTGGCCCAAGTTAAAAGCAGAGCCAATATTGCAAGATGTCGATAGTCCATATCTCGGAAACTATAAGAGATAATGCTATTTGGTAATCGGCAACGTAATTAGCATGCCGAATATTACTTGGAATGCGTATTACAACGAAATCGCTAATTCATAAGGCCATTTAACAATTCTGGCCCAACTTAGAAGCAGAGCCAATATTGCAAGATGTCGATAATCCATATCTCGGAAACTATAAGAGATAATGCAATTTGGCAATCGCCAACGTAATTAGCATGCCGAATATTACTTGGAATGTGAATTGGAACGAAATCGCTAATTCATAAGACCATTTTACAATTCTGGCCCAAGTTAAAAGCAGAGCCAATATTGCAAGATGTCGATAGTTCATATCTCGGAAACTATAAGAGATAATGCAATTTCGCAATCGGCAACGTAATTAGCATGCCAAATATTACTTGGAATGTGAATTGGAGCGAAATCGCTAATTCATAAGACCATTTTACAATTCTGGCTCAAGTTAGAAGCAGAGATAATATTGTCAGATGCCGATAGTCCATATCTCGGAAACTATAAGAGATAATGCAATTTGGCAATCGGCAACGTAATTAGCATGCCGAATATGACTTGGAATGTGAATTGGAGCGAAATCGCTAATTCATAAGACCATTTTACAATTTTGACCCAAGTTAGAAGCAGAGCCAATATTGTCAGATGCCGATAGTCCATATCTCGGAAACTATAAGAGATAATGCAATTTTGCAATCGGCAACGTACTTAGCATGCCGAATATTACTTGTAAGGTGAATTGGAACGAAATCGCTAATTCATAAGACCGTTTTACAATTCTGGCCCAAGTAAGAAGCAGAGCCAATATTGCAAGATGTCGATAGTCCATATCTCGGAAACTAATAGAGATAATGCAATTTGGCAATCGGCAATGTAATTAGCGTGCCGAATATTACTTGGAATATGAATTACAACGAAATCGCTAATTCATAAGGCCATTTTACAATTCTGGCCCATGTTAGAAGCAGAGCCAATATTGCAAGATGTCGATAGTCCATATCTCGGAAACTATAAGGGATAATGCAATTTGGCAATCGGCAACTTTATTAGCATGCCGAATATTATTTGGAATGTGAATTAGAATGAAATTGCTAATTCATAAAGCCATTTTACAATTCTGGCCCAAGTTAGAAGCAGAGCCAATATTGCAAGACGTCGATAGTCCATATCTCGGAAACTATAAGAGATAATGCAATTTGGCAATAGGCAGTGTAATTAGCATGCCGAATATTACTTGAAATGTGAATTACAACGAAATCGCTAATAGATAAGACCATTTTACAATTCTGGCCTAAGTTAGAAGCAGAGCCAATATTGTAAGATGTCGATAGTCCATATCTCGGAAACTATAAGAGATAATGCAATTTGGCAATCGGCAACGTTATTAGCATGCCGAATATTACTTGTAATGTGAATTGGAACGAAATCGCTAATTCATTAGGCCATTTTACAATTCTGGCCCAAGTTAGAAGCAGAGCCAATATTGCAAGATGTCGATAGTCCATATCTCGGACACTATAAGAGATAATGCAATTTGGCAATCGGCAATGTAATTAGCGTGCCGAATATTACTCGGAATATGAATTACAATGAAATCGCTAATTCATAAAGCCATTTTACAATTCTTGCCCAAGTTAGAAGCAGAGCCAATATTGCAAGATGTCGATAGTCCATATCTCGGAAACTATAAGGGATAATGCAATTTGGCAATCGGCAACGTTATTAGCATGCCGAATATTATTTGGAATGTGAATTACAATGAAATTGCTAATTCATAAAGCCATTTTACAATTCTGGCCCAAGTTAGAAGCAGAGCCAATATTGCAAGACGTTGATAGTCCATATCTCGGAAACTATAAGAGATAATGCAATTTGGCAATAGGCAATGTAATTAGCATGCTGAATATTACTTGGAATGTGAATTATAACGAAATCGCTAATTCATAAGACCATTTTACACTTCTGGCCTAAGTTAAAAGCAGAGCCAATATTGTAAGATGTCGATAGTCCATATCTCGGAAACTATAAGAGATAATGCAATTTGGCAATCGGCAACGTTATTAGCATGCCGAATATTACTTGGAATGTGAATTGGGGCGAAATCGCTAATTCATAAGACCATTTTACAATTTGACCCAAGTTAGAAGCAGAGCCAATA
Source organism: Rhynchophorus ferrugineus (assembly GCF_030347505.1). Lineage (NCBI taxonomy): Eukaryota > Metazoa > Arthropoda > Insecta > Coleoptera > Curculionidae > Rhynchophorus > Rhynchophorus ferrugineus. The sequence goes on from NW_027472691.1 coordinate 251,814, forward strand.
TTGTAAACTGTCGATAGTATATATCTCGGAAACTATAAGAGATAATGCAATTTGGCAATCGGCAACGTACTTAGCATGCCGAATATTACTTGTAAGGTGAATTGTAGCGAAATCGCTAATTCATAAGACCATTTTACAATTCTGGCCCAAGTTAGAAGCAGATCCAATATTGTCAGATGTCGATAGTCCATATCTCGGAAACTATAAGAGATAATGCAATTTTGCAATCGGCAACGTACTTAGCATGCCGAATATTACTTGTAAGGTGAATTGGAACGAAATCGCTAATTCATAAGACCGTTTTACAATTCTGGCCCAAGTAAGAAGCAGAGCCAATATTGCAAGATGTCGATAGTCCATATCTCGGAAACTATAAGAGATAATGCAATTTGGCAATAGGCAACGTAATTAGCATGCCGAATATTACTTGGAATGTGAATTGGAACGAAATCGCTAATTCATAAGACCATTTTACAATTCTGGCCCAAGTTAAAAGCAGAGCCAATATTGCAAGATGTCGATAGTCCATATCTCGGAAACTATAAGAGATAATGCTATTTGGCAATCGGCAACGTAATTAGCATGCCGAATATTACTTGGAATGCGTATTACAACGAAATCGCTAATTCATAAGGCCATTTAACAATTCTGGCCCAACTTAGAAGCAGAGCCAATATTGCAAGATGTCGATAATCCATATCTCGGAAACTATAAGAGATAATGCAATTTGGCAATCGCCAACGTAATTAGCATGCCGAATATTACTTGGAATGTGAATTGGAACGAAATCGCTAATTCATAAGACCATTTTACAATTCTGGCCCAAGTTAAAAGCAGAGCCAATATTGCAAGATGTCGATAGTTCATATCTCGGAAACTATAAGAGATAATGCAATTTCGCAATCGGCAACGTAATTAGCATGCCAAATATTACTTGGAATGTGAATTGGAGCGAAATCGCTAATTCATAAGACCATTTTACAATTCTGGCTCAAGTTAGAAGCAGAGATAATATTGTCAGATGCCGATAGTCCATATCTCGGAAACTATAAGAGATAATGCAATTTGGCAATCGGCAACGTTATTAGCATGCCGAATATTACTTGGAATGTGAATTGGGGCGAAATCGCTAATTCATAAGACCATTTTACAATTTTGACCCAAGTTAGAAGCAGAGCCAATATTGCATTATGTCGATAGTCCATATCTCGTAAACTATAAGAGATAATGCAATTTGGCAATCGGCAACGTAATTAGCATGCCGAATAATACTTGAAATGTGAATTGGAGCGAAATCGCTAATTCATAAGACCATTTTACAATTTTGACCCAAGTTAGAAGCAGAGCCAATATTGTAAAATGTCGATAGTCCATATCTCGGAAACTATAAGTGATAATGCAATATGGCATTAGGCAACGTTATTAGCATGCCGAATATTACTTGGAATGTGAATTACAACGAAATCGCTAATGCATAAGGCCATTTTACAATTCTGGCTCAAGTTAGATGCAGCGGCAATATTGCAAGATGTCGATAGTCCATATCTCGGAAACTATAAGAGATAATGCAATTTGGCAATCGGCAACGTAATTAGCATGCCGAATATTACTTGGAATGTGAATTGGAGCGAAATCGCTAATTCATAAGACCATTTTACAATTTTGACCCAAGTTAGAAGCAGAGCCAATATTATAAAATGTCGATAGTCTATATCTCGGAAACTATAAGAGATAATGCAATTTGGCAATCGGCAACGTAATTAGCTTGCCGAATATTACTTGGAATGTGAATTGGAGCGAAATCGTTAATTCATAAGACCATTTTACAATTCTGGCCCAAGTTAGAAGCAGATCCAATATTGTCAGATGCCGATAGTCCATATCTCGGAAACTATAAGAGATAATGCAATTTTGCAATCGGCAACGTACTTAGCATGCCGAATATTACTTTTAATGTGAATTGGAACGAAATCGCTAATTCATAAGACCATTTTACAATTCTGGCCCAAGTAAGAAGCAGAGCCAATATTGCAAAATGTCGATAGTCCATATCTCGGAAACTATAAGAGATAATGCAATTTGGCAATCGGCAATGTAATTAGCGTGCCGAATATTACTTGGAATATGAATTACAACGAAATCGCTAATTCATAAGGCCATTTTACAATTCTGGCCCAAGTTAGAAGCAGAGCCAATATTGCAAGATGTCGATAGTCCATATCTCGGAAACTATAAGGGATAATGCAATTTGGCAATCGGCAACGTTATTAGCATGCCGAATATTACTTGGAATGTGAATTGGGGCGAAATCGCTAATTTATAAGACCATTTTACAATTTTGACCTAAGTTAGAAGCAGAGCCAATATTGTAAAATGTCGATAGTATATATCTCGGAAACTATAAGAGATAATGCAATTTGGCAATCGGCAACGTAATTAGCTTGCCGAATATTACTTGGAATGTGAATTGTAGCGAAATCGCTAATTCATAAGACCATTTTACAATTCTGGCCCAAGCTGGAAGCAGATCCAATATTGTCAGATGCCGATAGTCCATATCTCGGAAACTATAAGAGATAATGCAATTTTGCAATCGGCAACGTAGTTAGCATGCCGAATATTACTTGTAAGGTGAATTGGAACGAAATCGCTAATTCATAAGACCGTTTTACAATTCTGGCCCAAGTAAGAAGCAGAGCCAATATTGCAAGATGTCGATAGTCCATATCTCGGAAACTATAAGAGATAATGCAATTTGGCAATCGGCAACGTTATTAGCATGCAGAATATTATTTGGAATGTGAATTACAATGAAATTGCTAATTCATAAAGCCATTTTACAATTCTGGCCCAAGTTAGAAGCAGAGCCAATATTGCAAGACGTCGATAGTCCATATCTCGGAAACTATAAGAGATAATGCAATTTGGCAATAGGCAATGTAATTAGCATGCCGAATATTACTTGGAATGTGAATTACAACGAAATCGCTAATTCATAAGGCCATTTTACAATTCTGGCCCAAGTTAGAAGCAGAGCCAATATTGCAAGATGTCGATAGTCCATATCTCGGAAGCTATAAGAGATAATGCAATTTGGCAATCGGCAACGTTATTAGCATGCCGAATATTATTTGGAATGTGAATTACAATGAAATTGCTAATTCATAAAGCCATTTTACAATTCTGGCCCAAGTTAGAAGCAGAGCCAATATTGCAAGATGTCGATAGTCCATATCTCGGAAACTATAAGAGATAATGCAATTTGGCAATCGGCAACGTAATTAGCATGCCGAATATTACTTGGAATGTGAATTACAACGAAATCGCTAATTCATAAGGCCATTTAACAATTCTGGCCCAACTTAGAAGCAGAGCCAATATTGCAAGATGTCGATAATCCATATCTCGGAAACTATAAGAGATAATGCAATTTGGCAATCGCCAACGTAATTAGCATGCCGAATATTACTTGGAATGTGAATTGGAACGAAATCGCTAATTCATAAGACCATTTTACAATTCTGGCCCAAGTTAAAAGCAGAGCCAATATTGCAAGATGTCGATAGTCCATATCTCGGAAACTATAAGAGATAATGCTATTTGGCAATCGGCAACGTAATTAGCATGCCGAATATTACTTGGAATGTGAATTACAACGAAATCGCTAATTCATAAGGCCATTTAACAATTCTGGCCCAACTTAGAAGCAGAGCCAATATTGCAAGATGTCGATAATCCATATCTCGGAAACTATAAGAGATAATGCAATTTGGCAATCGCCAACGTAATTAGCATGCCGAATATTACTTGGAATGTGAATTGGAACGAAATCGCTAATTCATAAGACCATTTTACAATTCTGGCCCAAGTTAAAAGCAGAGCCAATATTGCAAGATGTCGATAGTCCATATCTCGGAAACTATAAGAGATAATGCAATTTCGCAATCGGCAACGTAATTAGCATGCCAAATATTACTTGGAATGTGAATTGGAGCGAAATCGCTAATTCATAAGACCATTTTACAATTCTGGCTCAAGTTAGAAGCAGAGATAATATTGTCAGATGCCGATAGTCCATATCTCGGAAACTATAAGAGATAATGCAATTTGGCAATCGGCAACGTAATTAGCATGCCGAATATTACTTGGAATGTGAATTACAACGAAATCGCTAATGCATAATGCCATTTTACAATTCTGGCCCAAGTTAGATGCAGCGGCAATATTGCAAGATGTCGATAGTCCATATCTCGGAAACTATAAGAAATAATGCAATTTCGCAATCGGCAACGTAATTAGCATGCCAAATATTACTTGGAATGTGAATTGGAGCGAAATCGCTAATTCATAAGACCATTTTACAATTCTGGCCCAAGTTAGAAGCAGAGCCAATATTGTCAGATGCCGATAGTCCATATCTCGGAAACTATAAGAGATAATGCAATTTGGCAATCGGTAACGTAATTAGCATGCCGAATATGACTTGGAATGTGAATTGGAGCGAAATCGCTAATTCATAAGACCATTTTACAATTTTAACCCAAGTTAGAAGCAGAGCCAATATTGCAATATGTCGATAGTCCATATCTCGTAAACTATAAGAGATAATCCAATTTGGCAATCGGCAACGTAATTAGCATGCCGAATAATACTTGGAATGTGAATTGGAGCGAAATCGCTAAATCATAAGACCATTTTACAATTTTGACCCAAGTTAGAAGCAGAGCCAATATTGCAAAATGTCGATAGTCCATATCTCGGAAACTATAAGTGATAATGCAATTTGGCAATCGGCAACGTTATTAGCATGCCGAATATTACTTGGAATGTGAATTACAACGAAATCGCTAATGCATAAGGCCATTTTACAATTCTGGCCCAAGTTAGATGCAGCGGCAATATTGCAAGATGTCGATAGTCCATATCTCGGAAACTATAAGAGATAATGCAATTTGGCAATCGGCAACGTAATTAGCATGCCGAATATTACTTGGAATGTGAATTGGAGCGAAATCGCTAATTCATAAGACCATTTTACAATTTTGAACTAAGTTAGAAGCAGAGCCAATATTGTAAGATGTCGATAGTCCATATCTCGGAAACTATAAGAGATAATGCAATTTGGCAATCGGCAACGTAATTAGCGTGCCGAATATTACTTGGAATATGAATTACAACGAAATCGCTAATTCATAAGGCCATTTTACAATTCTGGCCCAAGTTAGAAGCAGAGCCAATATTGCAAGATGTCGATAGTCCATATCTCGGAAACTATAAGGGATAATGCAATTTGGCAATCGGCAACGTTATTAGCATGCCGAATATTACTTGGAATGTGAATTGGGGCGAAATCGCTAATTTATAAGACCATTTTACAATTTTGACCTAAGTTAGAAGCAGAGCCAATATTGTAAAATGTCGATAGTATATATCTCGGAAACTATAAGAGATAATGCAATTTGGCAATCGGCAACGTAATTAGCTTGCCGAATATTACTTGGAATGTGAATTGTAGCGAAATCGCTAATTCATAAGACCATTTTACAATTCTGGCCCAAGCTGGAAGCAGATCCAATATTGTCAGATGCCGATAGTCCATATCTCGGAAACTATAAGAGATAATGCAATTTTGCAATCGGCAACGTAGTTAGCATGCCGAATATTACTTGTAAGGTGAATTGGAACGAAATCGCTAATTCATAAGACCGTTTTACAATTCTGGCCCAAGTAAGAAGCAGAGCCAATATTGCAAGATGTCGATAGTCCATATCTCGGAAACTATAAGAGATAATGCAATTTGGCAATCGGCAACGTTATTAGCATGCAGAATATTATTTGGAATGTGAATTACAATGAAATTGCTAATTCATAAAGCCATTTTACAATTCTGGCCCAAGTTAGAAGCAGAGCCAATATTGCAAGACGTCGATAGTCCATATCTCGGAAACTATAAGAGATAATGCAATTTGGCAATAGGCAATGTAATTAGCATGCCGAATATTACTTGGAATGTGAATTACAACGAAATCGCTAATTCATAAGGCCATTTTACAATTCTGGCCCAAGTTAGAAGCAGAGCCAATATTGCAAGATGTCGATAGTCCATATCTCGGAAGCTATAAGAGATAATGCAATTTGGCAATCGGCAACGTTATTAGCATGCCGAATATTATTTGGAATGTGAATTACAATGAAATTGCTAATTCATAAAGCCATTTTACAATTCTGGCCCAAGTTAGAAGCAGAGCCAATATTGCAAGATGTCGATAGTCCATATCTCGGAAACTATAAGAGATAATGCAATTTGGCAATCGGCAACGTAATTAGCATGCCGAATATTACTTGGAATGTGAATTACAACGAAATCGCTAATTCATAAGGCCATTTAACAATTCTGGCCCAACTTAGAAGCAGAGCCAATATTGCAAGATGTCGATAATCCATATCTCGGAAACTATAAGAGATAATGCAATTTGGCAATCGCCAACGTAATTAGCATGCCGAATATTACTTGGAATGTGAATTGGAACGAAATCGCTAATTCATAAGACCATTTTACAATTCTGGCCCAAGTTAAAAGCAGAGCCAATATTGCAAGATGTCGATAGTCCATATCTCGGAAACTATAAGAGATAATGCTATTTGGCAATCGGCAACGTAATTAGCATGCCGAATATTACTTGGAATGTGAATTACAACGAAATCGCTAATTCATAAGGCCATTTAACAATTCTGGCCCAACTTAGAAGCAGAGCCAATATTGCAAGATGTCGATAATCCATATCTCGGAAACTATAAGAGATAATGCAATTTGGCAATCGCCAACGTAATTAGCATGCCGAATATTACTTGGAATGTGAATTGGAACGAAATCGCTAATTCATAAGACCATTTTACAATTCTGGCCCAAGTTAAAAGCAGAGCCAATATTGCAAGATGTCGATAGTCCATATCTCGGAAACTATAAGAGATAATGCAATTTCGCAATCGGCAACGTAATTAGCATGCCAAATATTACTTGGAATGTGAATTGGAGCGAAATCGCTAATTCATAAGACCATTTTACAATTCTGGCTCAAGTTAGAAGCAGAGATAATATTGTCAGATGCCGATAGTCCATATCTCGGAAACTATAAGAGATAATGCAATTTGGCAATCGGCAACGTAATTAGCATGCCGAATATTACTTGGAATGTGAATTACAACGAAATCGCTAATGCATAATGCCATTTTACAATTCTGGCCCAAGTTAGATGCAGCGGCAATATTGCAAGATGTCGATAGTCCATATCTCGGAAACTATAAGAAATAATGCAATTTCGCAATCGGCAACGTAATTAGCATGCCAAATATTACTTGGAATGTGAATTGGAGCGAAATCGCTAATTCATAAGACCATTTTACAATTCTGGCCCAAGTTAGAAGCAGAGCCAATATTGTCAGATGCCGATAGTCCATATCTCGGAAACTATAAGAGATAATGCAATTTGGCAATCGGTAACGTAATTAGCATGCCGAATATGACTTGGAATGTGAATTGGAGCGAAATCGCTAATTCATAAGACCATTTTACAATTTTAACCCAAGTTAGACGCAGAGCCAATATTGCAATATGTCGATAGTCCATATCTCGTAAACTATAAGAGATAATCCAATTTGGCAATCGGCAACGTAATTAGCATGCCGAATAATACTTGGAATGTGAATTGGAGCGAAATCGCTAAATCATAAGACCATTTTACAATTTTGACCCAAGTTAGAAGCAGAGCCAATATTGCAAAATGTCGATAGTCCATATCTCGGAAACTATAAGTGATAATGCAATTTGGCAATCGGCAACGTTATTAGCATGCCGAATATTACTTGGAATGTGAATTACAACGAAATCGCTAATGCATAAGGCCATTTTACAATTCTGGCCCAAGTTAGATGCAGCGGCAATATTGCAAGATGTCGATAGTCCATATCTCGGAAACTATAAGAGATAATGCAATTTGGCAATCGGCAACGTAATTAGCATGCCGAATATTACTTGGAATGTGAATTGGAGCGAAATCGCTAATTCATAAGACCATTTTACAATTTTGAACTAAGTTAGAAGCAGAGCCAATATTGTAAGATGTCGATAGTCCATATCTCGGAAACTATAAGAGATAATGCAATTTGGCAATCGGCAACGTAATTAGCTTGCCGAATATTACTTGGAATGTGAATTGGAGCGAAATCGCTAATTCATAAGACCATTTTACAATTTTGGCCCAAGTTAGAAGCAGATCCAATATTGTCAGATGCCGATAGTCCATATCTCGGAAACTATAAGAGATAATGCAATTTTGCAATCGACAACGTACTTAGCATGCCGAATATTACTTGGAATATGAATTACAACGGAATCGCTAATTCATAAGACCATTTTACAATTCTGGCCCAAGTAAGAAGAAGAGCCAATATTGCAAGATGTCGATAGTCCATATCTCGGAAACTATGAGGGATAATGCAATTTGGCAATCGGCAACGTTATTAGCATGCCGAATATTATTTGGAATGTGAATTACAATGAAATTGCTAATTCATAAAGCCATTTTACAATTCTGGCCCAAGTTAGAAGCAGAGCCAATATTGCAAGACGTCGATAGTCCATATCTCGGAAACTATAAGAGATAATGCAATTTGGCAATAGGCAATGTAATTAGCATGCCGAATATTACTTGGAATGTGAATTACAACGAAATCGCTAATTCATAAGACCATTTTACAATTCTGGCCTAAGTTAGAAGCAGAGCCAATATTGTATGATGTCGATAGTCCATATCTCGGAAACTATAAGAGATAATGCAATTTGGCAATCGGCAACGTTATTAGCATGCCGAATAATACTTGGAATGTGAATTGGAGCGAAATCGCTAATTCATAAGACCATTTTACAATTTTGACCCAAGTTAGAAGCAGAGCCAATATTGTAAAATGTCGATAGTCCATATCTCGGAAACTATAAGTGATAATGCAATTTGGCAATCGGCAACGTTATTGGCATGCCGAATATTACTTGGAATGTGAATTACAACGAAATCGCTAATGCATAAGGCCATTTTACAATTCTGGCCCAAGTTAGATGCAGCGGCAATATTGCAAGATGTCGATAGTCCACATCTCGGAAACTATAAGAGATAATGCAATTTTGCAATCGGCAACGTACTTAGCATGCCGAATATTACTTGTAATGTGAATTGGAACGAAATCGCTAATTCATAAGACCATTTTACAATTCTGGCCCAAGTAAGAAGCAGAGCCAATATTGCAAGATGTCGATAGTCCATATCTCGGAAACTATAAGAGATAATGCTATTTGGCAATCGGCAATGTAATTAGCATGCCGAATATTACTTGGAATGTGAATTACAACGAAATCGCTAATTCATAAGACCATTTTACAATTTTGACCCAAGTTAGAAGCAGAGCCAATATTGTAAAATGTCGATAGTCCATATCTCGGAAGCTATAAGAGATAATGCAATTTGGCAATCGGCAATGTAATTAGCATGCCGAATATTACTTGGAATGTGAATTACAACGAAATCGCTAATTCATAAGACCATTTTACAATTCTGGCCCAAGTTAGAAGCAGAGCCAATATTGCAAGATGTCGATAGTCCATATCTCGGAAACTATAAGAGATAATGCAATTTGGCAATCGGCAACGTAATTAGCATGCCGAATATTACTTGGAATGTGAATTGGAGCAAAATCGCTAATTCATAAGGCCATTTTACAATTTTGACCCAAGTTAGAAGCAGAGCCAATATTGTCAGATGTCGATAGTCCATATCTCGGAAGCTATAAGAGATAATGCAATTTGGCAATCGGCAACGTAATTAGCATGCCGAATATTACTTGGAATGTGAATTACAACGAAATCGCTAATTCATAAGGCCATTTAACAATTCTGGCCCAACTTAGAAGCAGAGCCAATATTGCAAGATGTCGATAATCCATATCTCGGAAACTATAAGAGATAATGCAATTTGGCAATCGCCAACGTAATTAGCATGCCGAATATTACTTGGAATGTGAATTGGAACGAAATCGCTAATTCATAAGACCATTTTACAATTCTGGCCCAAGTTAAAAGCAGAGCCAATATTGCAAGATGTCGATAGTCCATATCTCGGAAACTAAAAGAGATAATGCAATTTCGCAATCGGCAACGTAATTAGCATGCCAAATATTACTTGGAATGTGAATTGGAGCGAAATCGCTAATTCATAAGACCATTTTACAATTCTGGACCAAGTTAGAAGCAGAGCCAATATTGTCAGATGCCGATAGTCCATATCTCGGAAACTATAAGAGATAATGCAATTTGGCAATCGGCAACGTAATTAGCATGCCGAATATGACTTGGAATGTGAATTGGAGCCAAATCGCTAATTCATAAGACCATTTTACAATTTTGACCCAAGTTAGAAGCAGAGCCAATATTGTAAAATGTCGATAGTCCATATCTCGGAAACTATAAGTGATAATGCAATTTGGCATTCGGCAACGTTATTAGCATGCCGAATATTACTTGGAATGTGAATTACAACGAAATCGCTAATGCATAAGGCCATTTTACAATTCTGGCCCAAGTTAGATGCAGCGGCAATATTGCAAGATGTCGATAGTCCATATCTCGGAAACTATAAGAGATAATGCAATTTGGCAATCGGCAACGTAATTAGCATGCCGAATGTTACTTGGAATGTGAATTGGAGCGAAATCGCTAATTCATAAGACCATTTTACAATTTTGACTCAAGTTAGAAGCAGAGCCAATATTGTAAAATGTCGATAGTCTATATCTCGGAAACTATAAGAGATAATGCAATTTGGCAATCGGCAACCTAATTAGCATGCTGAATAATACTTGGAATGTGAATTGGAGCGAAATCGCTAATTCATAAGACCATTTTACAATTTTGACCCAAGTTAGAAGCAGAGCCAATATTGTAAAATGTCGATAGTCCATATCTCGGAAACTATAAGTGATAATGCAATTTGGCATTCGGCAACGTTATTAGCATGCCGAATATTACTTGGAATGTGAATTACAACGAAATCGCTAATGCATAAGGCCATTTTACAATTCCTGCCCAAGTTAGATGCAGCGGCAATATTGCAAGATGTCGATAGTCCATATCTCGGAAACTATAAGAGATAATGCAATTTGGCAATCGGCAACGTAATTAGCATGCCGAATATTACTTGGAATGTGAATTGGAGCGAAATCGCTAATTCATAAGACCATTTTACAATTTTGACCCAAGTTAGAAGCAGAGCCAATATTGTAATATGTCGATAGTCTATATCTCGGAAACTATAAGAGATAATGCAATTTGGCAATCGGCAACATAATTAGCTTGCCGAATATTACTTGGAATGTGAATTGGAGCGAAATCGCTAATTCATAAGACCATTTTACAATTCTGGCCCAAGTTAGAAGCAGATCCAATATTGTCAGATGCCGATAGTCCATATCTCGGAAACTATAAGAGATAATGCAATTTTGCAATCGGCAACGTACTTAGCATGCAGAATATTACTTGTAATGTGAATTGGAACGAAATCGCTAATTCATAAGACCATTTTACAATTCTGGCCCAAGTAAGAAGCAGAGCCAATATTGCAAGATGTCGATAGTCCATATCTCGGGAACTATAAGAGATAATGCAATTTGGCAATCGGCAATGTAATTAGCGTGCCGAATATTACTTGGAATATGAATTACAACGAAATCGCTAATTCATAAGGCCATTTTACAATTCTGGCCCAAGTTAGAAGCAGAGCCATTATTGCAAGATGTCGATAGTCCATATCTCGGAAACTATAAGGGATAATGCAATTTGGCAATCGGCAACGTTATTAGCATGCCGAATATTATTTGGAATGTGAATTACAATGAAATTGCTAATTCATAAAGCCATTTTACAATTCTGGCCCAAGTTAGAAGCAGAGCCAATATTGCAAGATGTCGATAGTCCATATCTCGGAAACTATAAGAAATAATGCAATTTGGCAATCGGCAACGTAATTAGCATGCCGAATATTACTTGGAATGTGAATTGGAGCGAAATCGCTAATTCATAAGGCCATTTTACAATTTTGACCCAAGTTAGAAGCAGAGCCAATATTGTCAGATGTCGATAGTCCATATCTCGGAAACTATAAGAGATAATGCTATTTGGCAATCGGCAACGTAATTAGCATGCCGAATATTACTAGGAATGTGAATTACAACGAAATCGCTAATTCATAAGGCCATTTAACAATTCTGGCCCAACTTAGAAGCAGAGCCAATATTGCAAGATGTCGATAATCCATATCTCGGAAACTATAAGAGATAATGCAATTTCGCAATCGGCAACGTAATTAGCATGCCAAATATTACTTGGAATGTGAATTGGAGCGAAATCGCTAATTCATAAGACCATTTTACAATTTTGACCCAAGTTAGAAGCAGAGCCAATATTGTAAAATGTCGATAGTCCATATCTCGGAAACTATAAGTGATAATGCAATATGGCATTCGGCAACGTTATTAGCATGCCGAATATTACTTGGAATGTGAATTACAACGAAATCGCTAATGCATAAGGCCATTTTACAATTCTGGCCCAAGTTAGATGCAGCGGCAATATTGCAAGATGACGATAGTCCATATCTCGGAAACTATAAGAGATAATGCAATTTGGCAATCGGCAACGTAATTAGCATGCCGAATATTACTTGGAATGTGAATTGGAGCGAAATCGCTAATTCATAAGACCATTTTACAATTTTGACCCAAGTTAGAGGCAGAGCCAATATTGTAAAATGTCGATAGTCTATATCTCGGAAACTATAAGAGATAATGCAATTTGGCAATCGGCAACGTAATTAGCTTGCCGAATATTACTTGGAATGTGAATTGGAGCGAAATCGTTAATTCATAAGACCATTTTACAATTCTGGCCCAAGTTAGAAGCAGATCCAATATTGTCAGATGCCGATAGTCCATATCTCGGAAACTATAAGAGATAATGCAATTTTGCAATCGGCAACGTACTTAGCATGCCGAATATTACTTGTAATGTGAATTGGAACGAAATCGCTAAATCATAAGACCATTTTACAATTCTGGCCCAAGTAAGAAGCAGAGCCAATATTGCAAGATGTCGATAGTCCATATCTCGGAAACTAAAAGAGATAATGCAATTTCGCAATCGGCAACGTAATTAGCATGCCAAATATTACTTGTAATGTGAATTGGAACGAAATCGCTAAATCATAAGACCATTTTACAATTCTGGCCCAAGTAAGAAGCAGAGCCAATATTGCAAGATGTCGATAGTCCATATCTCGGAAACTAAAAGAGATAATGCAATTTCGCAATCGGCAACGTAATTAGCATGCCAAATATTACTTGGAATGTGAATTGGAGCGAAATCGCTAATTCATAAGACCATTTTACAATTCTGGACCAAGTTAGAAGCAGAGCCAATATTGTCAGATGCCGATAGTCCATATCTCGGAAACTATAAGAGATAATGCAATTTGGCAATCGGCAACGTAATTAGCATGCCGAATATGACTTGGAATGTGAATTGGAGCGAAATCGCTAATTCATAAGACCATTTTACAATTCTGGCCCAAGTTAAAAGCAGAGCCAATATTGCAAGATGTCGATAGTCCATATCTCGGAAACTAAAAGAGATAATGCAATTTCGCAATCGGCAACGTAATTAGCATGCCAAATATTACTTGGAATGTGAATTGGAGCGAAATCGCTAATTCATAAGACCATTTTACAATTCTGGACCAAGTTAGAAGCAGAGCCAATATTGTCAGATGCCGATAGTCCATATCTCGGAAACTATAAGAGATAATGCAATTTGGCAATCGGCAACGTAATTAGCATGCCGAATATGACTTGGAATGTGAATTGGAGCGAAATCGCTAATTCATAAGACCATTTTACAATTTTGACCCAAGTTAGAAGCAGAGCCAATATTGTAAAATGTCGATAGTCCATATCTCGGAAACTATAAGTGATAATGCAATTTGGCATTCGGCAACGTTATTAGCATGCCGAATATTACTTGGAATGTGAATTACAACGAAATCGCTAATGCATAAGGCCATTTTACAATTCTGGCCCAAGTTAGATGCAGCGGCAATATTGCAAGATGTCGATAGTCCATATCTCGGAAACTATAAGAGATAATGCAATTTGGCAATCGGCAACGTAATTAGCATGCCGAATATTACTTGGAATGTGAATTGGAGCGAAATCGCTAATTCATAAGACCATTTTACAATTTTGACTCAAGTTAGAAGCAGAGCCAATATTGTAAAATGTCGATAGTCTATATCTCGGAAACTATAAGGGATAATGCAATTTGGCAATCGGCAACCTAATTAGCATGCTGAATAATACTTGGAATGTGAATTGGAGCGAAATCGCTAATTCATAAGACCATTTTACAATTTTGACCCAAGTTAGAAGCAGAGCCAATATTGTAAAATGTCGATAGTCCATATCTCGGAAACTATAAGTGATAATGCAATTTGGCATTCGGCAACGTTATTAGCATGCCGAATATTACTTGGAATGTGAATTACAACGAAATCGCTAATGCATAAGGCCATTTTACAATTCCTGCCCAAGTTAGATGCAGCGGCAATATTGCAAGATGTCGATAGTCCATATCTCGGAAACTATAAGAGATAATGCAATTTGGCAATCGGCAACGTAATTAGCATGCCGAATATTACTTGGAATGTGAATTGGAGCGAAATCGCTAATTCATAAGACCATTTTACAATTTTGACCCAAGTTAGAAGCAGAGCCAATATTGTAATATGTCGATAGTCTATATCTCGGAAACTATAAGAGATAATGCAATTTGGCAATCGGCAACATAATTAGCTTGCCGAATATTACTTGGAATGTGAATTGGAGCGAAATCGCTAATTCATAAGACCATTTTACAATTCTGGCCCAAGTTAGAAGCAGATCCAATATTGTCAGATGCCGATAGTCCATATCTCGGAAACTATAAGAGATAATGCAATTTTGCAATCGGCAACGTACTTAGCATGCCGAATATTACTTGTAATGTGAATTGGAACGAAATCGCTAATTCATAAGACCATTTTACAATTCTGGCCCAAGTAAGAAGCAGAGCCAATATTGCAAGATGTCGATAGTCCATATCTCGGAAACTATAAGAGATAATGCAATTTGGCAATCGGCAATGTAATTAGCGTGCCGAATATTACTTGGAATATGAATTACAACGAAATCGCTAATTCATAAGGCCATTTTACAATTCTGGCCCAAGTTAGAAGCAGAGCCAATATTGCAAGATGTCGATAGTCCATATCTCGGAAACTATAAGGGATAATGCAATTTGGCAATCGGCAACGTTATTAGCATGCCGAATATTATTTGGAATGTGAATTACAATGAAATTGCTAATTCATAAAGCCATTTTACAATTCTGGCCCAAGTTAGAAGCAGAGCCAATATTGCAAGATGTCGATAGTCCATATCTCGGAAACTATAAGAAATAATGCAATTTGGCAATCGGCAACGTAATTAGCATGCCGAATATTACTTGGAATGTGAATTGGAGCGAAATCGCTAATTCATAAGGCCATTTTACAATTTTGACCCAAGTTAGAAGCAGAGCCAATATTGTCAGATGTCGATAGTCCATATCTCGGAAACTATAAGAGATAATGCTATTTGGCAATCGGCAACGTAATTAGCATGCCGAATATTACTAGGAATGTGAATTACAACGAAATCGCTAATTCATAAAGCCATTTAACAATTCTGGCCCAACTTAGAAGCAGAGCCAATATTGCAAGATGTCGATAATCCATATCTCGGAAACTATAAGAGATAATGCAATTTCGCAATCGGCAACGTAATTAGCATGCCAAATATTACTTGGAATGTGAATTGGAGCGAAATCGCTAATTCATAAGACCATTTTACAATTTTGACCCAAGTTAGAAGCAGAGCCAATATTGTAAAATGTCGATAGTCCATATCTCGGAAACTATAAGTGATAATGCAATATGGCATTCGGCAACGTTATTAGCATGCCGAATATTACTTGGAATGTGAATTACAACGAAATCGCTAATGCATAAGGCCATTTTACAATTCTGGCCCAAGTTAGATGCAGCGGCAATATTGCAAGATGACGATAGTCCATATCTCGGAAACTATAAGAGATAATGCAATTTGGCAATCGGCAACGTAATTAGCATGCCGAATATTACTTGGAATGTGAATTGGAGCGAAATCGCTAATTCATAAGACCATTTTACAATTTTGACCCAAGTTAGAGGCAGAGCCAATATTGTAAAATGTCGATAGTCTATATCTCGGAAACTATAAGAGATAATGCAATTTGGCAATCGGCAACGTAATTAGCTTGCCGAATATTACTTGGAATGTGAATTGGAGCGAAATCGTTAATTCATAAGACCATTTTACAATTCTGGCCCAAGTTAGAAGCAGATCCAATATTGTCAGATGCCGATAGTCCATATCTCGGAAACTATAAGAGATAATGCAATTTGGCAATCGGCAATGTAATTAGCGTGCCGAATATTACATGGAATATGAATTACAACGAAATCGCTAATTCATAAGGCCATTTTACAATTTTGACCCAAGTTAGAGGCAGAGCCAATATTGTAAAATGTCGATAGTCCATATCTTGGAAACTATAAGAGATAATGCAATTTGGCAATCGGCAATGTAATTAGCGTGCCGAATATTACTTGGAATATGAATTACAACGAAATCGCTAATTCACAAGGCCATTTTACAATTCTGGCCCAAGTAAGAAGCAGAGCCAATATTGCAAGATGTCGATAGTCCATATCTCGGAAACTATAAGAGATAATGCAATTTGGCAATCGGCAATGTAATTAGCGTGCCGAATATTACTTGGAATATGAATTACAACGAAATCGCTAATTCATAAGGCCATTTTACAATTCTGGCCCAAGTTAGAAGCAGAGCCAATATTGCAAGATGTCGATAGTCCATATCTCGGAAACTATAAGGGATAATGCAATTTGGCAATCGGCAACGTTATTAGCATGCCGAATATTATTTGGAATGTGAATTACAATGAAATTGCTAATTCATAAAGCCATTTTACAATTCTGGCCCAAGTTAGAAGCAGAGCCAATATTGCAAGATGTCGATAGTCCATATCTCGGAAACTATAAGAGATAATGCAATTTGGCAATAGGCAATGTAATTAGCATGCCGAATATTACTTGGAATGTGAATTATAACGAAATCGCTAATTCATAAGACCATTTTACACTTCTGGCCTAAGTTAAAAGCAGAGCCAATATTGTAAGATGTCGATAGTCCATATCTCGGAAACTATAAGAGATAATGCAATTTGGCAATCGGCAACGTTATTAGCATGCCCAATATTACTTGGAATGTGAATTGGGGCGAAATCGCTAATTCATAAGACCATTTTACAATTTTGACCCAAGTTAGAAGCAGAGCCAATATTGTAAAATGTCGATAGTATATATCTCGGAAACTATAAGAGATAATGCAATTTGGCAATCGGCAACGTAATTAGCTTGCCGAATATTACTTGGAATGTGAATTGTAGCGAAATCGCTAATTCATAAGACCATTTTACAATTCTGGCCCAAGTTAGAAGCAGATCCAATATTGTCAGATGCCGATAGTCCATATCTCGGAAACTATAAGAGATAATGCAATTTTGCAATCGGCAACGTACATAGCATGCCGAATATTACTTGTAAGGTGAATTGGAACGAAATCGCTAAATCATAAGACCGTTTTACAATTCTGGCCCAAGTAAGAAGCAGAGCCAATATTGCAAGATGTCGATAGTCCATATCTCGGAAACTAATAGAGATAATGCAATTTGGCAATCGGCAATGTAATTAGCGTGCCGAATATTACTTGGAATATGAATTACAACGAAATCGCTAATTCATAAGGCCATTTTACAATTCTGGCCCATGTTAGAAGCAGAGCCAATATTGCAAGATGTCGATAGTCCATATCTCGGAAACTATAAGGGATAATGCAATTTGGCAATCGGCAACGTTATTAGCATGCCGAATATTATTTGGAATGTGAATTACAATGAAATTGCTAATTCATAAAGCCATTTTACAATTCTGGCCCAAATTAGAAGCAGAGCCAATATTGCAAGACGTCGATAGTCCATATCTCGGAAACTATAAGAGATAATGCAACTTGGCAACAGGCAATGTAATTAGCATGCCGAATATTACTTGGAATGTGAATTACAACGAAATCGCTAATTCATAAGGCCATTTTACAATTCTGGCCCAAGTTAGAAGCAGAGCCAATATTGCAAGATGTCGATAGTCCATATCTCGGAAGCTATAAGAGATAATGCAATTTGGCAATCGGCAACGTTACTAGCATGCCGAATATTATTTGGAATGTGAATTACAATGAAATTGCTAATTCATAAAGCCATTTTACAATTCTGGCCCAAGTTAGAAGCAGAGCCAATATTGCAAGATGTCGATAGTCCATATCTCGGAAACTATAAGAGATAATGCAATTTGGCAATCGGCAACGTAATTAGCATGCCGAATATTACTTGGAATGTGAATTACAACGAAATCGCTAATTCATAAGGCCATTTAACAATTCTGGCCCAACTTAGAAGCAGAGCCAATATTGCAAGATGTCGATAATCCATATCTCGGAAACTATAAGAGATAATGCAATTTGGCAATCGCCAACGTAATTAGCATGCCGAATATTACTTGGAATGTGAATTGGAACGAAATCGCTAAATCATAAGACCATTTTACATTTCTGGCCCAAGTTAAAAGCAGAGCCAATATTGCAAGATGTCGATAGTCCATATCTCGCAAACTATAAGAGATAATGCTATTTGGCAATCGGCAACGTAATTAGCATGCCGAATATTACTTGGAATGTGAATTACAACGAAATCGCTAATTCATAAGGCCATTTAACAATTCTGGCCCAACTTAGAAGCAGAGAAAATATTGCAAGATGTCGATAATCCATATCTCGGAAAGTATAAGAGATAATGCAATTTGGCAATCACCAACGTAATTAGCATGCCGAATATTACTTGGAATGTGAATTGGAACGAAATCGCTAATTCATTAGGCCATTTTACAATTCTGGCCCAAGTTAGAAGCAGAGCCAATATTGCAAGATGTCGATAGTCCATATCTCGGAAACTATAAGAGATAATGCAATTTGGCAATCACCAACGTAATTAGCATGCCGAATATTACTCGGAATATGAATTACAATGAAATCGCTAATTCATAAAGCCATTTTGCAATTCTTGCCCAAGTTAGAAGCAGAGCCAATATTGCAAGATGTCGATAGTCCATATCTCGGAAACTATAAGGGATAATGCAATTTGGCAATCGGCAACGTTATTAGCATGCCGAATATTATTTGGAATGTGAATTACAATGAAATTGCTAATTCATAAAGCCATTTTACAATTCTGGCCCAAGTTAGAAGCCGAGCCAATATTGCGAGACGTCGATAGTCCATATCTCGGAAACTATAAGAGATAATGCAATTTGGCAATAGGCAATGTAATTAGCATGCCGAATATTACTTGGAATGTGAATTATAACGAAATCGCTAATTCATAAGACCATTTTACACTTCTGGCCTAAGTTAAAAGCAGAGCCAATATTGTAAGATGTCGATAGTCCATATCTGGGAAACTATAAGAGATAATGCAATTTGGCAATCGGCAACGTTATTAGCATGCCGAATATTACTTGGAATGTGAATTGGGGCGAAATCGCTAATTCATAAGACCATTTTACAATTTTGACCCAAGTTAGAAGCAGAGCCAATATTGTAAAATGTCGATAGTATATATCTCGGAAACTATAAGAGATAATGCAATTTGGCAATCGGCAACGTAATTAGCTTGCCGAATATTACCTGGAATGTGAATTGTAGCGAAATCGCTAATTCATAAGACCATTTTACAATTCTGGCCCAAGTTAGAAGCAGATCCAATATTGTCAGATGCCGATAGTCCATATCTCGGAAACTATAAGAGATAATGCAATTTTGCAATCGGCAACGTACTTAGCATGCCGAATATTACTTGTAAGGTGAATTGGAACGAAATCGCTAATTCATAAGACCGTTTTACAATTCTGGCCCAAGTAAGAAGCAGAGCAAATATTGCAAGATGTCGATAGTCCATATCTCGGAAACTAATAGAGATAATGCAATTTGGCAATCGGCAATGTAATTAGCGTGCCGAATATTACTTGGAATATGAATTACAACGAAATCGCTAATTCATAAGGCCATTTTACAATTCTGGCCCATGTTAGAAGCAGAGCCAATATTGCAAGATGTCGATAGTCCATATCTCGGAAACTATAAGGGATAATGCAATTTGGCAATCGGCAACGTTATTAGCATGCCGAATATTATTTGGAATGTGAATTACAATGAAATTGCTAATTCATAAAGCCATTTTACAATTCTGGCCCAAATTAGAAGCAGAGCCAATATTGCAAGACGTCGATAGTCCATATCTCGGAAACTATAAGAGATAATGCAACTTGGCAATAGGCAATGTAATTAGCATGCCGAATATTACTTGGAATGTGAATTACAACGAAATCGCTAATTCATAAGGCCATTTTACAATTCTGGCCCAAGTTAGAAGCAGAGCCAATATTGCAAGATGTCGATAGTCCATATCTCGGAAGCTATAAGAGATAATGCAATTTGGCAATCGGCAACGTTATTAGCATGCCGAATATTATTTGGAATGTGAATTACAATGAAATTGCTAATTCATAAAGCCATTTTACAATTCTGGCCCAAGTTAGAAGCAGAGCCAATATTGCAAGATGTCGATAGTCCATATCTCGGAAACTATAAGAGATAATGCAATTTGGCAATCGGCAACGTAATTAGCATGCCGAATATTACTTGGAATGTGAATTACAACGAAATCGCTAATTCATAAGGCCATTTAACAATTCTGGCCCAACTTAGAAGCAGAGCCAATATTGCAAGATGTCGATAATCCATATCTCGGAAACTATAAGAGATAATGCAATTTGGCAATCGCCAACGTAATTAGCATGCCGAATATTACTTGGAATGTGAATTGGAACGAAATCGCTAAATCATAAGACCATTTTACATTTCTGGCCCAAGTTAAAAGCAGAGCCAATATTGCAAGATGTCGATAGTCCATATCTCGCAAACTATAAGAGATAATGCCATTTGGCAATCGGCAACGTAATTAGCATGCCGAATATTACTTGGAATGTGAATTACAACGAAATCGCTAATTCATAAGGCCATTTAACAATTCTGGCCCAACTTAGAAGCAGAGAAAATATTGCAAGAGGTCGATAATCCATATCTCGGAAACTATAAGAGATAATGCAATTTGGCAATCACCAACGTAATTAGCATGCCGAATATTACTTGGAATGTGAATTGGAACGAAATCGCTAATTCATTAGGCCATTTTACAATTCTGGCCCAAGTTAGAAGCAGAGCCAATATTGCAAGATGTCGATAGTCCATATCTCGGAAACTATAAGAGATAATGCAATTTGGCAATCACCAACGTAATTAGCATGCCGAATATTACTTGGAATATGAATTACAACGAAATCGCTAATTCATAAGGCCATTTTACAATTCTGGCCCATGTTAGAAGCAGAGCCAATATTGCAAGATGTCGATAGTCCATATCTCGGAAACTACAAGGGATAATGCAATTTGGCAATCGGCCACGTTATTAGCATGCCGAATATTATTTGGAATGTGAATTACAATGAAATTGCTAATTCATAAAGCCATTTTACAATTCTGGCCCAAGTTAGAAGCAGAGCCAATATTGCAAGACGTCGATAGTCCATATCTCGGAAACTATAAGAGATAATGCAATTTGGCAATAGGCAATGTAATTAGCATGCCGAATATTACTTGGAATGTGAATTACAACGAAATCGCTAATTCATAAGGCCATTTTACAATTCTGGCCCAAGTTAGAAGCAGAGCCAATATTGCAAGATGTCGATAGTCCATATCTCGGAAGCTATAAGAGTTATTGCAATTTGGCAATCGGCAACGTTATTAGCATCCCGAATATTATTTGGAATGTGAATTACAATGAAATTGCTAATTCATAAAGCCATTTTACAGTTCTGGCCCAAGTTAGAAGCAGAGCCAATATTGCAAGATGTCGATAGTCCATATCTCGGAAACTATAAGAGATAATGCAATTTGGCAATCGGCAACGTAATTAGCATGCCGAATATTACTTGGAATGTGAATTACAACGAAATCGCTAATTCATAGGGCCATTTAACAATTCTGGCCCAACTTAGAAGCAGAGCCAATATTGCAAGATGTCGATAATCCATATCTCGGAAACTATAAGAGATAATGCAATTTGGCAATCGCCAACGTAATTAGCATGCCGAATATTACTTGGAATGTGAATTGGAACGAAATCGCTAATTCATAAGACCATTTTACAATTCTGGCCCAAGTTAAAAGCAGAGCCAATATTGCAAGATGTCGATAGTCCATATCTCGGAAACTATAAGAGATAATGCTATTTGGCAATCGGCAACGTAATTAGCATGCCGAATATTACTTGGAATGTGAATTACAACGAAATCGCTAATTCATAAGGCGATTTAACAATTCTGGCCCAACTTAGAAGCAGAGCCAATATTGCAAGACGTCGATAATCCATATCTCGGAAACTATAAGAGATAATGCAATTTGGCAATAGGCAATGTAATTAGCATGCCGAATATTACTTGGAATGTGAATTACAACGAAATCGCTAATTCATAAGGCCATTTTACAATTCTGGCCCAAGTTAGAAGCAGAGCCAATATTGCAAGATGTCGATAGTCCATATCTCGGAAGCTATAAGAGTTATTGCAATTTGGCAATCGGCAACGTTATTAGCATCCCGAATATTATTTGGAATGTGAATTACAATGAAATTGCTAATTCATAAAGCCATTTTACAGTTCTGGCCCAAGTTAGAAGCAGAGCCAATATTGCAAGATGTCGATAGTCCATATCTCGGAAACTATAAGAGATAATGCAATTTGGCAATCGGCAACGTAATTAGCATGCCGAATATTACTTGGAATGTGAATTACAACGAAATCGCTAATTCATAGGGCCATTTAACAATTCTGGCCCAACTTAGAAGCAGAGCCAATATTGCAAGATGTCGATAATCCATATCTCGGAAACTATAAGAGATAATGCAATTTGGCAATCGCCAACGTAATTAGCATGCCGAATATTACTTGGAATGTGAATTGGAACGAAATCGCTAATTCATAAGACCATTTTACAATTCTGGCCCAAGTTAAAAGCAGAGCCAATATTGCAAGATGTCGATAGTCCATATCTCGGAAACTATAAGAGATAATGCTATTTGGCAATCGGCAACGTAATTAGCATGCCGAATATTACTTGGAATGTGAATTACAACGAAATCGCTAATTCATAAGGCGATTTAACAATTCTGGCCCAACTTAGAAGCAGAGCCAATATTGCAAGATGTCGATAATCCATATCTCGGAAACTATAAGAGATAATGCAATTTGGCAATCGCCAACGTAATTAGCATGCCGAATATTACTTGGAATGTGAATTGGAACGAAATCGCTAATTCATAAGACCATTTTACCATTCTGGCCCAAGTTAAAAGCAGAGCCAATATTGCAAGATGTCGATAGTCCATATCTCGGAAACTATAAGAGATAATGCAATTTCGCAATCGGCAACGTAATTAGCATGCCAAATATTACTTGGAATGTGAATTGGAGCGAAATCGCTAATTCATAAGACCAATTTACAATTCTGGCTCAAGTTAGAAGCAGAGATAATATTGTTAGATGCTGATAGTCCATATCTCGGAAACTATAAGAGATAATGCAATTTGGCAATCGGCAACGTAATTAGCATGCCGAATATGACTTGGAATGTGAATTGGAGCGAAATCGCTAATTCATAAGACCATTTTACAATTTTGACCCAAGTTAGAAGCAGAGCCAATATTGCAATATGTCGATAGTCCATATATCGTAAACTATAAGAGATAATGCAATTTGGCAATCGGCAACGTAATTAGCATGCCGAATAATACTTGGAATGTGAATTGGAGCGAAATCGCTAATTCATAAGACCATTTTACAATTTTGACCCAAGTTAGAAGCAGAGCCAATATTGTAAAATGTCGATAGTCCATATCTCGGAAACTATAAGTGACAATGCAATATGGCATTCGGCAACGTTATTAGCATGCCGAATATTACTTGGAATGTGAATTACAACGAAATCGCTAATGCATAAGGCCATTTTACAATTCTGGCCCAAGTTAGAAGCAGAGCCAATATTGCAAGATGTCGATAGTCCATATCTCGGAAACTATAAGGGATAATGCAATTTGGCAATCGGCAACGTTATTATCATGCCGAATATTACTTGGAATGTGAATTGGGGCGAAATCGCTAATTCATAAGACCATTTTACAATTTTGACCCAAGTTAGAAGCAGAGCCAATATTGTAAAATGTCGATAGTATATATCTCGGAAACTATAAGAGATAATGCAATTTGGCAATCGGCAACGTAATTAGCTTGCCGAATATTACTTGGAATGTGAATTGTAGCGAAATCGCTAATTCATAAGACCATTTTACAATTCTGGCCCAAGTTAGAAGCAGATCCAATATTGTCAGATGCCGTTAGTCCATATCTCGGAAACTATAAGAGATAATGCAATTTTGCAATCGGCAACGTAGTTAGCATGCCGAATATTACTTGTAAGGTGAATTGGAACGAAATCGCTAATTCATAAGACCGTTTTACAATTCTGGCCCAAGTAAGAAGCAGAGCCAATATTGCAAGATGTCGATAGTCCATATCTCGGAAACTATAAGAGATAATGCAATTTGGCAATCGGCAATGTAATTAGCGTGCCGAATATTACTTGGAATATGAATTACAACGAAATCGCTAATTCATAAGGCCATTTTACAATTCTGGCCCATGTTAGAAGCAGAGCCAATATTGCAAGATGTTGATAGTCCATATCTCGGAAACTATAAGGGATAATGCAATTTGGCAATCGGCAACGTTATTAGCATGCCGAATATTATTTGGAATGTGAATTACAATGAAATTGCTAATTCATAAAGACATTTTACAATTCTGGCCCAAGTTAGAAGCAGAGCCAATATTGCAAGACGTCGATAGTCCATATCTCGGAAACTATAAGAGATAATGCAATTTGGCAATAGGCAATGTAATTAGCATGCCGAATATTACTTGGAATGTGAATTACAACGAAATCGCTAATTCATAAGGCCATTTTACAATTCTGGCCCAAGTTAGAAGCAGAGCCAATATTGCAAGATGTCGATAGTCCATATCTCGGAAGCTATAAGAGATAATGCAATTTGGCAATCGGCAACGTTATTAGCATGCCGAATATTATTTGGAATGTGAATTACAATGAAATTGCTAATTCATAAAGCCATTTTACAATTCTGGCCCAAGTTAGAAGCAGAGCCAATATTGCAAGATGTCGATAGTCCATATCTCGGAAACTATAAGAGATAATGCAATTTGGCAATCGGCAACGTAATTAGCATGCCGAATATTACTTGGAATGTGAATTACAACGAAATCGCTAATTCATAAGGCCATTTAACAATTCAGGCCCAACTTAGAAGCAGAGCCAATATTGCAAGATGTCGATAATCCATATCTCGGAAACTATAAGAGATAATGCAATTTGGCAATCGCCAACGTAATTAGCATGCCGAATATTACTTGGAATGTGAATTGGAACGAAATCGCTAATTCATAAGACCATTTTACAATTCTGGCCCAAGTTAAAAGCAGAGCCAATATTGCAAGATGTCGATAGTCCATATCTCGGAAACTATAAGAGATAATGCTATTTGGCAATCGGCAACGTAATTAGCATGCCGAATATTACTTGGAATGTGAATTACAACGAAATCGCTAATTCATAAGGCCATTTAACAATTCTGGCCCAACTTAGAAGCAGAGCCAATATTGCAAGATGTCGATAATCCATATCTCGGAAACTATAAGAGATAATGCAATTTTTCAATCGCCAACGTAATTAGCATGCCGAATATTACTTGGAATGTGAATTGGAACGAAATCGCTAATTCATAAGACCATTTTACAATTCTGGACCAAGTTAAAAGCAGAGCCAATATTGCAAGATGTCGATAGTCCATATCTCGGAAACTATAAGAGATAATGCAATTTCGCAATCGGCAACGTAATTAGCATGCCAAATATTACTTGGAATGTGAATTGGAGCGAAATCGCTAATTCATAAGACCATTTTACAATTCTGGCTCAAGTTAGAAGCAGAGATAATATTGTCAGATGCCGATAGCCCATATCTCGGAAACTATAAGAGATAATGCAATTTGGCAATCGGCAACGTAATTAGCATGCCGAATATGACTTGGAATGTGAATTGGAGCGAAATCGCTAATTCATAAGACCATTTTACAATTTTGACCCAAGTTAGAAGCAGAGCCAATATTGCAATATGTCGATAGTCCATATCTCGTAAACTATAAGAGATAATGCAATTAGGCAATCGGCAACGTAATTAGCATGCCGAATAATACTTGGAATATGAATTGGAGCGAAATCGCTAATTCATAAGACCATTTTACAATTTTGACCCAAGTTAGAAGCAGAGCCAATAGTGTAAAATGTCGATAGTCCATATCTCGGAAACTATAAGTGATAATGCAATATGGCATTCGGCAACGTTATTAGCATGCCGAATATTACTTGGAATGTGAATTACAACGAAATCGCTAATGCATAAGGCCATTTTACAATTCTGGCCCAAGTTAGATGCAGCGGCAATATTGCAAGATGTCGATAGTCCATATCTCGGAAACTATAAGAGATAATGCAATTTGGCAATCGGCAACGTTATTAGCATGCCGAATATTATTTGGAATGTGAATTACAATGAAATTGCTAATTCATAAAGCCATTTTACAATTCTGGCCCAAGTTAGAAGCAGAGCCAATATTGCAAGATGTCGATAGTCCATATCTCGGAAACTATAAGAGATAATGCAATTTGGCAATCGGCAACGTAATTAGCATGCCGAATATTACTTGGAATGTGAATTACAACGAAATCGCTAATTCATAAGGCCATTTAACAATTCAGGCCCAACTTAGAAGCAGAGCCAATATTGCAAGATGTCGATAATCCATATCTCGGAAACTATAAGAGATAATGCAATTTGGCAATCGCCAACGTAATTAGCATGCCGAATATTACTTGGAATGTGAATTGGAACGAAATCGCTAATTCATAAGACCATTTTACAATTCTGGCCCAAGTTAAAAGCAGAGCCAATATTGCAAGATGTCGATAGTCCATATCTCGGAAACTATAAGAGATAATGCTATTTGGCAATCGGCAACGTAATTAGCATGCCGAATATTACTTGGAATGTGAATTACAACGAAATCGCTAATTCATAAGGCCATTTAACAATTCTGGCCCAACTTAGAAGCAGAGCCAATATTGCAAGATGTCGATAATCCATATCTCGGAAACTATAAGAGATAATGCAATTTTTCAATCGCCAACGTAATTAGCATGCCGAATATTACTTGGAATGTGAATTGGAACGAAATCGCTAATTCATAAGACCATTTTACAATTCTGGACCAAGTTAAAAGCAGAGCCAATATTGCAAGATGTCGATAGTCCATATCTCGGAAACTATAAGAGATAATGCAATTTCGCAATCGGCAACGTAATTAGCATGCCAAATATTACTTGGAATGTGAATTGGAGCGAAATCGCTAATTCATAAGACCATTTTACAATTCTGGCTCAAGTTAGAAGCAGAGATAATATTGTCAGATGCCGATAGCCCATATCTCGGAAACTATAAGAGATAATGCAATTTGGCAATCGGCAACGTAATTAGCATGCCGAATATGACTTGGAATGTGAATTGGAGCGAAATCGCTAATTCATAAGACCATTTTACAATTTTGACCCAAGTTAGAAGCAGAGCCAATATTGCAATATGTCGATAGTCCATATCTCGTAAACTATAAGAGATAATGCAATTAGGCAATCGGCAACGTAATTAGCATGCCGAATAATACTTGGAATATGAATTGGAGCGAAATCGCTAATTCATAAGACCATTTTACAATTTTGACCCAAGTTAGAAGCAGAGCCAATAGTGTAAAATGTCGATAGTCCATATCTCGGAAACTATAAGTGATAATGCAATATGGCATTCGGCAACGTTATTAGCATGCCGAATATTACTTGGAATGTGAATTACAACGAAATCGCTAATGCATAAGGCCATTTTACAATTCTGGCCCAAGTTAGATGCAGCGGCAATATTGCAAGATGTCGATAGTCCATATCTCGGAAACTATAAGAGATAATGCAATTTGGCAATCGGCAACGTAATTAGCATGCCGAATATTACTTGGAATGTGAATTGGAGCGAAATCGCTAATTCATAAGACCATTTTACAATTTTGACCCAAGTTAGAAGCAGAGCCAATATTGTAAAATGTCGATAGTCTATATCTCGGAAACTATAAGAGATAATGCAATTTGGCAATCGGCAACGTAATTAGCTTGCCGAATATTACTTGGAATGTGAATTGGAGCGAAATCGTTAATTCATAAGACCATTTTACAATTCTGGCCCAAGTTAAAAGCAGAGCCAATATTGCAAGATGTCGATAGTCCATATCTCGGAAACTATAAGAGATAATGCTATTTGGCAATCGGCAACGTAATTAGCATGCCGAATAATACTTGGAATGTGAATTGGAGCGAAATCGCTAATTCATAAGACCATTTTACAATTTTGACCCAAGTTAGAAGCAGAGCCAATAGTGTAAAATGTCGATAGTCCATATCTCGGAAACTATAAGTGATAATGCAATATGGCATTCGGCAACGTTATTAGCATGCCGAATATTACTTGGAATGTGAATTGTAGCGAAATCGCTAATTCATAAGACCATTTTACAATTCTGGCTCAAGTTAGAAGCAGAGATAATATTGTCAGATGCCGATAGTCCATATCTCGGAAACTATAAGAGATAATGCAATTTGGCAATCGGCAACGTAATTAGCATGCCGAATATGACTTGGAATGTGAATTGGAGCGAAATCGCTAATTCATAAGACCATTTTACAATTTTGACCCAAGTTAGAAGCAGAGCCAATATTGCAATATGTCGATAGTCCATATCTCGTAAACTATAAGAGATAATGCAATATGGCATTCGGCAACGTTATTAGCATGCCGAATATTACTTGGAATGTGAATTACAACGAAATCGCTAATGCATAAGGCCATTTTACAATTCTGGCCCAAGTTAGATGCAGCGGCAATATTGCAAGATGTGGATAGTCCATATCTCGGAAACTATAAGAGATAATGCAATTTGGCAATCGGCAACGTAATTAGCATGCCGAATATTACTTGGAATGTGAATTGGAGCGAAATCGCTAATTCATAAGACCATTTTACAATTTTGACCCAAGTTAGAAGCAGAGCCAATATTGTAAAATGTCGATAGTCTATATCTCGGAAACTAAAAGAGATAATGCAATTTGGCAATCGGCAACCTAATTAGCTTGTCGAATATTACTTGGAATGTGAATTGGAGCGAAATCGTTAATTCATAAGACCATTTTACAATTCTGGCCCAAGTTAGAAGCAGATCCAATATTGTCAGATGCCGATAGTCCATATCTCGGAAACTATAAGAGATAATGCAATTTTGCAATCGGCAACGTACTTAGCATGCCGAATATTACTTGTAATGTGAATTGGAGCGAAATCGTTAATTCATAAGACCATTTTACAATTCTGGCCCAAGTAAGAAGCAGAGCCAATATTGCAAGATGTCGATAGTCCATATCTCGGAAACTCTAAGAGATAATGCAATTTGGCAATCGGCAATGTAATTAGCGTGCCGAATATTACTTGGAATATGAATTACAACGAAATCGCTAATTCATAAGGCCATTTTACAATTCTGGCCCAAGTTAAAAGCAGAGCCAATATTGCAAGATGTCGATAGTCCATATCTCGGAAACTATAAGAGATAATGCTATTTGACAATCGGCAACGTAATTAGCATGCCGAATAATACTTGGAATGTGAATTGGAGCGAAATCGCTAATTCATAAGACCATTTTACAATTTTGACCCAAGTTAGAAGCAGAGCCAATAGTGTAAAATGTCGATAGTCCATATCTCGGAAACTATAAGTGATAATGCAATATGGCATTCGGCAACGTTATTAGCATGCCGAATATTACTTGGAATGTGAATTGGAGCGAAATCGCTAATTCATAAAACCATTTTACAATTCTGGCTCAAGTTAGAAGCAGAGATAATATTGTCAGATGCCGATAGTCCATATCTCGGAAACTATAAGAGATAATGCAATTTGGCAATCGGCAACGTAATTAGCATGCCGAATATGACTTGGAATGTGAATTGGAGCGAAATCGCTAATTCATAAGACCATTTTACAATTTTGACCCAAGTTAGAAGCAGAGCCAATATTGCAATATGTCGATAGTCCATATCTCGTAAACTATAAGAGATAATGCAATTTGGCAATCGGCAACGTAATTAGCATGCCGAATAATACTTGGAATGTGAATTGGAGCGAAATCGCTAATTCATAAGACCATTTTACAATTTTGACCCAAGTTAGAAGCAGAGCCAATATTGTAAAATGTCGATAGTCCATATCTCGGAAACTATAAGTGATAATGCAATATGGCATTCGGCAACGTTATTAGCATGCCGAATATTACTTGGAATGTGAATTACAACGAAATCGCTAATGCATAAGGCCATTTTACAATTCTGGCCCAAGTTAGATGCAGCGGCAATATTGCAAGATGTCGATAGTCCATATCTCGGAAACTATAAGAGATAATGCAATTTGGCAATCGGCAACGTAATTAGCTTGCCGAATATTACTTGGAATGTGAATTGGAGCGAAATCGCTAATTCATAAGACCATTTTACAATTTTGACCCAAGTTAGAAGCAGAGCCAATATTGTAAAATGTCGATAGTCTATATCTCGGAAACTATAAGAGATAATGCAATTTGGCAATCGGCAACCTAATTAGCTTGCCGAATATTACTTGGAATGTGAATTGGAGCGAAATCGTTAATTCATAAGACCATTTTACAATTCTGGCCCAAGTTAGAAGCAGATCCAATATTGTCAGATGCCGATAGTCCATATCTCGGAAACTATAAGAGATAATGCAATTTTGCAATCGGCAACGTACTTAGCATGCCGAATATTACTTGTAATGTGAATTGGAACGAAATCGCTAATTCATAAGACCATTTTACAATTCTGGCCCAAGTAAGAAGCAGAGCCAATATTGCAAGATGTCGATAGTCCATATCTCGGAAACTCTAAGAGATAATGCAATTTGGCAATCGGCAACGTTATTAGCATGCCGAATATTATTTGGAATGTGAATTACAATGAAATTGCTAATTCATAAAGCCATTTTACAATTCTGGCCCAAGTTAGAAGCAGAGCCAATATTGCAAGACGTCTATAGTCCATATCTCGGAAACTATAAGAGATAATGCAATTTGGCAATAGGCAGTGTAATTAGCATGCCGAATATTACTTGGAATGTGAATTACAACGAAATCGCTAATTCATAAGACCATTTTACAATTCTGGCCTAAGTTAGAAGCAGAGCCAATATTGTAAGATGTCGATAGTCCATATCTCGGAAACTATAAGAGATAATGCAATTTGGCAATCGGCAACGTTATTAGCATGCCGAATATTACTTGTAATGTGAATTGGAACGAAATTGCTAATTCATTAGGCCATTTTACAATTCTGGCCCAAGTTAGAAGCAGAGCCAATATTGCAAGATGTCGATAGTCCATATCTCGGAAACTATAAGAGATAATGCAATTTGGCAATCGGCAATGTAATTAGCGTGCCGAATATTACTCGGAATATGAATTACAATGAAATCGCTAATTCATAAAGCAATTTTACAATTCTTGCCCAAGTTAGAAGCAGAGCCAATATTGCAAGATGTCGATAGTCCATATCTCGGAAACTATAAGGGATAATGCAATTTGGCAATCGGCAACGTTATTAGCATGCCGAATATTATTTGGAATGTGAATTATAACGAAATCGCTAATTCATAAGACCATTTTACACTTCTGGCCTAAGTTAGAAGCAGAGCCAATATTGTAAAATGTCGATAGTATATATCTCGGAAACTATAAGAGATAATGCAATTTGGCAATCGGCAACGTAATTAGCTTGCCGAATATTACTTGGAATGTGAATTGGAGCGAAATCGCTAATTCATAAGACCATTTTACAATTTTGACCCAAGTTAGAAGCAGAGCCAATATTGCAAGATGTCGATAGTCCATATCTCGGAAACTATAAGGGATAATGCAATTTGGCAATCGGCAACGATATTAGCATGCCGAATATTATTTGGAATGTGAATTACAATGAAATTGCTAATTCATAAAGCCATTTTACAATTCTGGCCCAAGTTAGAAGCAGAGCCTATATTGCAAGATGTCGATAGTCCATATCTCGGAAACTATAAGGGATAATGCAATTTGGCAATCGGCAACGTTATTAGCATGCCGAATATTATTTGGAATGTGAATTATAACGAAATCGCTAATTCATAAGACCATTTTACACTTCTGGCCTAAGTTAGAAGCAGAGCCAATATTGTCAGATGTCGATAGTCCATATCTCGGAAACTATAAGAGATAATGCAATTTGGCAATCGGCAATGTAATTAGCGTGCCGAATATTACTTGGAATATGAATTACAACGAAATCGCTAATTCATAAGGCCATTTTACAATTCTGGCCCATGTTAGAAGCAGAGCCAATATTGCAAGATGTCGATAGTCCATATCTCGGAAACTATAAGGGATAATGCAATTTGGCAATCGGCAACGATATTAGCATGCCGAATATTATTTGGAATGTGAATTACAATGAAATTGCTAATTCATAAAGCCATTTTACAATTCTGGCCCAAGTTAGAAGCAGAGCCTATATTGCAAGACGTCGATAGTCCATATCTCGGAAACTATAAGAGATAATGCAATTTGGCAACCGGCAATGTAATTAGCATGCCGAATATTACTTGGAATGTGAATTGGAACGAAATCGCTAATTCATAAGACCATTTTACAATTTTGACCCAAGTTAGAAGCAGAGCCAATATTGTCAGATGTCGATAGTCCATATCTCGGAAACTATAAGAGATAATGCAATTTGGCAATCGGAAACGTAATTAGCATGCCGAATATTACTTGGAATGTGAATTGGAGCGAAATCGCTAATTCATAAGACCATTTTACAATTTTGACCCAAGTTACAAGCAGAGCCAATATTGTCAGATGTCGATAGTCCATATCTCGAAAACTATAAGAGATAATGCAATTTGGCAATCGGCAATGTAATTAACATGCCGAATATTACTTGGAATGTGAATTACAACGAAATCGCTAATTCATAAGGCCATTTTACAATTCTGGCCCAACTTAGAAGCAGAGCTAATATTGCAAGATGTCGATAGTCCATATCTCGGAAACTATAAGAGATAATGCAATTTGGCAATCGGCAACGTAATTAGCATGCCGAATATTACTTGGAATGTGAATTGGAGCAAAATCGCTAATTCATAAGACCATTTTACAATTTTGACCCAAGTTAGAAGCAGAGCCAATATTGTAAAATGTCGATAGTCTGTATCTCGGAAAGTATAAGAGATAATGCAATTTGGCAATCGGCAGCGTAATTAGCTTGCCGAATATTACTTGGAATGTGAATTACAACGAAATCGCTAATTCATAAGACCATTTTACAATTCTGGCCCAAGTTAGAAGCAAAGCCAATATTGGCAGATGCCGATAGTCCATATCCCGAAAACTATAAGAGATAATGCAATTTGGCAATCGGCAACGTAATTAGCATGCCGAATATTACTTGGAATGTGAATTGGAGCGAAATCGCTAATTCATAAGGCCATTTTACAATTTTGACCCAAGTTAGAAGCAGAGCCAATATTGTCAGATGTCGATAGTCCATATCTCGGAAACTATAAGAGATAATGCAATTTGGCAATCGGCAACGTAATTAGCATTCCGAATATTACTTGGAATGTGAATTGGAGCAAAATCGCTAATTCATAAGACCATTTTACAATTTTGACCCAAGTTAGAAGTAGAGCCAATATTGTAAAATGTCGATAGTCTGTATCTCGGAAAGTATAAGAGATAATGCAATTTGGCAATCGGCAGCGTAATTAGCTTGCCGAATATTACTTGGAATGTGAATTACAACGAAATCGCTAATTCATAAGGCCATTTTACAATTCTGGCCCAACTTAGAAGCAGAGCCAATATTGCAAGATGTCGATAGTCCATATCTCGGAAACTATAAGAGATACTGCAATTTGGCAATCGGCAACGTAATTAGCATGCCGAATATTACTTGGAATGTGAATTGGAGCGAAACCGCTAATTCATAAGACCATTTTACAATTTTGACCCAAGTTAGAAGCAGAGCCAATATTGTAAAATGTCGATAGTCTATATGTCGGAAAGTATAAGAGATAATGCAATTTGGCAATCGGCAACGTAATTAGCTTGCCGAATATTACTTGAAATGTGAATTACAACAAAATCGCTAATTCATAAGACCATTTTACAATTCTGGCCCAAGTAAGAAGCAGAGCCAACATTGTAAAATGTCAATAGTCCATATCTCGGAAACTATAAGAGATAATGCAATTTGGCTATCGGCAACGTTATTAGTATGCCGAATATTACTTGGAATGTGAATGACAACTAAATCGCTAATTCATAAGACCATTTTACAATTCTGGCCCAAGTTAGAAGCAGAGCCAATATTGTCAGATGTCGATAGTCCATACCT
This sequence comes from Rhynchophorus ferrugineus, assembly GCF_030347505.1. Lineage (NCBI taxonomy): Eukaryota > Metazoa > Arthropoda > Insecta > Coleoptera > Curculionidae > Rhynchophorus > Rhynchophorus ferrugineus. The sequence goes on from NW_027472691.1 coordinate 286,992, forward strand.
CGGAAACTATAAGAGATAATGCAATTCGGCAATCGGCAACGTAATTAGCATACCGAATATTACTTGGAATGTGAATTACAACGAAATCGCTAATTCATAAGGCCATTTTACAATTTTGACCAAAGTTAGAAGCAGAGCCAATATTGCAATATGTCGATAGTCCATATCTCGTAAACTATAAGAGATAATGCAATTCGGCATTCGGCAACGTAATTAGCATGCCGAATATTACTTGGAATGTGAATTGGAGCGAAATCGTTAATTCATAAGACCATTTTACAATTCTGGCCCAAGTTAGAAGCAGATCCAATATTGTCAGATGCCGATAGTCCATATCTCGGAAACTATAAGAGATAATGCAATTTTGCAATCGGCAACGTACTTAGCATGCCGAATATTACTTGTAATGTGAATTGGAACGAAATCGCTAATTCATAAGACCATTTTACAATTCTGGCCCAAGTAAGAAGCAGAGCCAATATTGCAAGATGTCGATAGTCCATATCTCGGAAACTCTAAGAGATAATGCAATTTGGCAATCGGCAATGTAATTAGCGTGCCGAATATTACTTGGAATATGAATTACAACGAAATCGCTAATTCATAAGTCCATTTTACAATTCTGGCCCAAGTTAAAAGCAGAGCCAATATTGCAAGATGTCGATAGTCCATATCTCGGAAACTATAAGAGATAATGATATTTGGCAATCGGCAACGTAATTAGCATGCCGAATAATACTTGGAATGTGAATTGGAGCGAAATCGCTAATTCATAAGACCATTTTACAATTTTGACCCAAGTTAGAAGCAGAGCCAATATTGCAAGATGTCGATAGTCCATATCTCGGAAGCTATAAGAGTTATTGCAATTTGGCAATCGGCAACGTTATTAGCATCCCGAATATTATTTGGAATGTGAATTACAATGAAATTGCTAATTCATAAAGCCATTTTACAGTTCTGGCCCAAGTTAGAAGCAGAGCCAATATTGCAAGATGTCGATAGTCCATATCTCGGAAACTATAAGAGATAATGCAATTTGGCAATCGGCAACGTAATTAGCATGCCGAATATTACTTGGAATGTGAATTACAATGAAATTGCTAATTCATAAGGCCATTTTACAATTCTGGCCCAAGTTAGAAGCAGAGCCAATATTGCAAGATGTCGATAGTCCATATCTCGGAAGCTATAAGAGATAATGCAATTTGGCAATAGGCAATGTAATTAGCATGCCGAATATTACTTGGAATGTGAATTACAACGAAATCGCTAATTCATAAGGCCATTTTACAATTCTGGCCCAAGTTAGAAGCAGAGCCAATATTGCAAGATGTCGATAGTCCATATCTCGGAAGCTATAAGAGTTATTGCAATTTGGCAATCGGCAACGTTATTAGCATCCCGAATATTATTTGGAATGTGAATTACAATGAAATTGCTAATTCATAAAGCCATTTTACAGTTCTGGCCCAAGTTAGAAGCAGAGCCAATATTGCAAGATGTCGATAGTCCATATCTCGGAAACTATAAGAGATAATGCAATTTGGCAATCGGCAACGTAATTAGCATGCCGAATATTACTTGGAATGTGAATTACAACGAAATCGCTAATTCATAGGGCCATTTAACAATTCTGGCCCAACTTAGAAGCAGAGCCAATATTGCAAGATGTCGATAATCCATATCTCGGAAACTATAAGAGATAATGCAATTTGGCAATCGCCAACGTAATTAGCATGCCGAATATTACTTGGAATGTGAATTGGAACGAAATCGCTAATTCATAAGACCATTTTACAATTCTGGCCCAAGTTAAAAGCAGAGCCAATATTGCAAGATGTCGATAGTCCATATCTCGGAAACTATAAGAGATAATGCTATTTGGCAATCGGCAACGTAATTAGCATGCCGAATATTACTTGGAATGTGAATTACAACGAAATCGCTAATTCATAAGGCGATTTAACAATTCTGGCCCAACTTAGAAGCAGAGCCAATATTGCAAGATGTCGATAATCCATATCTCGGAAACTATAAGAGATAATGCAATTTGGCAATCGCCAACGTAATTAGCATGCCGAATATTACTTGGAATGTGAATTGGAACGAAATCGCTAATTCATAAGACCATTTTACAATTCTGGCCCAAGTTAAAAGCAGAGCCAATATTGCAAGATGTCGATAGTCCATATCTCGGAAACTATAAGAGATAATGCAATTTCGCAATCGGCAACGTAATTAGCATGCCAAATATTACTTGGAATGTGAATTGGAGCGAAATCGCTAATTCATAAGACCAATTTACAATTCTGGCTCAAGTTAGAAGCAGAGATAATATTGTCAGATGCTGATAGTCCATATCTCGGAAACTATAAGAGATAATGCAATTTGGCAATCGGCAACGTAATTAGCATGCCGAATATGACTTGGAATGTGAATTGGAGCGAAATCGCTAATTCATAAGACCATTTTACAATTTTGACCCAAGTTAGAAGCAGAGCCAATATTGCAATATGTCGATAGTCCATATATCGTAAACTATAAGAGATAATGCAATTTGGCAATCGGCAACGTAATTAGCATGCCGAATAATACTTGGAATGTGAATTGGAGCGAAATCGCTAATTCATAAGACCATTTTACAATTTTGACCCAAGTTAGAAGCAGAGCCAATATTGTAAAATGTCGATAGTCCATATCTCGGAAACTATAAGTGACAATGCAATATGGCATTCGGCAACGTTATTAGCATGCCGAATATTACTTGGAATGTGAATTACAACGAAATCGCTAATGCATAAGGCCATTTTACAATTCTGGCCCAAGTTAGATGCAGCGGCAATATTGCAAGATGTCGATAGTCCATATCTCGGAAACTATAAGAGATAATGCAATTTGGCAATCGGCAACGTAATTAGCATGCCGAATATTACTTGGAATGTGAATTGGAGCGAAATCGCTAATTCATAAGACCATTTTACAATTTTGACCCAAGTTAGAAGCAGAGCCAATATTGTAAAATGTCGATAGTCCATATCTCGGAAACTATAAGTGACAATGCAATATGGCATTCGGCAACGTTATTAGCATGCCGAATATTACTTGGAATGTGAATTACAACGAAATCGCTAATGCATAAGGCCATTTTACAATTCTGGCCCAAGTTAGATGCAGCGGCAATATTGCAAGATGTCGATAGTCCATATCTCGGAAACTATAAGAGATAATGCAATTTGGCAATCGGCAACGTAATTAGCTTGCCGAATATTACTTGGAATGTGAATTGGAGCGAAATCGTTAATTCATAAGACCATTTTACAATTCTGGCCCAAGTTAGAAGCAGATCCAATATTGTCAGATGCCGATAGTCCATATCTCGGAAACTATAAGAGATAATGCAATTTTGCAATCGGCAACGTACTTAGCATGCCGAATATTACTTTTAATGTGAATTGGAACGAAATCGCTAATTCATAAGACCATTTTACAATTCTGGCCCAAGTAAGAAGCAGAGCCAATATTGCAATATGGCGATAGTCCATATCTCGGAAACTATAAGAGATAATGCAATTTGGCAATCGGCAATGTAATTAGCGTGCCGAATATTACTTGGAATATGAATTACAACGAAATCGCTAATTCATAAGGCCATTTTACAATTCTGGCCCAAGTTAGAAGCAGAGCCAATATTGCAAGATGTCGATAGTCCATATCTCGGAAACTATAAGGGATAATGCAATTTGGCAATCGGCAACGTTATTATCATGCCGAATATTACTTGGAATGTGAATTGGGGCGAAATCGCTAATTCATAAGACCATTTTACAATTTTGACCCAAGTTAGAAGCAGAGCCAATATTGTAAAATGTCCATAGTATATATCTCGGAAACTATAAGAGATAATGCAATTTGGCAATCGGCAACGTAATTAGCTTGCCGAATATTACTTGGAATGTGAATTGTAGCGAAATCGCTAATTCATAAGACCATTTTACAATTCTGGCCCAAGTTAGAAGCAGATCCAATATTGTCAGATGCCGTTAGTCCATATCTCGGAAACTATAAGAGATAATGCAATTTTGCAATCGGCAACGTAGTTAGCATGCCGAATATTACTTGTAAGGTGAATTGGAACGAAATCGCTAATTCATAAGACCGTTTTACAATTCTGGCCCAAGTAAGAAGCAGAGCCAATATTGCAAGATGTCGATAGTCCATATCTCGGAAACTATAAGAGATAATGCAATTTGGCAATCGGCAATGTAATTAGCGTGCCGAATATTACTTGGAATATGAATTACAACGAAATCGCTAATTCATAAGGCCATTTTACAATTCTGGCCCATGTTAGAAGCAGAGCCAATATTGCAAGATGTTGATAGTCCATATCTCGGAAACTATAAGGGATAATGCAATTTGGCAATCGGCAACGTTATTAGCATGCCGAATATTATTTGGAATGTGAATTACAATGAAATTGCTAATTCATAAAGACATTTTACAATTCTGGCCCAAGTTAGAAGCAGAGCCAATATTGCAAGACGTCGATAGTCCATATCTCGGAAACTATAAGAGATAATGCAATTTGGCAATAGGCATTGTAATTAGCATGCCGAATATTACTTGGAATGTGAATTACAACGAAATCGCTAATTCATAAGGCCATTTTACAATTCTGGCCCAAGTTAGAAGCAGAGCCAATATTGCAAGATGTCGATAGTCCATATCTCGGAAGCTATAAGAGATAATGCAATTTGGCAATCGGCAACGTTATTAGCATGCCGAATATTATTTGGAATGTGAATTACAATGAAATTGCTAATTCATAAAGCCATTTTACAATTCTGGCCCAAGTTAGAAGCAGAGCCAATATTGCAAGATGTCGATAGTCCATATCTCGGAAACTATAAGAGATAATGCAATTTGGCAATCGGCAACGTAATTAGCATGCCGAATATTACTTGGAATGTGAATTACAACGAAATCGCTAATTCATAAGGCCATTTAACAATTCAGGCCCAACTTAGAAGCAGAGCCAATATTGCAAGATGTCGATAATCCATATCTCGGAAACTATAAGAGATAATGCAATTTGGCAATCGCCAACGTAATTAGCATGCCGAATATTACTTGGAATGTGAATTGGAACGAAATCGCTAATTCATAAGACCATTTTACAATTCTGGCCCAAGTTAAAAGCAGAGCCAATATTGCAAGATGTCGATAGTCCATATCTCGGAAACTATAAGAGATAATGCTATTTGGCAATCGGCAACGTAATTAGCATGCCGAATATTACTTGGAATGTGAATTACAACGAAATCGCTAATTCATAAGGCCATTTAACAATTCTGGCCCAACTTAGAAGCAGAGCCAATATTGCAAGATGTCGATAATCCATATCTCGGAAACTATAAGAGATAATGCAATTTGGCAATCGCCAACGTAATTAGCATGCCGAATATTACTTGGAATGTGAATTGGAACGAAATCGCTAATTCATAAGACCATTTTACAATTCTGGACCAAGTTAAAAGCAGAGCCAATATTGCAAGATGTCGATAGTCCATATCTCGGAAACTATAAGAGATAATGCAATTTCGCAATCGGCAACGTAATTAGCATGCCAAATATTACTTGGAATGTGAATTGGAGCGAAATCGCTAATTCATAAGACCATTTTACAATTCTGGCTCAAGTTAGAAGCAGAGATAATATTATCAGATGCCGATAGCCCATATCTCGTAAACTATAAGAGATAATGCAATTAGGCAATCGGCAACGTAATTAGCATGCCGAATAATACTTGGAATGTGAATTGGAGCGAAATCGCTAATTCATAAGACCATTTTACAATTTTGACCCAAGTTAGAAGCAGAGCCAATAGTGTAAAATGTCGATAGTCCATATCTCGGAAACTATAAGTGATAATGCAATATGGCATTCGGCAACGTTATTAGCATGCCGAATATTACTTGGAATGTGAATTACAACGAAATCGCTAATGCATAAGGCCATTTTACAATTCTGGCCCAAGTTAGATGCAGCGGCAATATTGCAAGATGTCGATAGTCCATATCTCGGAAACTATAAGAGATAATGCAATTTGGCAATCGGCAACGTAATTAGCATGCCGAATATTACTTGGAATGTGAATTGGAGCGAAATCGCTAATTCATAAGACCATTTTACAATTTTGACCCAAGTTAGAAGCAGAGCCAATATTGTAAAATGTCGATAGTCTATATCTCGGAAACTATAAGAGATAATGCAATTTGGCAATCGGCAACGTAATTAGCTTGCCGAATATTACTTGGAATGTGAATTGGAGCGAAATCGTTAATTCATAAGACCATTTTACAATTCTGGCCCAAGTTAAAAGCAGAGCCAATATTGCAAGATGTCGATAGTCCATATCTCGGAAACTATAAGAGATAATGCTATTTGGCAATCGGCAACGTAATTAGCATGCCGAATAATACTTGGAATGTGAATTGGAGCGAAATCGCTAATTCATAAGACCATTTTACAATTTTGACCCAAGTTAGAAGCAGAGCCAATAGTGTAAAATGTCGATAGTCCATATCTCGGAAACTATAAGTGATAATGCAATATGGCATTCGGCAACGTTATTAGCATGCCGAATATTACTTGGAATGTGAATTGGAGCGAAATCGCTAATTCATAAGACCATTTTACAATTCTGGCTCAAGTTAGAAGCAGAGATAATATTGTCAGATGCCGATAGTCCATATCTCGGAAACTATAAGAGATAATGCAATTTGGCAATCGACAACGTAATTAGCATGCCGAATATGACTTGGAATGTGAATTGGAGCGAAATCGCTAATTCATAAGACCATTTTACAATTTTGACCCAAGTTAGAAGCAGAGCCAATATTGTAAAATGTCGATAGTCTATATCTCGGAAACTAAAAGAGATAATGCAATTTGGCAATCGGCAACCTAATTAGCTTGTCGAATATTACTTGGAATGTGAATTGAAGCGAAATCGTTAATTCATAAGACCATTTTACAATTCTTGCCCAAGTTAGAAGCAGATCCAATATTGTCAGATGCCGATAGTCCATATCTCGGAAACTATAAGAGATAATGCAATTTTGCAATCGGCAACGTACTTAGCATGCCGAATATTACTTGTAATGTGAATTGGAGCGAAATCGTTAATTCATAAGACCATTTTACAATTCTGGCCCAAGTAAGAAGCAGAGCCAATATTGCAAGATGTCGATAGTCCATATCTCGGAAACTCTAAGAGATAATGCAATTTGGCAATCGGCAATGTAATTAGCGTGCCGAATATTACTTGGAATATGAATTACAACGAAATCGCTAATTCATAAGGCCATTTTACAATTCTGGCCCAAGTTAAAAGCAGAGCCAATATTGCAAGATGTCGATAGTCCATATCTCGGAAACTATAAGAGATAATGCTATTTGACAATCGGCAACGTAATTAGCATGCCGAATAATACTTGGAATGTGAATTGGAGCGAAATCGCTAATTCATAAGACCATTTTACAATTTTGACCCAAGTTAGAAGCAGAGCCAATAGTGTAAAATGTCGATAGTCCATATCTCGGAAACTATAAGTGATAATGCAATATGGCATTCGGCAACGTTATTAGCATGCCGAATATTACTTGGAATGTGAATTGGAGCGAAATCGCTAATTCATAAAACCATTTTACAATTCTGGCTCAAGTTAGAAGCAGAGATAATATTGTCAGATGCCGATAGTCCATATCTCGGAAACTATAAGAGATAATGCAATTTGGCAATCGGCAACGTAATTAGCATGCCGAATATGACTTGGAATGTGAATTGGAGCGAAATCGCTAATTCATAAGACCATTTTACAATTTTGACCCAAGTTAGAAGCAGAGCCAATATTGCAATATGTCGATAGTCCATATCTCGTAAACTATAAGAGATAATGCAATTAGGCAATCGGCAACGCAATTAGCATGCCGAATAATACTTGGAATGTGAATTGGAGCGAAATCGCTAATTCATAAGACCATTTTACAATTTTGACCCAAGTTAGAAGCAGAGCCAATATTGTAAAATGTCGATAGTCCATATCTCGGAAACTATAAGTGATAATGCAATATGGCATTCGGCAACGTTATTAGCATGCCGAATATTACTTGGAATGTGAATTACAACGAAATCGCTAATGCATAAGGCCATTTTACAATTCTGGCCCAAGTTAGATGCAGCGGCAATATTGCAAGATGTCGATAGTCCATATCTCTTAAACTATAAGAGATAATGCAATTTGGCAATCGGCAACGTAATTAGCTTGCCGAATATTACTTGGAATGTGAATTGGAGCGAAATCGCTAATTCATAAGACCATTTTACAATTTTGACCCAAGTTAGAAGCAGAGCCAATATTGTAAAATGTCGATAGTCTATATCTCGGAAACTATAAGAGATAATGCAATTTGGCAATCGGCAACCTAATTAGCTTGCCGAATATTACTTGGAATGTGAATTGGAGCGAAATCGTTAATTCATAAGACCATTTTACAATTCTGGCCCAAGTTAGAAGCAGATCCAATATTGTCAGATGCCGATAGTCCATATCTCGGAAACTATAAGAGATAATGCAATTTTGCAATCGACAACGTACTTAGCATGCCGAATAATACTTGGAATGTGAATTGGAGCGAAATCGCTAATTCATAAGACCATTTTACAATTTTGACCCAAGTTAGAAGCAGAGCCAATATTGTAAAATGTCGATAGTCCATATCTCGGAAACTATAAGTGATAATGCAATATGGCATTCGGCAACGTTATTAGCATGCCGAATATTACTTGGAATGTGAATTACAACGAAATCGCTAATGCATAAGGCCATTTTACAATTCTGGCCCAAGTTAGATGCAGCGGCAATATTGCAAGATGTCGATAGTCCATATCTCGGAAACTAATAGAGATAATGCAATTTGGCAATCGGCAACGTTATTAGCATGCCGAATATTATTTGGAATGTGAATTACAATGAAATTGCTAATTCATAAAGCCATTTTACAATTCTGGCCCAAGTTAGAAGCCGAGCCAATATTGCGAGACGTCGATAGTCCATATCTCGGAAACTATAAGAGATAATGCAATTTGGCAATAGGCAATGTAATTAGCATGCCGAATATTACTTGGAATGTGAATTATAACGAAATCGCTAATTCATAAGACCATTTTACACTTCTGGCCTAAGTTAAAAGCAGAGCCAATATTGTAAGATGTCGATAGTCCATATCTGGGAAACTATAAGAGATAATGCAATTTGGCAATCGGCAACGTTATTAGCATGCCGAATATTACTTGGAATGTGAATTGGGGCGAAATCGCTAATTCATAAGACCATTTTACAATTTTGACCCAAGTTAGAAGCAGAGCCAATATTGTAAAATGTCGATAGTATATATCTCGGAAACTATAAGAGATAATGCAATTTGGCAATCGGCAACGTAATTAGCTTGCCGAATATTACTTGGAATGTGAATTGTAGCGAAATCGCTAATTCATAAGACCATTTTACAATTCTGGCCCAAGTTAGAAGCAGATCCAATATTGTCAGATGCCGATAGTCCATATCTCGGAAACTATAAGAGATAATGCAATTTTGCAATCGGCAACGTACTTAGCATGCCGAATATTACTTGTAAGGTGAATTGGAACGAAATCGCTAATTCATAAGACCGTTTTACAATTCTGGCCCAAGTAAGAAGCAGAGCCAATATTGCAAGATGTCGATAGTCCATATCTCGGAAACTAATAGAGATAATGCAATTTGGCAATCGGCAATGTAATTAGCGTGCCGAATATTACTTGGAATATGAATTACAACGAAATCGCTAATTCATAAGGCCATTTTACAATTCTGGCCCATGTTAGAAGCAGAGCCAATATTGCAAGATGTCGATAGTCCATATCTCGGAAACTATAAGGGATAATGCAATTTGGCAATCGGCAACGTTATTAGCATGCCGAATATTATTTGGAATGTGAATTACAATGAAATTGCTAATTCATAAAGCCATTTTACAATTCTGGCCCAAATTAGAAGCAGAGCCAATATTGCAAGACGTCGATAGTCCATATCTCGGAAACTATAAGAGATAATGCAACTTGGCAATAGGCAATGTAATTAGCATGCCGAATATTACTTGGAATGTGAATTACAACGAAATCGCTAATTCATAAGGCCATTTTACAATTCTGGCCCAAGTTAGAAGCAGAGCCAATATTGCAAGATGTCGATAGTCCATATCTCGGAAGCTATAAGAGATAATGCAATTTGGCAATCGGCAACGTTATTAGCATGCCGAATATTATTTGGAATGTGAATTACAATGAAATTGCTAATTCATAAAGCCATTTTACAATTCTGGCCCAAGTTAGAAGCAGAGCCAATATTGCAAGATGTCGATAGTCCATATCTCGGAAACTATAAGAGATAATGCAATTTGGCAATCGGCAACGTAATTAGCATGCCGAATATTACTTGGAATGTGAATTACAACGAAATCGCTAATTCATAAGGCCATTTAACAATTCTGGCCCAACTTAGAAGCAGAGCCAATATTGCAAGATGTCGATAATCCATATCTCGGAAACTATAAGAGATAATGCAATTTGGCAATCGCCAACGTAATTAGCATGCCGAATATTACTTGGAATGTGAATTGGAACGAAATCGCTAAATCATAAGACCATTTTACATTTCTGGCCCAAGTTAAAAGCAGAGCCAATATTGCAAGATGTCGATAGTCCATATCTCGCAAACTATAAGAGATAATGCTATTTGGCAATCGGCAACGTAATTAGCATGCCGAATATTACTTGGAATGTGAATTACAACGAAATCGCTAATTCATAAGGCCATTTAACAATTCTGGCCCAACTTAGAAGCAGAGAAAATATTGCAAGAGGTCGATAATCCATATCTCGGAAACTATAAGAGATAATGCAATTTGGCAATCACCAACGTAATTAGCATGCCGAATATTACTTGGAATGTGAATTGGAACGAAATCGCTAATTCATTAGGCCATTTTACAATTCTGGCCCAAGTTAGAAGCAGAGCCAATATTGCAAGATGTCGATAGTCCATATCTCGGAAACTATAAGAGATAATGCAATTTGGCAATCACCAACGTAATTAGCATGCCGAATATTACTTGGAATATGAATTACAACGATATCGCTAATTCATAAGGCCATTTTACAATTCTGGCCCATGTTAGAAGCAGAGCCAATATTGCAAGATGTCGATAGTCCATATCTCGGAAACTACAAGGGATAATGCAATTTGGCAATCGGCCACGTTATTAGCATGCCGAATATTATTTGGAATGTGAATTACAATGAAATTGCTAATTCATAAAGCCATTTTACAATTCTGGCCCAAGTTAGAAGCAGAGCCAATATTGCAAGACGTCGATAGTCCATATCTCGGAAACTATAAGAGATAATGCAATTTGGCAATAGGCAATGTAATTAGCATGCCGAATATTACTTGGAATGTGAATTACAACGAAATCGCTAATTCATAAGGCCATTTTACAATTCTGGCCCAAGTTAGAAGCAGAGCCAATATTGCAAGATGTCGATAGTCCATATCTCGGAAGCTATAAGAGTTATTGCAATTTGGCAATCGGCAACGTTATTAGCATCCCGAATATTATTTGGAATGTGAATTACAATGAAATTGCTAATTCATAAAGCCATTTTACAGTTCTGGCCCAAGTTAGAAGCAGAGCCAATATTGCAAGATGTCGATAGTCCATATCTCGGAAACTATAAGAGATAATGCAATTTGGCAATCGGCAACGTAATTAGCATGCCGAATATTACTTGGAATGTGAATTACAACGAAATCGCTAATTCATAGGGCCATTTAACAATTCTGGCCCAACTTAGAAGCAGAGCCAATATTGCAAGATGTCGATAATCCATATCTCGGAAACTATAAGAGATAATGCAATTTGGCAATCGCCAACGTAATTAGCATGCCGAATATTACTTGGAATGTGAATTGGAACGAAATCGCTAATTCATAAGACCATTTTACAATTCTGGCCCAAGTTAAAAGCAGAGCCAATATTGCAAGATGTCGATAGTCCATATCTCGGAAACTATAAGAGATAATGCTATTTGGCAATCGGCAACGTAATTAGCATGCCGAATATTACTTGGAATGTGAATTACAACGAAATCGCTAATTCATAAGGCGATTTAACAATTCTGGCCCAACTTAGAAGCAGAGCCAATATTGCAAGATGTCGATAATCCATATCTCGGAAACTATAAGAGATAATGCAATTTGGCAATCGCCAACGTAATTAGCATGCCGAATATTACTTGGAATGTGAATTGGAACGAAATCGCTAATTCATAAGACCATTTTACAATTCTGGCCCAAGTTAAAAGCAGAGCCAATATTGCAAGATGTCGATAGTCCATATCTCGGAAACTATAAGAGATAATGCAATTTCGCAATCGGCAACGTAATTAGCATGCCAAATATTACTTGGAATGTGAATTGGAGCGAAATCGCTAATTCATAAGACCAATTTACAATTCTGGCTCAAGTTAGAAGCAGAGATAATATTGTCAGATGCTGATAGTCCATATCTCGGAAACTATAAGAGATAATGCAATTTGGCAATCGGCAACGTAATTAGCATGCCGAATATGACTTGGAATGTGAATTGGAGCGAAATCGCTAATTCATAAGACCATTTTACAATTTTGACCCAAGTTAGAAGCAGAGCCAATATTGCAATATGTCGATAGTCCATATATCGTAAACTATAAGAGATAATGCAATTTGGCAATCGGCAACGTAATTAGCATGCCGAATAATACTTGGAATGTGAATTGGAGCGAAATCGCTAATTCATAAGACCATTTTACAATTTTGACCCAAGTTAGAAGCAGAGCCAATATTGTAAAATGTCGATAGTCCATATCTCGGAAACTATAAGTGACAATGCAATATGGCATTCGGCAACGTTATTAGCATGCCGAATATTACTTGGAATGTGAATTACAACGAAATCGCTAATGCATAAGGCCATTTTACAATTCTGGCCCAAGTTAGATGCAGCGGCAATATTGCAAGATGTCGATAGTCCATATCTCGGAAACTATAAGAGATAATGCAATTTGGCAATCGGCAACGTAATTAGCATGCCGAATATTACTTGGAATGTGAATTGGAGCGAAATCGCTAATTCATAAGACCATTTTACAATTTTGACCCAAGTTAGAAGCAGAGCCAATATTGTAAAATGTCGATAGTCCATATCTCGGAAACTATAAGTGACAATGCAATATGGCATTCGGCAACGTTATTAGCATGCCGAATATTACTTGGAATGTGAATTACAACGAAATCGCTAATGCATAAGGCCATTTTACAATTCTGGCCCAAGTTAGATGCAGCGGCAATATTGCAAGATGTCGATAGTCCATATCTCGGAAACTATAAGAGATAATGCAATTTGGCAATCGGCAACGTAATTAGCATGCCGAATATTACTTGGAATGTGAATTGGAGCGAAATCGCTAATTCATAAGACCATTTTACAATTTTGACCCAAGTTAGAAGCAGAGCCAATATTGTAAAATGTCGATAGTCTATATCTCGGAAACTATAAGAGATAATGCAATTTGGCAATCGGCAACGTAATTAGCTTGCCGAATATTACTTGGAATGTGAATTGGAGCGAAATCGTTAATTCATAAGACCATTTTACAATTCTGGCCCAAGTTAGAAGCAGATCCAATATTGTCAGATGCCGATAGTCCATATCTCGGAAACTATAAGAGATAATGCAATTTTGCAATCGGCAACGTACTTAGCATGCCGAATATTACTTTTAATGTGAATTGGAACGAAATCGCTAATTCATAAGACCATTTTACAATTCTGGCCCAAGTAAGAAGCAGAGCCAATATTGCAATATGGCGATAGTCCATATCTCGGAAACTATAAGAGATAATGCAATTTGGCAATCGGCAATGTAATTAGCGTGCCGAATATTACTTGGAATATGAATTACAACGAAATCGCTAATTCATAAGGCCATTTTACAATTCTGGCCCAAGTTAGAAGCAGAGCCAATATTGCAAGATGTCGATAGTCCATATCTCGGAAACTATAAGGGATAATGCAATTTGGCAATCGGCAACGTTATTATCATGCCGAATATTACTTGGAATGTGAATTGGGGCGAAATCGCTAATTCATAAGACCATTTTACAATTTTGACCCAAGTTAGAAGCAGAGCCAATATTGTAAAATGTCGATAGTATATATCTCGGAAACTATAAGAGATAATGCAATTTGGCAATCGGCAACGTAATTAGCATGCCGAATATTACTTGGAATGTGAATTACAACGAAATCGCTAATTCATAAGGCCATTTAACAATTCTGGCCCAACTTAGAAGCAGAGAAAATATTGCAAGAGGTCGATAATCCATATCTCGGAAACTATAAGAGATAATGCAATTTGGCAATCACCAACGTAATTAGCATGCCGAATATTACTTGGAATGTGAATTGGAACGAAATCGCTAATTCATTAGGCCATTTTACAATTCTGGCCCAAGTTAGAAGCAGAGCCAATATTGCAAGATGTCGATAGTCCATATCTCGGAAACTATAAGAGATAATGCAATTTGGCAATCACCAACGTAATTAGCATGCCGAATATTACTTGGAATATGAATTACAACGATATCGCTAATTCATAAGGCCATTTTACAATTCTGGCCCATGTTAGAAGCAGAGCCAATATTGCAAGATGTCGATAGTCCATATCTCGGAAACTACAAGGGATAATGCAATTTGGCAATCGGCCACGTTATTAGCATGCCGAATATTATTTGGAATGTGAATTACAATGAAATTGCTAATTCATAAAGCCATTTTACAATTCTGGCCCAAGTTAGAAGCAGAGCCAATATTGCAAGACGTCGATAGTCCATATCTCGGAAACTATAAGAGATAATGCAATTTGGCAATAGGCAATGTAATTAGCATGCCGAATATTACTTGGAATGTGAATTACAACGAAATCGCTAATTCATAAGGCCATTTTACAATTCTGGCCCAAGTTAGAAGCAGAGCCAATATTGCAAGATGTCGATAGTCCATATCTCGGAAGCTATAAGAGTTATTGCAATTTGGCAATCGGCAACGTTATTAGCATCCCGAATATTATTTGGAATGTGAATTACAATGAAATTGCTAATTCATAAAGCCATTTTACAGTTCTGGCCCAAGTTAGAAGCAGAGCCAATATTGCAAGATGTCGATAGTCCATATCTCGGAAACTATAAGAGATAATGCAATTTGGCAATCGGCAACGTAATTAGCATGCCGAATATTACTTGGAATGTGAATTACAACGAAATCGCTAATTCATAGGGCCATTTAACAATTCTGGCCCAACTTAGAAGCAGAGCCAATATTGCAAGATGTCGATAATCCATATCTCGGAAACTATAAGAGATAATGCAATTTGGCAATCGCCAACGTAATTAGCATGCCGAATATTACTTGGAATGTGAATTGGAACGAAATCGCTAATTCATAAGACCATTTTACAATTCTGGCCCAAGTTAAAAGCAGAGCCAATATTGCAAGATGTCGATAGTCCATATCTCGGAAACTATAAGAGATAATGCTATTTGGCAATCGGCAACGTAATTAGCATGCCGAATATTACTTGGAATGTGAATTACAACGAAATCGCTAATTCATAAGGCGATTTAACAATTCTGGCCCAACTTAGAAGCAGAGCCAATATTGCAAGATGTCGATAATCCATATCTCGGAAACTATAAGAGATAATGCAATTTGGCAATCGCCAACGTAATTAGCATGCCGAATATTACTTGGAATGTGAATTGGAACGAAATCGCTAATTCATAAGACCATTTTACAATTCTGGCCCAAGTTAAAAGCAGAGCCAATATTGCAAGATGTCGATAGTCCATATCTCGGAAACTATAAGAGATAATGCAATTTCGCAATCGGCAACGTAATTAGCATGCCAAATATTACTTGGAATGTGAATTGGAGCGAAATCGCTAATTCATAAGACCAATTTACAATTCTGGCTCAAGTTAGAAGCAGAGATAATATTGTCAGATGCTGATAGTCCATATCTCGGAAACTATAAGAGATAATGCAATTTGGCAATCGGCAACGTAATTAGCATGCCGAATATGACTTGGAATGTGAATTGGAGCGAAATCGCTAATTCATAAGACCATTTTACAATTTTGACCCAAGTTAGAAGCAGAGCCAATATTGCAATATGTCGATAGTCCATATATCGTAAACTATAAGAGATAATGCAATTTGGCAATCGGCAACGTAATTAGCATGCCGAATAATACTTGGAATGTGAATTGGAGCGAAATCGCTAATTCATAAGACCATTTTACAATTTTGACCCAAGTTAGAAGCAGAGCCAATATTGTAAAATGTCGATAGTCCATATCTCGGAAACTATAAGTGACAATGCAATATGGCATTCGGCAACGTTATTAGCATGCCGAATATTACTTGGAATGTGAATTACAACGAAATCGCTAATGCATAAGGCCATTTTACAATTCTGGCCCAAGTTAGATGCAGCGGCAATATTGCAAGATGTCGATAGTCCATATCTCGGAAACTATAAGAGATAATGCAATTTGGCAATCGGCAACGTAATTAGCATGCCGAATATTACTTGGAATGTGAATTGGAGCGAAATCGCTAATTCATAAGACCATTTTACAATTTTGACCCAAGTTAGAAGCAGAGCCAATATTGTAAAATGTCGATAGTCCATATCTCGGAAACTATAAGTGACAATGCAATATGGCATTCGGCAACGTTATTAGCATGCCGAATATTACTTGGAATGTGAATTACAACGAAATCGCTAATGCATAAGGCCATTTTACAATTCTGGCCCAAGTTAGATGCAGCGGCAATATTGCAAGATGTCGATAGTCCATATCTCGGAAACTATAAGAGATAATGCAATTTGGCAATCGGCAACGTAATTAGCATGCCGAATATTACTTGGAATGTGAATTGGAGCGAAATCGCTAATTCATAAGACCATTTTACAATTTTGACCCAAGTTAGAAGCAGAGCCAATATTGTAAAATGTCGATAGTCTATATCTCGGAAACTATAAGAGATAATGCAATTTGGCAATCGGCAACGTAATTAGCTTGCCGAATATTACTTGGAATGTGAATTGGAGCGAAATCGTTAATTCATAAGACCATTTTACAATTCTGGCCCAAGTTAGAAGCAGATCCAATATTGTCAGATGCCGATAGTCCATATCTCGGAAACTATAAGAGATAATGCAATTTTGCAATCGGCAACGTACTTAGCATGCCGAATATTACTTTTAATGTGAATTGGAACGAAATCGCTAATTCATAAGACCATTTTACAATTCTGGCCCAAGTAAGAAGCAGAGCCAATATTGCAATATGGCGATAGTCCATATCTCGGAAACTATAAGAGATAATGCAATTTGGCAATCGGCAATGTAATTAGCGTGCCGAATATTACTTGGAATATGAATTACAACGAAATCGCTAATTCATAAGGCCATTTTACAATTCTGGCCCAAGTTAGAAGCAGAGCCAATATTGCAAGATGTCGATAGTCCATATCTCGGAAACTATAAGGGATAATGCAATTTGGCAATCGGCAACGTTATTATCATGCCGAATATTACTTGGAATGTGAATTGGGGCGAAATCGCTAATTCATAAGACCATTTTACAATTTTGACCCAAGTTAGAAGCAGAGCCAATATTGTAAAATGTCGATAGTATATATCTCGGAAACTATAAGAGATAATGCAATTTGGCAATCGGCAACGTAATTAGCTTGCCGAATATTACTTGGAATGTGAATTGTAGCGAAATCGCTAATTCATAAGACCATTTTACAATTCTGGCCCAAGTTAGAAGCAGATCTAATATTGTCAGATGCCGTTAGTCCATATCTCGGAAACTATAAGAGATAATGCAATTTTGCAATCGGCAACGTAGTTAGCATGCCGAATATTACTTGTAAGGTGAATTGGAACGAAATCGCTAATTCATAAGACCGTTTTACAATTCTGGCCCAAGTAAGAAGCAGAGCCAATATTGCAAGATGTCGATAGTCCATATCTCGGAAACTATAAGAGATAATGCAATTTGGCAATCGGCAATGTAATTAGCGTGCCGAATATTACTTGGAATATGAATTACAACGAAATCGCTAATTCATAAGGCCATTTTACAATTCTGGCCCATGTTAGAAGCAGAGCCAATATTGCAAGATGTTGATAGTCCATATCTCGGAAACTATAAGGGATAATGCAATTTGGCAATCGGCAACGTTATTAGCATGCCGAATATTATTTGGAATGTGAATTACAATGAAATTGCTAATTCATAAAGACATTTTACAATTCTGGCCCAAGTTAGAAGCAGAGCCAATATTGCAAGACGTCGATAGTCCATATCTCGGAAACTATAAGAGATAATGCAATTTGGCAATAGGCATTGTAATTAGCATGCCGAATATTACTTGGAATGTGAATTACAACGAAATCGCTAATTCATAAGGCCATTTTACAATTCTGGCCCAAGTTAGAAGCAGAGCCAATATTGCAAGATGTCGATAGTCCATATCTCGGAAGCTATAAGAGATAATGCAATTTGGCAATCGGCAACGTTATTAGCATGCCGAATATTATTTGGAATGTGAATTACAATGAAATTGCTAATTCATAAAGCCATTTTACAATTCTGGCCCAAGTTAGAAGCAGAGCCAATATTGCAAGATGTCGATAGTCCATATCTCGGAAACTATAAGAGATAATGCAATTTGGCAATCGGCAACGTAATTAGCATGCCGAATGTTACTTGGAATGTGAATTACAACGAAATCGCTAATTCATAAGGCCATTTAACAATTCAGGCCCAACTTAGAAGCAGAGCCAATATTGCAAGATGTCGATAATAAATATCTCGGAAACTATAAGAGATAATGCAATTTGGCAATCGCCAACGTAATTAGCATGCCGAATATTACTTGGAATGTGAATTGGAACGAAATCGCTAATTCATAAGACCATTTTACAATTCTGGCCCAAGTTAAAAGCAGAGCCAATATTGCAAGATGTCGATAGTCCATATCTCGGAAACTATAAGAGATAATGCTATTTGGCAATCGGCAACGTAATTAGCATGCCGAATATTACTTGGAATGTGAATTACAACGAAATCGCTAATTCATAAGGCCATTTAACAATTCTGGCCCAACTTAGAAGCAGAGCCAATATTGCAAGATGTCGATAATCCATATCTCGGAAACTATAAGAGATAATGCAATTTGGCAATCGCCAACGTAATTAGCATGCCGAATATTACTTGGAATGTGAATTGGAACGAAATCGCTAATTCATAAGACCATTTTACAATTCTGGACCAAGTTAAAAGCAGAGCCAATATTGCAAGATGTCGATAGTCCATATCTCGGAAACTATAAGAGATAATGCAATTTCGCAATCGGCAACGTAATTAGCATGCCAAATATTACTTGGAATGTGAATTGGAGCGAAATCGCTAATTCATAAGACCATTTTACAATTCTGGCTCAAGTTAGAAGCAGAGATAATATTGTCAGATGCCGATAGCCCATATCTCGGAAACTATAAGAGATAATGCAATTTGGCAATCGGCAACGTAATTAGCATGCCGAATATGACTTGGAATGTGAATTGGAGCGAAATCGCTAATTCATAAGACCATTTTACAATTTTGACCCAAGTTAGAAGCAGAGCCAATATTGCAATATGTCGATAGTCCATATCTCGTAAACTATAAGAGATAATGCAATTAGGCAATCGGCAACGTAATTAGCATGCCGAATAATACTTGGAATGTGAATTGGAGCGAAATCGCTAATTCATAAGACCATTTTACAATTTTGACCCAAGTTAGAAGCAGAGCCAATAGTGTAAAATGTCGATAGTCCATATCTCGGAAACTATAAGTGATAATGCAATATGGCATTCGGCAACGTTATTAGCATGCCGAATATTACTTGGAATGTGAATTACAACGAAATCGCTAATGCATAAGGCCATTTTACAATTCTGGCCCAAGTTAGATGCAGCGGCAATATTGCAAGATGTCGATAGTCCATATCTCGGAAACTATAAGAGATAATGCAATTTGGCAATCGGCAACGTAATTAGCATGCCGAATATTACTTGGAATGTGAATTGGAGCGAAATCGCTAATTTATAAGACCATTTTACAATTTTGACCCAAGTTAGAAGCAGAGCCAATATTGTAAAATGTCGATAGTCTATATCTCGGAAACTATAAGAGATAATGCAATTTGGCAATCGGCAACGTAATTAGCTTGCCGAATATTACTTGGAATGTGAATTGGAGCGAAATCGTTAATTCATAAGACCATTTTACAATTCTGGCCCAAGTTAAAAGCAGAGCCAATATTGCAAGATGTCGATAGTCCATATCTCGGAAACTATAAGAGATAATGCTATTTGGCAATCGGCAACGTAATTAGCATGCCGAATAATACTTGGAATGTGAATTGGAGCGAAATCGCTAATTCATAAGACCATTTTACAATTTTGACCCAAGTTAGAAGCAGAGCCAATAGTGTAAAATGTCGATAGTCCATATCTCGGAAACTATAAGTGATAATGCAATATGGCATTCGGCAACGTTATTAGCATGCCGAATATTACTTGGAATGTGAATTGGAGCGAAATCGCTAATTCATAAGACCATTTTACAATTCTGGCCCAAGTTAGAAGCAGAGATAATATTGTCAGATGCCGATAGTCCATATCTCGGAAACTATAAGAGATAATGCAATTTGGCAATCGGCAACGTAATTAGCATGCCGAATATGACTTGGAATGTGAATTGGAGCGAAATCGCTAATTCATAAGACCATTTTACAATTTTGACCCAAGTTAGAAGCAGAGCCAATATTGTAAAATGTCGATAGTCTATATCTCGGAAACTAAAAGGGATAATGCAATTTGGCAATCGGCAACCTAATTAGCTTGTCGAATATTACTTGGAATGTGAATTGGAGCGAAATCGTTAATTCATAAGACCATTTTACAATTCTTGCCCAAGTTAGAAGCAGATCCAATATTGTCAGATGCCGATAGTCCATATCTCGGAAACTATAAGAGATAATGCAATTTTGCAATCGGCAACGTACTTAGCATGCCGAATATTACTTGTAATGTGAATTGGAGCGAAATCGTTAATTCATAAGACCATTTTACAATTCTGGCCCAAGTAAGAAGCAGAGCCAATATTGCAAGATGTCGATAGTCCATATCTCGGAAACTCTAAGAGATAATGCAATTTGGCAATCGGCAATGTAATTAGCGTGCCGAATATTACTTGGAATATGAATTACAACGAAATCGCTAATTCATAAGGCCATTTTACAATTCTGGCCCAAGTTAAAAGCAGAGCCAATATTGCAAGATGTCGATAGTCCATATCTCGGAAACTATAAGAGATAATGCTATTTGACAATCGGCAACGTAATTAGCATGCCGAATAATACTTGGAATGTGAATTGGAGCGAAATCGCTAATTCATAAGACCATTTTACAATTTTGACCCAAGTTAGAAGCAGAGCCAATAGTGTAAAATGTCGATAGTCCATATCTCGGAAACTATAAGTGATAATGCAATATGGCATTCGGCAACGTTATTAGCATGCCGAATATTACTTGGAATGTGAATTGGGGCGAAATCGCTAATTCATAAAGCCATTTTACAATTCTGGCTCAAGTTAGAAGCAGAGATAATATTGTCAGATGCCGATAGTCCATATCTCGGAAACTATAAGAGATAATGCAATTTGGCAATCGGCAACGTAATTAGCATGCCGAATATGACTTGGAATGTGAATTGGAGCGAAATCGCTAATTCATAAGACCATTTTACAATTTTGACCCAAGTTAGAAGCAGAGCCAATATTGCAATATGTCGATAGTCCATATCTCGTAAACTATAAGAGATAATGCAATTTGGCAATCGGCAACGTAATTAGCATGCCGAATAATACTTGGAATGTGAATTGGAGCGAAATCGCTAATTCATAAGACCATTTTACAATTTTGACCCAAGTTAGAAGCAGAGCCAATATTGTAAAATGTCGATAGTCCATATCTCGGAAACTATAAGTGATAATGCAATATGGCATTCGGCAACGTTATTAGCATGCCGAATATTACTTGGAATGTGAATTACAACGAAATCGCTAATGCATAAGGCCATTTTACAATTCTGGCCCAAGTTAGATGCAGCGGCAATATTGCAAGATGTCGATAGTCCATATCTCTTAAACTATAAGAGATAATGCAATTTGGCAATCGGCAACGTAATTAGCTTGCCGAATATTACTTGGAATGTGAATTGGAGCGAAATCGCTAATTCATAAGACCATTTTACAATTTTGACCCAAGTTAGAAGCAGAGCCAATATTGTAAAATGTCGATAGTCTATATCTCGGAAACTATAAGAGATAATGCAATTTGGCAATCGGCAACCTAATTAGCTTGCCGAATATTACTTGGAATGTGAATTGGAGCGAAATCGTTAATTCATAAGACCATTTTACAATTCTGGCCCAAGTTAGAAGCAGATCCAATATTGTCAGATGCCGATAGTCCATATCTCGGAAACTATAAGAGATAATGCAATTTTGCAATCGACAACGTACTTAGCATGCCGAATATTACTTGTAATGTGAATTGGAACGAAATCGCTAATTCATAAGACCATTTTACAATTCTGGCCCAAGTAAGAAGCAGAGCCAATATTGCAAGATGTCGATAGTCCATATCTCGGAAACTCTAAGAGATAATGCAATTTGGCAATCGGCAACGTTATTAGCATGCCGAATATTATTTGGAATGTGAATTACAATGAAATTGCTAATTCATAAAGCCATTTTACAATTCTGGCCCAAGTTAGAAGCAGAGCCAATATTGCAAGACGTCTATAGTCCATATCTCGGAAACTATAAGAGATAATGCAATTTGGCAATAGGCAGTGTAATTAGCATGCCGAATATTACTTGGAATGTGAATTACAACGAAATCGCTAATTCATAAGACCATTTTACAATTCTGGCCTAAGTTAGAAGCAGAGCCAATATTGTAAGATGTCGATAGTCCATATCTCGGAAACTATAAGAGATAATGCAATTTGGCAATCGGCAACGTTATTAGCATGCCGAATATTACTTGTAATGTGAATTGGAACGAAATTGCTAATTCATTAGGCCATTTTACAATTCTGGCCCAAGTTAGAAGCAGAGCCAATATTGCAAGATGTCGATAGTCCATATCTCGGAAACTATAAGAGATAATGCAATTTGGCAATCGGCAATGTAATTAGCATGCCGAATATTACTTGGAATGTGAATTGGAGCGAAATCGCTAATTTATAAGACCATTTTACAATTTTGACCCAAGTTAGAAGCAGAGCCAATATTGTAAAATGTCGATAGTCTATATCTCGGAAACTATAAGAGATAATGCAATTTGGCAATCGGCAATGTAATTAGCGTGCCGAATATTACTCGGAATATGAATTACAATGAAATCGCTAATTCATAAAGCAATTTTACAATTCTTGCCCAAGTTAGAAGCAGAGCCAATATTGCAAGATGTCGATAGTCCATATCTCGGAAACTATAAGGGATAATGCAATTTGGCAATCGGCAACGTTATTAGCATGCCGAATATTATTTGGAATGTGAATTATAACGAAATCGCTAATTCATAAGACCATTTTACACTTCTGGCCTAAGTTAGAAGCAGAGCCAATATTGTAAAATGTCGATAGTATATATCTCGGAAACTATAAGAGATAATGCAATTTGGCAATCGGCAACGTAATTAGCTTGCCGAATATTACTTGGAATGTGAATTGGAGCGAAATCGCTAATTCATAAGACCATTTTACAATTTTGACCCAAGTTAGAAGCAGAGCCAATATTGCAAGATGTCGATAGTCCATATCTCGGAAACTATAAGGGATAATGCAATTTGGCAATCGGCAACGATATTAGCATGCCGAATATTATTTGGAATGTGAATTACAATGAAATTGCTAATTCATAAAGCCATTTTACAATTCTGGCCCAAGTTAGAAGCAGAGCCTATATTGCAAGATGTCGATAGTCCATATCTCGGAAACTATAAGGGATAATGCAATTTGGCAATCGGCAACGTTATTAGCATGCCGAATATTATTTGGAATGTGAATTATAACGAAATCGCTAATTCATAAGACCATTTTACACTTCTGGCCTAAGTTAGAAGCAGAGCCAATATTGTCAGATGTCGATAGTCCATATCTCGGAAACTATAAGAGATAATGCAATTTGGCAATCGGCAATGTAATTAGCGTGCCGAATATTACTTGGAATATGAATTACAACGAAATCGCTAATTCATAAGGCCATTTTACAATTCTGGCCCATGTTAGAAGCAGAGCCAATATTGCAAGATGTCGATAGTCCATATCTCGGAAACTATAAGGGATAATGCAATTTGGCAATCGGCAACGATATTAGCATGCCGAATATTATTTGGAATGTGAATTACAATGAAATTGCTAATTCATAAAGCCATTTTACAATTCTGGCCCAAGTTAGAAGCAGAGCCTATATTGCAAGACGTCGATAGTCCATATCTCGGAAACTATAAGAGATAATGCAATTTGGCAACCGGCAATGTAATTAGCATGCCGAATATTACTTGGAATGTGAATTGGAGCGAAATCGCTAATTCATAAGACCATTTTACAATTTTGACCCAAGTTAGAAGCAGAGCCAATATTGTCAGATGTCGATAGTCCATATCTCGGAAACTATAAGAGATAATGCAATTTGGCAATCGGAAACGTAATTAGCATGCCGAATATTACTTGGAATGTGAATTGGAGCGAAATCGCTAATTCATAAGACCATTTTACAATTTTGACCCATGTTACAAGCAGAGCCAATATTGTCAGATGTCGATAGTCCATATCTCGGAAACTATAAGAGATAATGCAATTTGGCAATCGGCAATGTAATTAACATGCCGAATATTACTTGGAATGTGAATTACAACGAAATCGCTAATTCATAAGGCCATTTTACAATTCTGGCCCAACTTAGAAGCAGAGCCAATATTGCAAGATGTCGATAGTCCATATCTCGGAAACTATAAGAGATAATGCAATTTGGCAATCGGCAACGTAATTAGCATGCCGAATATTACTTGGAATGTGAATTGGAGCAAAATCGCTAATTCATAAGACCATTTTACAATTTTGACCCAAGTTAGAAGCAGAGCCAATATTGTAAAATGTCGATAGTCTGTATCTCGGAAAGTATAAGAGATAATGCAATTTGGCAATCGGCAGCGTAATTAGCTTGCCGAATATTACTTGGAATGTGAATTACAACGAAATCGCTAATTCATAAGACCATTTTACAATTCTGGCCCAAGTTAGAAGCAGAGCCAATATTGGCAGATGCCGATAGTCCATATCCCGAAAACTATAAGAGATAATGCAATTTGGCAATCGGCAACGTAATTAGCATGCCGAATATTACTTGGAATGTGAATTGGAGCGAAATCGCTAATTCATAAGGCCATTTTTCAATTTTGACCCAAGTTAGAAGCAGAGCCAATATTGTAAAATGTCGATAGTCCATATCTCGGAAACTATAAGAGATAATGCAATTTGGCAATCGGCAACGTAATTAGCATTCCGAATATTACTTGGAATGTGAATTGGAGCAAAATCGCTAATTCATAAGACCATTTTACAATTTTGACCCAAGTTAGAAGCAGAGCCAATATTGTAAAATGTCGATAGTCTGTATCTCGGAAAGTATAAGAGATAATGCAATTTGGCAATCGGCAGCGTAATTAGCTTGCCGAATATTACTTGGAATGTGAATTACAACGAAATCGCTAATTCATAAGGCCATTTTACAATTCTGGCCCAACTTAGAAGCAGAGCCAATATTGCAAGATGTCGATAGTCCATATCTCGGAAACTATAAGAGATACTGCAATTTGGCAATCGGCAACGTAATTAGCATGCCGTATATTACTTGGAATGTGAATTGGAGCGAAATCGCTAATTCATAAGACCATTTTACAATTTTGACCCAAGTTAGAAGCAGAGCCAATATTGTAAAATGTCGATAGTCTATATGTCGGAAAGTATAAGAGATAATGCAATTTGGCAATCGGCAACGTAATTAGCTTGCCGAATATTACTTGAAATGTGAATTACAACGAAATCGCTAATTCATAAGACCATTTTACAATTCTGGCCCAAGTAAGAAGCAGAGCCAACATTGTAAAATGTCAATAGTCCATATCTCGGAAACTATAAGAGATAATGCAATTTGGCTATCGGCAACGTTATTAGCTTGCCGAATATTACTTGGAATGTGAATGACAACTAAATCGCTAATTCATAAGACCATTTTACAATTCTGGCCCAAGTTAGAAGCAGAGCCAATATTGTCAGATGTCGATAGTCCATACCTCGGAAACTATAAGAGATAATGCAATTCGGCAATCGGCAACGTAATTAGCATACCGAATATTACTTGGAATGTGAATTACAACGAAATCGCTAATTCATAAGGCCATTTTACAATTTTGACCAAAGTTAGAAGCAGAGCCAATATTGCAATATGTCGATAGTCCATATCTCGTAAACTATAAGAGATAATGCAATTCGGCATTCGGCAACGTAATTAGCATGCCGAATATTACTTGGAATGTGAATTGGAGCGAAATCGTTAATTCATAAGACCATTTTACAATTCTGGCCCAAGGTAGAAGCAGATCCAATATTGTCAGATGCCGATAGTCCATATCTCGGAAACTATAAGAGATAATGCAATTTTGCAATCGGCAACGTACTTAGCATGCCGAATATTACTTGTAATGTGAATTGGAACTAAATCGCTAATTCATAAGACCATTTTACAATTCTGGCCCAAGTAAGAAGCAGAGCCAATATTGCAAGATGTCGATAGTCCATATCTCGGAAACTCTAAGAGATAATGCAATTTGGCAATCGGCAATGTAATTAGCGTGCCGAATATTACTTGGAATATGAATTACAACGAAATCGCTAATTCATAAGGCCATTTTACAATTCTGGCCCAAGTTAAAAGCAGAGCCAATATTGCAAGATGTCGATAGTCCATATCTCGGAAACTATAAGAGATAATGATATTTGGCAATCGGCAACGTAATTAGCATGCCGAATAATACTTGGAATGTGAATTGGAGCGAAATCGCTAATTCATAAGACCATTTTACAATTTTGACCCAAGTTAGAAGCAGAGCCAATAGTGTAAAATGTCGATAGTCCATATCTCGGAAACTATAAGTGATAATGCAATATGGCATTCGGCAACGTTATTAGCATGGCGAATATTACTTGGAATGTGAATTGGAGCGAAATCGCTAATTCATAAGACCATTTTACAATTCTGGCTCAAGTTAGAAGCAGAGATAATATTGTCAGATGCCGATAGTCCATATCTCGGAAACTATAAGAGATAATGCAATTTGGCAATCGGCAACGTAATTAGCATGCCGAATATGACTTGGAATGTGAATTGGAGCGAAATCGCTAATTCATAAGACCATTTTACAATTTTGACCCAAGTTAGAAGCAGAGCCAATATTGCAATATGTCGATAGTCCATATCTCGTAAACTATAAGAGATAATGCAATTTGGCAATCGGCAACGTAATTAGCATGCCGAATAATACTTGGAATGTGAATTGGAGCGAAATCGCTAATTCATAAGACCATTTTACAATTTTGACCCAAGTTAGAAGCAGAGCCAATATTGTAAAATGTCGATAGTCCATATCTCGGAAACTATAAGTGATAATGCAATATGGCATTCGGCAACGTTATTAGCATGCCGAATATTACTTGGAATGTGAATTACAACGAAATCGCTAATGCATAAGGCCATTTTACAATTCTGGCCCAAGTTAGATGCAGCGGCAATATTGCAAGATGTCGATAGTCCATATCTCGGAAACTATAAGAGATAATGCAATTTGGCAATCGGCAACGTAATTAGCATGCCGAATATTACTTGGAATGTGAATTGGAGCGAAATCGCTAATTCATAAGACCATTTTACAATTTTGACCCAAGTTAGAAGCAGAGCCAATATTGTAAAATGTCGATAGTCTATATCTCGGAAACTATAAGAGATAATGCAATTTGGCAATCGGCAACCTAATTAGCTTGCCGAATATTACTTGGAATGTGAATTGGAGCGAAATCGTTAATTCATAAGACCATTTTACAATTCTGGCCCAAGTTAGAAGCAGATCCAATATTGTCAGATGCCGATAGTCCATATCTCGGAAACTATAAGAGATAATGCAATTTTGCAATCGGCAACGTACTTAGCATGCCGAATATTACTTGTAATGTGAATTGGAACGAAATCGCTAATTCATAAGACCATTTTACAATTCTGGCCCAAGTAAGAAGCAGAGCCAATATTGCAAGATGTCGATAGTCCATATCTCGGAAACTCTAAGAGATAATGCAATTTGGCAATCGGCAACGTTATTAGCATGCCGAATATTATTTGGAATGTGAATTACAATGAAATTGCTAATTCATAAAGCCATTTTACAATTCTGGCCCAAGTTAGAAGCAGAGCCAATATTGCAAGACGTCTATAGTCCATATCTCGGAAACTATAAGAGATAATGCAATTTGGCAATAGGCAGTGTAATTAGCATGCCGAATATTACTTGGAATGTGAATTACAACGAAATCGCTAATTCATAAGACCATTTTACAATTCTGGCCCAAGTTAGAAGCAGAGCCAATATTGCAAGATGTCGATAGTCCATATCTCGGAAACTATAAGAGATAATGCAATTTGGCAATCGGCAATGTAATTAGCGTGCCGAATATTACTCGGAATATGAATTACAATGAAATCGCTAATTCATAAAGCCATTTTACAATTCTTGCCCAAGTTAGAAGCAGAGCCAATATTGCAAGATGTCGATAGTCCATATCTCGGAAACTATAAGGGATAATGCAATTTGGCTATCGGCAACGTTATTAGCATGCCGAATATTATTTGGAATGTGAATTATAACGAAATCGCTAATTCATAAGACCATTTTACACTTCTGGCCTAAGTTAGAAGCAGAGCCAATATTGTAAAATGTCGATAGTATATATCTCGGAAACTATAAGAGATAATGCAATTTGGCAATCGGCAACGTAATTAGCTTGCCGAATATTACTTGGAATGTGAATTGGAGCAAAATCGCTAATTCATAAGACCATTTTACAATTTTGACCCAAGTTAGAAGCAGAGCCAATATTATCAGATGTCGATAGTCCATATCTCGGAAACTATAAGAGATAATGCAATTTGGCAATCGGCAATGTAATTAGCGTGCCGAATATTACTTGGAATATGAATTACAACGAAATCGCTAATTCATAAGGCCATTTTACAATTCTGGCCCATGTTAGAAGCAGAGCCAATATTGCAAGATGTCGATAGTCCATATCTCGGAAACTATAAGGGATAATGCAATTTGGCAATCGGCAACGATATTAGCATGCCGAATATTATTTGGAATGTGAATTACAATGAAATTGCTAATTCATAAAGCCATTTTACAATTCTGGCCCAAGTTAGAAGCAGAGCCTATATTGCAAGACGTCGATAGTCCATATCTCGGAAACTATAAGAGATAATGCAATTTGGCAATAGGCAATGTAATTAGCATGCCGAATATTACTTGGAATGTGAATTACAACGAAATCGCTAATTCATAAGGCCATTTTACAATTCTGGCCCAAGTTAAAAGCAGAGCCAATATTGCAAGATGTCGATAGTCCATATCTCGGAAACTATAAGAGATAATGATATTTGGCAATCGGCAACGTAATTAGCATGCCGAATAATACTTGGAATGTGAATTGGAGCGAAATCGCTAATTCATAAGACCATTTTACAATTTTGACCCAAGTTAGACGCAGAGCCAATAGTGTAAAATGTCGATAGTCCATATCTCGGAAACTATAAGTGATAATGCAATATGGCATTCGGCAACGTTATTAGCATGGCGAATATTACTTGGAATGTGAATTGGAGCGAAATCGCTAATTCATAAGACCATTTTACAATTCTGGCTCAAGTTAGAAGCAGAGATAATATTGTCAGATGCCGATAGTCCATATCTCGGAAACTATAAGAGATAATGCAATTTGGCAATCGGCAACGTAATTAGCATGCCGAATATGACTTGGAATGTGAATTGGAGCGAAATCGCTAATTCATAAGACCATTTTACAATTTTGACCCAAGTTAGAAGCAGAGCCAATATTGCAATATGTCGATAGTCCATATCTCGTAAACTATAAGAGATAATGCAATTTGGCAATCGGCAACGTAATTAGCATGCCGAATAATACTTGGAATGTGAATTGGAGCGAAATCGCTAATTCATAAGACCATTTTACAATTTTGACCCAAGTTAGAAGCAGAGCCAATATTGTAAAATGTCGATAGTCCATATCTCGGAAACTATAAGTGATAATGCAATATGGCATTCGGCAACGTTATTAGCATGCCGAATATTACTTGGAATGTGAATTACAACGAAATCGCTAATGCATAAGGCCATTTTACAATTCTGGCCCAAGTTAGATGCAGCGGCAATATTGCAAGATGTCGATAGTCCATATCTCGGAAACTATAAGAGATAATGCAATTTGGCAATCGGCAACGTAATTAGCATGCCGAATATTACTTGGAATGTGAATTGGAGCGAAATCGCTAATTCATAAGACCATTTTACAATTTTGACCCAAGTTAGAAGCAGAGCCAATATTGTAAAATGTCGATAGTCTATATCTCGGAAACTATAAGAGATAATGCAATTTGGCAATCGGCAACCTAATTAGCTTGCCGAATATTACTTGGAATGTGAATTGGAGCGAAATCGTTAATTCATAAGACCATTTTACAATTCTGGCCCAAATTAGAAGCAGATCCAATATTGTCAGATGCCGATAGTCCATATCTCGGAAACTATAAGAGATAATGCAATTTTGCAATCGGCAACGTACTTAGCATGCCGAATATTACTTGTAATGTGAATTGGAACGAAATCGCTAATTCATAAGACCATTTTACAATTCTGGCCCAAGTAAGAAGCAGAGCCAATATTGCAAGATGTCGATAGTCCATATCTCGGAAACTCTAAGAGATAATGCAATTTGGCAATCGGCAACGTTATTAGCATGCCGAATATTATTTGGAATGTGAATTACAATGAAATTGCTAATTCATAAAGCCATTTTACAATTCTGGCCCAAGTTAGAAGCAGAGCCAATATTGCAAGACGTCTATAGTCCATATCTCGGAAACTATAAGAGATAATGCAATTTGGCAATAGGCAGTGTAATTAGCATGCCGAATATTACTTGGAATATGAATTACAACGAAATCGCTAATTCATAAGACCATTTTACAATTCTGGCCTAAGTTAGAAGCAGAGCCAATATTGTAAGATGTCGATAGTCCATATCTCGGAAACTATAAGAGATAATGCAATTTGGCAATCGGCAACGTTATTAGCATGCCGAATATTACTTGTAATGTGAATTGGAACGAAATCGCTAATTCATTAGGCCATTTTACAATTCTGGCCCAAGTTAGAAGCAGAGCCAATATTGCAAGATGTCGATAGTCCATATCTCGGAAACTATAAGAGATAATGCAATTTGGCAATCGGCAATGTAATTAGCGTGCCGAATATTACTCGGAATATGAATTACAATGAAATCGCTAATTCATAAAGCCATTTTACAATTCTTGCCCAAGTTAGAAGCAGAGCCAATATTGCAAGATGTCGATTACAATTCTGGCCCAAGTTAAAAGCAGAGCCAATATTGCAAGATGTCGATAGTCCATATCTCGGAAATTATAAGAGATAATGATATTTGGCAATCGGCAACGTAATTAGCATGCCGAATAATACTTGGAATGTGAATTGGAGCGAAATCGCTAATTCATAAGACCATTTTACAATTTTGACCCAAGTTAGAAGCAGAGCCAATAGTGTAAAATGTCGATAGTCCATATCTCGGAAACTATAAGTGATAATGCAATATGGCATTCGGCAACGTTATTAGCATGGCGAATATTACTTGGAATGTGAATTGGAGCGAAATCGCTAATTCATAAGACCATTTTACAATTCTGGCTCAAGTTAGAAGCAGAGATAATATTGTCAGATGCCGATAGTCCATATCTCGGAAACTATAAGAGATAATGCAATTTGGCAATCGGCAACGTAATTAGCATGCCGAATATGACTTGGAATGTGAATTGGAGCGAAATCGCTAATTCATAAGACCATTTTACAATTTTGACCCAAGTTAGAAGCAGAGCCAATATTGCAATATGTCGATAGTCCATATCTCGTAAACTATAAGAGATAATGCAATTTGGCAATCGGCAACGTAATTAGCATGCCGAATAATACTTGGAATGTGAATTGGAGCGAAATCGCTAATTCATAAGACCATTTTACAATTTTGACCCAAGTTAGAAGCAGAGCCAATATTGTAAAATGTCGATAGTCCATATCTCGGAAACTATAAGTGATAATGCAATATGGCATTCGGCAACGTTATTAGCATGCCGAATATTACTTGGAATGTGAATTACAACGAAATCGCTAATGCATAAGGCCATTTTACAATTCTGGCCCAAGTTAGATGCAGCGGCAATATTGCAAGATGTCGATAGTCCATATCTCGGAAACTATAAGAGATAATGCAATTTGGCAATCGGCAACGTAATTAGCATGCCGAATATTACTTGGAATGTGAATTGGAGCGAAATCGCTAATTCATAAGACCATTTTACAATTTTGACACAAGTTAGAAGCAGAGCCAATATTGTAAAATGTCGATAGTCTATATCTCGGAAACTATAAGAGATAATGCAATTTGGCAATCGGCAACCTAATTAGCTTGCCGAATATTACTTGGAATGTGAATTGGAGCGAAATCGTTAATTCATAAGACCATTTTACAATTCTAGCCCAAATTAGAAGCAGATCCAATATTGTCAGATGCCGATAGTCCATATCTCGGAAACTATAAGAGATAATGCAATTTTGCAATCGGCAACGTACTTAGCATGCCGAATATTACTTGTAATGTGAATTGGAACGAAATCGCTAATTCATAAGACCATTTTACAATTCTGGCCCAAGTAAGAAGCAGAGCCAATATTGCAAGATGTCGATAGTCCATATCTCGGAAACTCTAAGAGATAATGCAATTTGGCAATCGGCAACGTTATTAGCATGCCGAATATTATTTGGAATGTGAATTACAATGAAATTGCTAATTCATAAAGCCATTTTACAATTCTGGCCCAAGTTAGAAGCAGAGCCAATATTGCAAGACGTCTATAGTCCATATCTCGGAAACTATAAGAGATAATGCAATTTGGCAATAGGCAGTGTAATTAGCATGCCGAATATTACTTGGAATGTGAATTACAACGAAATCGCTAATTCATAAGACCATTTTACAATTCTGGCCTAAGTTAGAAGCAGAGCCAATATTGTAAGATGTCGATAGTCCATATCTCGGAAACTATAAGAGATAATGCAATTTGGCAATCGGCAACGTTATTAGCATGCCGAATAT
Source organism: Rhynchophorus ferrugineus (assembly GCF_030347505.1). Classification (NCBI taxonomy): domain Eukaryota; kingdom Metazoa; phylum Arthropoda; class Insecta; order Coleoptera; family Curculionidae; genus Rhynchophorus; species Rhynchophorus ferrugineus. The sequence goes on from NW_027472691.1 coordinate 320,902, forward strand.
TACTTGTAATGTGAATTGGAACGAAATCGCTAATTCATTAGGCCATTTTACAATTCTGGCCCAAGTTAGAAGCAGAGCCAATATTGCAAGATGTCGATAGTCCATATCTCGGAAACTATAAGAGATAATGCAATTTGGCAATCGGCAATGTAATTAGCGTGCCGAATATTACTCGGAATATGAATTACAATGAAATCGCTAATTCATAAAGCCATTTTACAATTCTTGCCCAAGTTAGAAGCAGAGCCAATATTGCAAGATGTCGATAGTCCATATCTCGGAAACTATAAGGGATAATGCAATTTGGCTATCGGCAACGTTATTAGCATGCCGAATATTATTTGGAATGTGAATTATAACGAAATCGCTAATTCATAAGACCATTTTACACTTCTGGCCTAAGTTAGAAGCAGAGCCAATATTGTAAAATGTCGATAGTATATATCTCGGAAACTATAAGAGATAATGCAATTTGGCAATCGGCAACGTAATTAGCTTGCCGAATATTACTTGGAATGTGAATTGGAGCAAAATCGCTAATTCATAAGACCATTTTACAATTTTGACCCAAGTTAGAAGCAGAGCCAATATTATCAGATGTCGATAGTCCATACCTCGGAAACTATAAGAGATAATGCAATTTGGCAATCGGCAATGTAATTAGCGTGCCGAATATTACTTGGAATATGAATTACAACGAAATCGCTAATTCATAAGGCCATTTTACAATTCTGGCCCATGTTAGAAGCAGAGCCAATATTGCAAGATGTCGATAGTCCATATCTCGGAAACTATAAGGGATAATGCAATTTGGCAATCGGCAACGATATTAGCATGCCGAATATTATTTGGAATGTGAATTACAATGAAATTGCTAATTCATAAAGCCATTTTACAATTCTGGCCCAAGTTAGAAGCAGAGCCTATATTGCAAGACGTCGATAGTCCATATCTCGGAAACTATAAGAGATAATGCAATTTGGCAATAGGCAATGTAATTAGCATGCCGAATATTACTTGGAATGTGAATTACAACGAAATCGCTAATTCATAAGGCCATTTTACAATTTTGAGCCAAGTTAGAAGCAGAGTCAATATTGTAAAACGTCGATAGTCCATATCTCGAAAGCTATAAGAGATAATGCAATTTGGCAATCGGCAATGTAATTAGCATGCCGAATATTACTTGGAATGTGAATTACAACGATATCGCTAATTCATAAGGCCATTTTACAATTCTGGCCCAAGTTAGAAGCAGAGCCAATATTGCAAGATGTCGATAGTCCATATCTCGGAAACTATAAGAGATAATGCAATTTGGCAATCGGCAACGTAATTAGCATGCCGAATATTACTTGGAATGTGAATTGGAGCGAAATCGCTAATTCATAAGACCATTTTACAATTTTGACCCAAGTTAGAAGTAGAGCCAATATTGTCAGATGTCGATAGTCCATATCTCGGAAGCTATAAGAGATAATGCAATTTGGCAATCGGCAATGTAATTAGCATGCCGAATATTACTTGGAATGTGAATTACAACGAAATCGCTAATTCATAAGGCCATTTTACAATTCTGGCCCAAGTTAGAAGCAGAGCCAATATTGCAAGATGTCGATAGTCCATATCTCGGAAACTATAAGAGATATTGCAATTTGGCAATCGGCAACGTAATTAGCATGCCGAATATTACTTGGAATGTGAATTGGAGCGAAATCGCTAATTCATAAGACCATTTTACAATTTTGACCCAAGTTAGAAGCAGAGCCAATATTGTCAGATGTCGATAGTCCATATCTCGGAAACTATAAGAGATAATGCAATTTGGCAATCGGCAATGTAATTAACATGCCGAATATTACTTGGAATGTGAATTACAACGAAATCGTTAATTCATAAGACCATTTTACAATTTTGACCCAAGTTAGAAGCAGAGCCAATATTGTAAAATGTCGATAGTCCATATCTCGGAAGCTATAAGAGATAATGCAATTTTGCAATCGGCAATGTAATTAGCATGCCGAATATTACTTGGAATGTGAATTGGAGCGAAATCGCTAATTCATAAGACCATTTTACAATTTTGACCCAAGTTAGAAGCAGAGCCAATATTGTCAGATGTCGATAGTCCATATCTCGGAAACTATAAGAGATAATGCAATTTGGCAATCGGAAACGTAATTAGCATGCCGAATATTACTTGGAATGTGAATTGGAGCGAAATCGTTAATTCATAAGACCATTTTACAATTCTGGCCCAAGTTAGAAGCAGATCCAATATTGTCAGATGCCGATAATCCATATCTCGGAAACTATAAGAGATAATGCAATTTTGCAATCGGCAACGTACTTAGCATGCCGAATATTACTTGGAATGTGAATTACAACGAAATCGCTAATTCATAAGGCCATTTTACACTTTTGACCAAAGTTAGAAGCAGAGCCAATATTGCAATATGTCGATAGTCCATATCTCGTAAACTATAAGAGATAATGCAATTCGGCATTCGGCAACGTAATTAGCATGCCGAATATTACTTGGAATGTGAATTGGAGCGAAATCGTTAATTCATAAGACCATTTTACAATTCTGGCCCAAGTTAGAAGCAGATCCAATATTGTCAGATGCCGATAGTCCATATCTCGGAAACTATAAGAGATAATGCAATTTTGCAATCGGCAACGTACTTAGCATGCCGAATATTACTTGTAATGTGAATTGGAACGAAATCGCTAATTCATAAGACCATTTTACAATTCTGGCCCAAGTAAGAAGCAGAGCCAATATTGCAAGATGTCGATAGTCCATATCTCGGAAACTCTAAGAGATAATGCAATTTGGCAATCGGCAATGTAATTAGCGTGCCGAATATTACTTGGAATATGAATTACAACGAAATCGCTAATTCATAAGGCCATTTTACAATTCTGGCCCAAGTTAAAAGCAGAGCCAATATTGCAAGATGTCGATAGTCCATATCTCGGAGACTATAAGAGATAATGCTATTTGGCAATCGGCAACGTAATTAGCATGCCGAATAATACTTGGAATGTGAATTGGAGCGAAATCGCTAATTCATAAGACCATTTTACAATTTTGACCCAAGTTAGAAGCAGAGCCAATAGTGTAAAATGTCGATAGTCCATATCTCGGAAACTATAAGTGATAATGCAATATGGCATTCGGCAACGTTATTAGCATGCCGAATATTACTTGGAATGTGAATTGGAGCGAAATCGCTAATTCACAAGACCATTTTACAATTCTGGCTCAAGTTAGAAGCAGAGATAATATTGTCAGATGCCGATAGTCCATATCTCGGAAACTATAAGAGATAATGCAATTTGGCAATCGGCAACGTAATTAGCATGCCGAATATGACTTGGAATGTGAATTGGAGCGAAATCGCTAATTCATAAGACCATTTTACAATTTTGACCCAAGTTAGAAGCAGAGCCAATATTGCAATATGTCGATAGTCCATATCTCGTAAACTATAAGAGATAATGCAATTTGGCAATCGGCAACGTAATTAGCATGCCGAATAATACTTGGAATGTGAATTGGAGCGAAATCGCTAAATCATAAGACCATTTTACAATTTTGACCCAAGTTAGAAGCAGAGCCAATATTGTAAAATGTCGATAGTCCATATCTCGGAAACTATAAGTGATAATGCAATATGGCATTCGGCAACGTTATTAGCATGCCGAATATTACTTGGAATGTGAATTACAACGAAATCGCTAATGCATAAGGCCATTTTACAATTCTGGCCCAAGTTAGATGCAGCGGCAATATTGCAAGATGTCGATAGTCCATATCTCGGAAACTATAAGAGATAATGCAATTTGGCAATCGGCAACGTAATTAGCATGCCGAATATTACTTGGAATGTGAATTGGAGCGAAATCGCTAATTCATAAGACCATTTTACAATTTTGACCCAAGTTAGAAGCAGAGCCAATATTGTAAAATGTCGATAGTCTATATCTCGGAAACTATAAGAGATAATGCAATTTGGCAATCGGCAACCTAGTTAGCTTGCCGAATATTACTTGGAATGTGAATTGGAGCGAAATCGTTAATTCATAAGACCATTTTACAATTCTGGCCCAAGTAAGAAGCAGATCCAATATTGTCAGATGCCGATAGTCCATATCTCGGAAACTATAAGAGATAATGCAATTTTGCAATCGGCAACGTACTTAGCATGCCGAATATTACTTGTAATGTGAATTGGAACGAAATCGCTAATTCATAAGACCATTTTACAATTCTGGCCCAAGTAAGAAGCAGAGCCAATATTGCAAGATGTCGATAGTCCATATCTCGGAAACTCTAAGAGATAATGCAATTTGGCAATCGGCAACGTTATTAGCATGCCGAATATTATTTGGAATGTGAATTACAATGAAATTGCTAATTCATAAAGCCATTTTACAATTCTGGCCCAAGTTAGAAGCAGAGCCAATATTGCAAGACGTCTATAGTCCATATCTCGGAAACTATAAGAGATAATGCAATTTGGCAATAGGCAGTGTAATTAGCGTGCCGAATATTACTTGGAATGTGAATTACAACGAAATCGCTAATTCATAAGACCATTTTACAATTCTGGCCTAAGTTAGAAGCAGAGCTAATATTGTAAGATGTCGATAGTCCATATCTCGGAAACTATAAGAGATAATGCAATTTGGCAATCGGCAACGTTATTAGCATGCCGAATATTACTTGTAATGTGAATTGGAACGAAATCGCTAATTCATTAGGCCATTTTACAATTCTGGCCCAAGTTAGAAGCAGAGCCAATATTGCAAGATGTCGATAGTCCATATCTCGGAAACTATAAGAGATAATGCAATTTGGCAATCGGCAATGTAATTAGCGTGCCGAATATTACTCGGAATATGAATTACAATGAAATCGCTAAATCATAAAGCCATTTTACAATTCTTGCCCAAGTTAGAAGCAGAGCCAATATTGCAAGATGTCGATAGTCCATATCTCGGAAACTATAAGGGATAATGCAATTTGGCTATCGGCAACGTTATTAGCATGCCGAATATTATTTGGAATGTGAATTATAACGAAATCGCTAATTCATAAGACCATTTTACACTTCTGGCCTAAGTTAGAAGCAGAGCCAATATTGTAAAATGTCGATAGTATATATCTCGGAAACTATAAGAGATATTGCAATTTGGCAATCGGCAACGTAATTAGCTTGCCGAGTATTACTTGGAATGTGAATTGGAGCGAAATCGCTAATTCACAAGACCATTTTACAATTTTGACCCAAGTTAGAAGCAGAGCCAATATTGTCAGATGTCGATAGTCCATATCTCGGAAACTATAAGAGATAATGCAATTTGGCAATCGGCAATGTAATTAGCGTGCCAAATATTACTTGGAATATGAATTACAACGAAATCGCTAATTCATAAGGCCATTTTACAATTTTGAGCCAAGTTAGAAGCAGAGCCAATATTGTAAAACGTCGATAGTCCATATCTCGAAAGCTATAAGAGATAATGCAATTTGGCAATCGGCAATGTAATTAGCATGCCGAATATTACTTGGAATGTGAATTACAACGAAATCGCTAATTCATAAGGCCATTTTACAATTCTGGCCCAAGTTAGAATCAGAGCCTATATTGCAAGACGTCGATAGTCCATATCTCGGAAACTATAAGAGATAATGCAATTTGGCAATAGGCAATGTAATTAGCATGCCGAATATTACTTGGAATGTGAATTACAATGAAATTGCTAATTCATAAAGCCATTTTACAATTCTGGCCCAAGTTAGAAGCAGAGCCTATATTGCAAGACGTCGATAGTCAATATCTCGGAAACTATAAGAGATAATGCAATTTGGCAATAGGCAATGTAATTAGCATGCCGAATATTATTTGGAATGTGAATTACAATGAAATTGCTAATTCATAAAGCCATTTTACAATTCTGGCCCAAGTTAGAAGCAGAGCCTATATTGCAAGACGTCGATAGTCCATATCTCGGAAACTATAAGAGATAATGCAATTTGGCAATAGGCAATGTAATTAGCATGCCGAATATTACTTGGAATGTGAATTACAACGAAATCGCTAATTCATAAGGCCATTTTACAATTTTGAGCCAAGTTAGAAGCAGAGCCAATATTGTAAAATGTCGATAGTCCATATCTCGAAAGCTATAAGAGATAATGCAATTTGGCAATCGGCAATGTAATTAGCATGCCGAATATTACTTGGAATGTGAATTACAACGAAATCGCTAATTCATAAGGCCATTTTACAATTCTGGCCCAAGTTAGAAGCAGAGCCAATATTGCAAGATGTCGATAGTCCATATCTCGGAAGCTATAAGAGATAATGCAATTTGGCAATCGGCAATGTAATTAGCATGCCGAATATTACTTGGAATGTGAATTACAATGAAATCGCTAATTCATAAGGCCATTTTACAATTCTGGCCCAAGTTAGAAGCAGAGCCAATATTGCAAGATGTCGATAGTCCATATCTCGGAAACTATAAGAGATAATGCAATTTGGCAATCGGCAACGTAATTAGCATGCCGAATATTACTTGGAATGTGAATTGGAGCGAAATCGCTAATTCATAAGACCATTTTACAATTTTGACCCAAGTTAGAAGCAGCGCCAATATTGTCAGATGTCGATAGTCCATATCTCGGAAGCTATAAGAGATAATGCAATTTGGCAATCGGCAATGTAATTAGCATGCCGAATATTACTTGGAATGTGAATTACAACGAAATCGCTAATTCATAAGGCCATTTTACAATTCTGGCCCAAGTTAGAAGTAGAGCCAATATTGCAAGATGTCGATAGTCCATATCTCGGAAACTATAAGAGATATTGCAATTTGGCAATCGGCAACGTAATTAGCATGCCGAATATTACTTGGAATGTGAATTGGAGCGAAATCGCTAATTCATAAGACCATTTTACAATTTTGACCCAAGTTAGAAGCAGAGCCAATATTGTCAGATGTCGATAGTCCATATCTCGGAAACTATAAGAGATAATGCAATTTGGCAATCGGCAATGTAATTAACATGCCGAATATTACTTGGAATGTGAATTACAACGAAATCGTTAATTCATAAGACCATTTTACAATTTTGACCCAAGTTAGAAGCAGAGCCAATATTGTAAAATGTCGATAGTCCATATCTCGGAAGCTATAAGAGATAATGCAATTTGGCAATCGGCAATGTAATTAGCATGCCGAATATTACTTGGAATGTGAATTGGAGCGAAATCGCTAATTCATAAGACCATTTTACAATTTTGACCCAAGTTAGAAGCAGAGCCAATATTGTCAGATGTCGATAGTCCATATCTCGGAAACTATAAGAGATAATGCAATTTGGCAATCGGAAACGTAATTAGCATGCCGAATATTACTTGGAATGTGAATTGTAGCGAAATCGCTAATTCATAAGACCATTTTACAATTTTGACCCAAGTTACAAGCAGAGCCAATATTGTCAGATGTCGATAGTCCATATCTCGGAAACTATAAGAGATAATGCAATTTGGCAATCGGCAATGTAATTAACATGCCGAATATTACTTGGAATGTGAATTACAACGAAATCGCTAATTCATAAGGCCATTTTACAATTCTGGCCCAACTTAGAAGCAGAGCCAATATTGCAAGATGTCGATAGTCCATATCTCGGAAACTATAAGAGATAATGCAATTTGGCAATCGGCAACGTAATTAGCATGCCGAATATTACTTGGAATGTGAATTGGAGCAAAATCGCTAATTCATAAGACCATTTTACAATTTTGACCCAAGTTAGAAGCAGAGCCAATATTGTAAAATGTCGATAGTCTGTATCTCGGAAAGTATAAGAGATAATGCAATTTGGCAATCGGCAGCGTAATTAGCTTGCCGAATATTACTTGGAATGTGAATTACAACGAAATCTCTAATTCATAAGGCCATTTTACAATTCTGGCCCAACTTAGAAGCAGAGCCAATATTGCAAGATGTCGATAGTCCATATCACGGAAACTATAAGAGATACTGCAATTTGGCAATCGGCAACGTAATTAGCATGCCGAATATTACTTGGAATGTGAATTGGAGCGAAATCGCTAATTCATAAGACCATTTTACAATTTTGACCCAAGTTAGAAGCAGAGCCAATATTGTAAAATGTCGATAGTCTATATCTCGGAAAGTATAAGAGATAATGCAATTTGGCAATCGGCAACGTAATTAGCTTGCCGAATATTACTTGAAATGTGAATTACAACGAAATCGCTAATTCATAAGACCATTTTACAATTCTGGCCCAAGTAAGAAGCAGAGCCAACATTGTAAAATGTCAATAGTCCGTATCTCGGAAACTATAAGAGATAATGCAATTTGGCTATCGGCAACGTTATTAGTATGCCGAATATTACTTGGAATGTGAATGACAACTAAATCGCTAATTCATAAGACCATTTTACAATTCTGGCCCAAGTTAGAAGCAGAGCCAATATTGTCAGATGTCGATAGTCCATACCTCGGAAACTATAAGAGATAATGCAATTCGGCAATCGGCAACGTAATTAGCATACCGAATATTACTTGGAATGTGAATTACAACGAAATCGCTAATTCATAAGGCCATTTTACAATTTTGACCAAAGTTAGAAGCAGAGCCAATATTGCAATATGTCGATAGTCCATATCTCGTAAACTATAAGAGATAATGCAATTCGGCATTCGGCAACGTAATTAGCATGCCGAATATTACTTGGAATGTGAATTGGAGCGAAATCGTTAATTCATAAGACCATTTTACAATTCTGGCCCAAGTTAGAAGCAGATCCAATATTGTCAGATGTCGATAGTCCATATCTCGGAAACTCTAAGAGATAATGCAATTTGGCAATCGGCAATGTAATTAGCGTGCCGAATATTACTTGGAATATGAATTACAACGAAATCGCTAATTCATAAGGCCATTTTACAATTCTGGCCGAAGTTAAAAGCAGAGCCAATATTGCAAGATGTCGATAGTCCATATCTCGGAAACTATAAGAGATAATGCTATTTGGCAATCGGCAACGTAATTAGCATGCCGAATAATACTTGGAATGTGAATTGGAGCGAAATCGCTAATTCATAAGACCATTTTACAATTTTGACCCAAGTTAGAAGCAGAGCCAATAGTGTAAAATGTCGATAGTCCATATCTCGGAAACTATAAGTGATAATGCAATATGGCATTCGGCAACGTTATTAGCATGCCGAATATTACTTGGAATGTGAATTGGAGCGAAATCGCTAATTCATAAGACCATTTTACAATTCTGGCTCAAGTTAGAAGCAGAGATAATATTGTCAGATGCCGATAGTCCATATCTCGGAAACTATAAGAGATAATGCAATTTGGCAATCGGCAACGTAATTAGCATGCCGAATATGACTTGGAATGTGAATTGGAGCGAAATCGCTAATTCATAAGACCATTTTACAATTTTGACCCAAGTTAGAAGCAGAGCCAATATTGCAATATGTCGATAGTCCATATCTCGTAAACTATAAGAGATAATGCAATTTGGCAATCGGCAACGTAATTAGCATGCCGAATAATAATTGGAATGTGAATTGGAGCGAAATCGCTAATTCATAAGACCATTTTACAATTTTGACCCAAGTTAGAAGCAGAGCCAATATTGTAAAATGTCGATAGTCCATATCTCGGAAACTATAAGTGATAATGCAATATGGCATTCGGCAACGTTATTAGCATGCCGAATATTACTTGGAATGTGAATTACAACGAAATCGCTAATGCATAAGGCCATTTTACAATTCTGGCCCAAGTTAGATGCAGCGGCAATATTGCAAGATGTCGATAGTCCATATCTCGGAAACTATAAGAGATAATGCAATTTGGCAATCGGCAACGTAATTAGCATGCCGAATATTACTTGGAATGTGAATTGGAGCGAAATCGCTAATTCATAAGACCATTTTACAATTTTGACCCAAGTTAGAAGCAGAGCCAATATTGTAAAATGTCGATAGTCCATATCTCGGAAACTATAAGTGATAATGCAATATGGCATTCGGCAACGTTATTAGCATGCCGAATATTACTTGGAATGTGAATTACAACGAAATCGCTAATGCATAAGGCCATTTTACAATTCTGACCCAAGTTAGATGCAGCGGCAATATTGCAAGATGTCGATAGTCCATATCTCGGAAACTATAAGAGATAATGCAATTTGGCAATCGGCAACCTAATTAGCTTGCCGAATATTACTTGGAATGTGAATTGGAGCGAAATCGTTAATTCATAAGACCATTTTACAATTCTGGCCCAAGTTAGAAGCAGATCCAATATTGTCAGATGCCGATAGTCCATATCTCGGAAACTATAAGAGATAATGCAATATTGCAATCGGCAACGTACTTAGCATGCCGAATATTACTTGTAATGTGAATTGGAACGAAATCGCTAATTCATAAGACCATTTTACAATTCTGGTCCAAGTAAGAAGCAGAGCCAATATTGCAAGATGTCGATAGTCCATATCTCGGAAACTCTAAGAGATAATGCAATTTGGCAATCGGCAACGTTATTAGCATGCCGAATATTATTTGGAATGTGAATTACAATGAAATTGCTAATTCATAAAGCCATTTTACAATTCTGGCCCAAGTTAGAAGCAGAGCCAATATTGCAAGACGCCTATAGTCCATATCTCGGAAACTATAAGAGATAATGCAATTTGGCAATAGGCAGTGTAATTAGCATGCCGAATATTACTAGGAATGTGAATTACAACGAAATCGCTAATTCATAAGACCATTTTACAATTCTGGCCTAAGTTAGAAGCAGAGCCAATATTGTAAGATGTCGATAGTCCATATCTCGGAAACTATAAGAGATAATGCAATTTGGCAATCGGCAACGTTATTAGCATGCCGAATATTACTTGTAATGTGAATTGGAACGAAATCGCTAATTCATTAGGCCATTTTACAATTCTGGCCCAAGTTAGAAGCAGAGCCAATATTGCAAGATGTCGATAGTCCATATCTCGGAAACTATAAGAGATAATGCAATTTGGCAATCGGCAATGTAATTAGCGTGCCGAATATTACTCGGAATATGAATTACAATGAAATCGCTAATTCATAAAGCCATTTTACAATTCTTGCCCAAGTTAGAAGCAGAGCCAATATTGCAAGATGTCGATAGTCCATATCTCGGAAACTATAAGGGATAATGCAATTTGGCAATCGGCAACGTTATTAGCATGCCGAATATTATTTGGAATGTGAATTATAACGAAATCGCTAATTCATAAGACCATTTTACACTTCTGGCCTAAGTTAGAAGCAGAGCCAATATTGTAAAATGTCGATAGTATATATCACGGAAACTATAAGAGGTAATGCAATTTGGCAATCGGCAATGTAATTAGCGTGCCGAATATTACTTGGAATATGAATTACAACGAAATCGCTAATTCATAAGGCCATTTTACAATTCTGGCCCATGTTAGAAGCAGAGCCAATATTGCAAGATGTCGATAGTCCATATCTCGGAAACTATAAGGGATAATGCAATTTGGCAATCGGCAACGATATTAGCATGCCGAATATTATTGGGAATGTGAATTACAATGAAATTGCTAATTCATAAAGCCATTTTACAATTCTGGACCAAGTTAGAAGCAGAGCCTATATTGCAAGACGTCGATAGTCCATATCTCGGAAACTATAAGAGATAATGCAATTTGGCAATAGGCAATGTAATTAGCATGCCGAATATTACTTGGAATGTGAATTACAACGAAATCGCTAATTCATAAGGCTATTTTACAATTTTGAGCCAAGTTAGAAGCAGAGCCAATATTGTAAAACGTCGATAGTCCATATCTCGAAAGCTATAAGAGATAATGCAATTTGGCAATCGGCAATGTAATTAGCATGCCGAATATTACTTGGAATGTGAATTACAACGAAATCGCTAATTCATAAGGCCATTTTACAATTCTGGCCCAAGTTAGAAGCAGAGCCAATATTGCAAGATGTCGATAGTCCATATCTCGGAAGCTATAAGAGATAATGCAATTTGGCAATCGGCAATGTAATTAGCATGCCGAATATTACTTGGAATGTGATTTACAACGAAATCGCTAATTCATAAGGCCATTTTACAATTCTGGCCCAAGTTAGAAGCAGAGCCAATATTGCAAGATGTCGATAGTCCATATCTCGGAAACTATAAGAGATAATGCAATTTGGCAATCGGCAACGTAATTAGCATGCCGAATATTACTTGGAATGTGAACTGGAGCGAAATCGCTAATTCATAAGACCATTTTACAATTTTGACCCAAGTTAGAAGCAGAGCCAATATTGTCAGATGTCGATAGTCCATATCTCGGAAACTATAAGAGATAATGCAATTTGGCAATCGGCAATGTAATTAACATGCCGAATATTACTTGGAATGTGAATTACAACGAAATCGTTAATTCATAAGACCATTTTACAATTTTGACCCAAGTTAGAAGCAGAGCCAATATTGTAAAATGTCGATAGTCCATATCTCGGAAACTATAAGAGATAATGCAATTTGGCAATAGGCAATGTAATTAGCATGCCGAATATTACTTGGAATGTGAATTACAACGAAATCGCTAATTCATAAGGCCATTTTACAATTTTGAGCCAAGTTAGAAGCAGAGCCAATATTGTAAAACGTCGATAGTCCATATCTCGAAAGCTATAAGAGATAATGCAATTTGGCAATCGGCAATGTAATTAGCATGCCGAATATTACTTGGAATGTGAATTACAACGAAATCGCTAATTCATAAGGCCATTTTACAATTCTGGCCCAAGTTAGAAGCAGAGCCAATATTGCAAGATGTCGATAGTCCATATCTCGGAAGCTATAAGAGATAATGCAATTTGGCAATCGGCAATGTAATTAGCATGCCGAATATTACTTGGAATGTGAATTACAATGAAATCGCTAATTCATAAGGCCATTTTACAATTCTGGCCCAAGTTAGAAGCAGAGCCAATATTGCAAGATGTCGATAGTCCATATCTCGGAAACTATAAGAGATAATGCAATTTGGCAATCGGCAACGTAATTAGCATGCCGAATATTACTTGGAATGTGAATTGGAGCGAAATCGCTAATTCATAAGACCATTTTACAATTTTGACCCAAGTTAGAAGCAGAGCCAATATTGTCAGATGTCGATAGTCCATATCTCGGAAGCTATAAGAGATAATGCAATATTGCAATCGGCAACGTACTTAGCATGCCGAATATTACTTGTAATGTGAATTGGAACGAAATCGCTAATTCATAAGACCATTTTACAATTCTGGTCCAAGTAAGAAGCAGAGCCAATATTGCAAGATGTCGATAGTCCATATCTCGGAAACTCTAAGAGATAATGCAATTTGGCAATCGGCAACGTTATTAGCATGCCGAATATTACTTGTAATGTGAATTGGAACGAAATCGCTAATTCATAAGACCATTTTACAATTCTGGTCCAAGTAAGAAGCAGAGCCAATATTGCAAGATGTCGATAGTCCATATCTCGGAAACTCTAAGAGATAATGCAATTTGGCAATCGGCAACGTTATTAGCATGCCGAATATTATTTGGAATGTGAATTACAATGAAATTGCTAATTCATAAAGCCATTTTACAATTCTGGCCCAAGTTAGAAGCAGAGCCAATATTGCAAGACGTCTATAGTCCATATCTCGGAAACTATAAGAGATAATGCAATTTGGCAATAGGCAGTGTAATTAGCATGCCGAATATTACTTGGAATGTGAATTACGACGAAATCGCTAATTCATAAGACCATTTTACAATTCTGGCCTAAGTTAGAAGCAGAGCCAATATTGTAAGATGTCGATAGTCCATATCTCGGAAACTATAAGAGATAATGCAATTTGGCAATCGGCAACGTTATTAGCATGCCGAATATTACTTGTAATGTGAATTGGAACGAAATCGCTAATTCATTAGGCCATTTTACAATTCAGGCCCAAGTTAGAAGCAGAGCCAATATTGCAAGATGTCGATAGTCCATATCTCGGAAACTATAAGAGATAATGCAATTTGGCAATCGGCAATGTAATTAGCGTGCCGAATATTACTCGGAATATGAATTACAATGAAATCGCTAATTCATAAAGCCATTTTACAATTCTTGCCCAAGTTAGAAGCAGAGCCAATATTGCAAGATGTCGATAGTCCATATCTCGGAAACTATAAGGGATAATGCAATTTGGCAATCGGCAACGTTATTAGCATGCCGAATATTATTTGGAATGTGAATTATAACGAAATCGCTAATTCATAAGACCATTTTACACTTCTGGCCTAAGTTAGAAGCAGAGCCAATATTGTAAAATGTCGATAGTATATATCACGGAAACTATAAGAGATAATGCAATTTGGCAATCGGCAATGTAATTAGCGTGCCGAATATTACTTGGAATATGAATTACAACGAAATCGCTAATTCATAAGGCCATTTTACAATTCTGGCCCATGTTAGAAGCAGAGCCAATATTGCAAGATGTCGATAGTCCATATCTCGGAAACTATAAGGGATAATGCAATTTGGCAATCGGCAACGATATTAGCATGCCGAATATTATTTGGAATGTGAATTACAATGAAATTGCTAATTCATAAAGCCATTTTACAATTCTGGCCCAAGTTAGAAGCAGAGCCTATATTGCAAGACGTCGATAGTCCATATCTCGGAAACTATAAGAGATAATGCAATTTGGCAATAGGCAATGTAATTAGCATGCCGAATATTACTTGGAATGTGAATTACAACGAAATCGCTAATTCATAAGGCCATTTTACAATTTTGAGCCAAGTTAGAAGCAGAGCCAATATTGTAAAACGTCGATAGTCCATATCTCGAAAGCTATAAGAGATAATGCAATTTGGCAATCGGCAATGTAATTAGCATGCCGAATATTACTTGGAATGTGAATTACAACGAAATCGCTAATTCATAAGGCCATTTTACAATTCTGGCCCAAGTTAGAAGCAGAGCCAATATTGCAAGATGTCGATAGTCCATATCTCGGAAGCTATAAGAGATAATGCAATTTGGCAATCGGCAATGTAATTAGCATGCCGAATATTACTTGGAATGTGAATTACAACGAAATCGCTAATTCATAAGGCCATTTTACAATTCTGGCCCAAGTTAGAAGCAGAGCCAATATTGCAAGATGTCGATAGTCCATATCTCGGAAACTATAAGAGATAATGCAATTTGGCAATCGGCAACGTAATTAGCATGCCGAATATTACTTGGAATGTGAATTGGAGCGAAATCGCTAATTCATAAGACCATTTTACAATTTTGACCCAAGTTAGAAGCAGAGCCAATATTGTCAGATGTCGATAGTCCATATCTCGGAAACTATAAGAGATAATGCAATTTGGCAATCGGCAATGTAATTAACATGCCGAATATTACTTGGAATGTGAATTACAACGAAATCGTTAATTCATAAGACCATTTTACAATTTTGACCCAAGTTAGAAGCAGAGCCAATATTGTAAAATGTCGATAGTCCATATCTCGGAAACTATAAGAGATAATGCAATTTGGCAATCGGCAATGTAATTAGCATGCCGAATATTACTTGGAATGTGAATTACAACGAAATCGCTAATTCATAAGGCCATTTTACAATTCTGGCCCAAGTTAGAAGCAGAGCCAATATTGCAAGATGTCGATAGTCCATATCTCGGAAGCTATAAGAGATAATGCAATTTGGCAATCGGCAATGTAATTAGCATGCCGAATATTACTTGGAATGTGAATTACAATGAAATCGCTAATTCATAAGGCCATTTTACAATTCTGGCCCAAGTTAGAAGCAGAGCCAATATTGCAAGATGTCGATAGTCCATATCTCGGAAACTATAAGAGATAATGCAATTTGGCAATCGGCAACGTAATTAGCATGCCGAATATTACTTGGAATGTGAATTGGAGCGAAATCGCTAATTCATAAGACCATTTTACAATTTTGACCCAAGTTAGAAGCAGAGCCAATATTGTCAGATGTCGATAGTCCATATCTCGGAAACTATAAGAGATAATGCAATTTGGCAATCGGCAATGTAATTAGCATGCCGAATATTACTTGGAATGTGAATTACAACGAAATCGCTAATTCATAAGGCCATTTTACAATTCTGGCCCAAGTTAGAAGCAGAGCCAATATTGCAAGATGTCGATAGTCCATATCTCGGAAGCTATAAGAGATAATGCAATTTGGCAATCGGCAATGTAATTAGCATGCCGAATATTACTTGGAATGTGAATTACAACGAAATCGCTAATTCATAAGGCCATTTTACAATTCTGGCCCAAGTTAGAAGCAGAGCCAATATTGCAAGATGTCGATAGTCCATATCTCGGAAACTATAAGAGATAATGCAATTTGGCAATCGGCAACGTAATTAGCATGCCGAATATTACTTGGAATGTGAATTGGAGCGAAATCGCTAATTCATAAGACCATTTTACAATTTTGACCCAAGTTAGAAGCAGAGCCAATATTGTCAGATGTCGATAGTCCATATCTCGGAAACTATAAGAGATAATGCAATTTGGCAATCGGCAATGTAATTAACATGCCGAATATTACTTAATTCATAAGACCATTTTACAATTTTGACCCAAGTTAGAAGCAGAGCCAATATTGTAAAATGTCGATAGTCCATATCTCGGAAGCTATAAGAGATAATGCAATTTGGCAATCGGCAATGTAATTAGCATGGCGAATATTACTTGGAATGTGAATTGGAGCGAAATCGCTAATTCATAAGACCATTTTACAATTTTGACCCAAGTTAGAAGCAGAGCCAATATTGTCAGGTGTCGATAGTCCATATCTCGGAAACTATAAGAGATAATGCAATTTGGCAATCGGAAACGTAATTAGCATGCCGAATATTACTTGGAATGTGAATTGGAGCGAAATCGCTAATTCATAAGACCATTTTACAATTTTGACCCAAGTTACAAGCAGAGCCAATATTGTCAGATGTCGATAGTCCATATCTCGGAAACTATAAGAGATAATGCAATTTGGCAATCGGCAATGCAATTAACATGCCGAATATTACTTGGAATGTGAATTACAACGAAATCGCTAATTCATAAGGCCATTTTACAATTCTGGCCCAACTTAGAAGCAGAGTCAATATTACAAGATGTCGATAGTCCATATCTCGGAAACTATAAGAGATAATGCAATTTGGCAATCGGCAACGTAATTAGCCTGCCGAATATTACTTGGAATGTGAATTGGAGCAAAATCGCTAATTCATAAGACCATTTTACAATTTTGACCCAAGTTAGAAGCAGAGCCAATATTGGCAGATGCCGATAGTCCATATCCCGAAAACTATAAGAGATAATGCAATTTGGCAATCGGCAACGTAATTAGCATGCCGAATATTACTTGGAATGTGAATTGGAGCGAAATCGCTAATTCATAAGACCATTTTACAATTTTGACCCAAGTTAGAAGCAGAGCCAATATTGTAAAATGTCGATAGTCCATATCCAGGAAGCTATAAGAGATAATGCAATTTGGCAATCGGCAATGTAATTAGCATGCCGAATATTACTTGGAATGTGAATTACAACGAAATCGCTAATTCATAAGGCCATTTTACAATTCTGGCCCAACTTAGAAGAAGAGCCAATATTGCAAGATGTCGATAGTCCATATCTCGGAAACTATAAGAGATACTGCAATTTGGCAATCGGCAACGTAATTAGCATGCCGAATATTACTTGGAATGTGAATTGGAGCGAAATCGCTAATTCATAAGACCATTTTACAATTTTGACCCAAGTTAGAAGCAGAGCCAATATTGTAAAATGTCGATAGTCTATATCTCGGAAAGTATAAGAGATAATGCAATTTGGCAATCGGCAACGTAATTAGCTTGCCGAATATTACTTGAAATGTGAATTACAACGAAAGCGCTAATTCATAAGACCATTTTACAATTCTGGCCCAAGTAAGAAGCAGAGCCAACATTGTAAAATGTCAATAGTCCATATCTCGGAAACTATAAGAGATAGTGCAATTTGGCTATCGGCAACGTTATTAGTATGCCGAATATTACTTGGAATGTGAATGACAACTAAATCGCTAATTCATAAGACCATTTTACAATTCTGGCCCAAGTTAGAAGCAGAGCCAATATTGTCAGATGTCGATAGTCCATACCTCGGAAACTATAAGAGATAATGCAATTCGGCAATCGGCAACGTATTTAGCATACCGAATATTACTTGGAATGTGAATTACAACGAAATCGCTAATTCATAAGGCCATTTTACAATTTTGACCAAAGTTAGAAGCAGAACCAATATTGCAATATGTCGATAGTCCATATCACGTAAACTATAAGAGATAATGCAATTCGGCATTCGGCAACGTAATTAGCATGCCGAATATTACTTGGAATGTGAATTGGAGCGAAATCGCTAATTCATAAGACCATTTTACAATTTTGACCCAAGTTAGAAGCAGAGCCAATATTGTAAAATGTCGATAGTCCATATCTCTTAAACCATAAGAGATAATGCAATTTGGCAATCGGCAACGTTATTACCATGCCGAATATTACTTGGAATGTGAATTACAACGAAATCGCTAATGCATAAGGCCATTTTACAATTCTGGCCCAAGTTAGAAGCAGAGCCAATATTGTCAGATTCCGATAGTCCATATCTCGGAAACTATAAGAGATAATGCAATTTTGCAATCGGCAACGTAATTAGCATGCCGAATATTACTTGTAATGTGAATTGGAACGAAATCGCTAATTCATAAGACCATTTTACAATTCTGGCCCAAGTTGGAAGCAGAGCCAATATTGCAAGATGTCGATAGTCCATATCTCGGAAACTATAAGAGATAATGCAATTTTGCAATCGGCAACGTAATTAGCATGCCGAATATTACTTGTAATGTGAATTGGAACGAAATCGCTAATTCATAAGACCATTTTACAATTCTGGCCCAAGTTAGAAGCAGAGCCAATATTGTCAGATTCCGATAGTCCATATCTCGGAAACTATAAGAGATAATGCAATTTTGCAATCGGCAACGTAATTAGCATGCCGAATATTACTTGTAATGTGAATTGGAACGAAATCGCTAATTCATAAGACCATTTTACAATTCTGGCCCAAGTTGGAAGCAGAGCCAATATTGCAATATGTCGATAGTCCATATCTCGGAAACTATAAGAGATAATGCAATTTGGCTATCGGCAACGTAATTAGCATGGTGAATATTACTTAGAATGTGAATTACAACGAAATCTCTAATTCATAAGACCATTTTACAATTCTGGCCCAAGTTAGAAGCAGAGCCAATATTGCAAGATGTTGATAGTCCATGTTTCGGAAACTATAAGAGATAATGCAATGTGGCAATCGGCAACGTAATTAGCATGGTGAATATTACTTGGAATGTGAATTACAACGAAATCTCTAATTCATAAGACCATTTTACAATTCTGGCCCAAGTTAGAAGCATAGCCAATATTGTAAAATGTCGATAGTATATATCTCGGAAACTATAAGAGATAATGCAATTTGGCAATCGGCAACGTAATTAGCATGCCGAATATTACTTGGAAAGTGAATTGGAACGAAATCGCTAATTCACAAGACCATTTTACAATTCTGACCCAAGTTAGAAGCAGAGCCAATATTGTCAGATTCCGATAGTCCATATCTCGGAAACTATAAGAGATAATGCAATTTTGCAATCGGCAACGTAATTAGCATGCCGAATATTACTTGTAATGTGAATTGGAACGAAATCGCTAATTCATAAGACCATTTTACCATTCTGGCCTAAGTAAGAAGCAGAGCCAATATTGTAAAATGCCGATAGTCCATATCTCGGAAACTATAAGAGATAATGCAATTTGGCTATCGGCAACGTTATTAGCATTCCGAATATTACTTGGAATGTGAATTACAACGAAATCGCTAATTCATAAGGCCATTTTACAATTTTGACCCAAGTTAGAAGCAGAGCCAATATTGTAAAATGTCGATAGTCCATATCTCGGAAACTATAAGAGATAATGCATTTTGGCAATCGGCAACGTAATTAGCATGCCGAATATTACTTGGAATGTGAATTGGAACCAAATCGTTAATTCATAAGACCATTTTACAATTTTGACCCAAGTTAGAAGCAGAGCCAATATTGTAAAATGTCGATAGTCCATATCTCGGAAACTATAAGAGATAATGCAATTTGGCAATCGGCAACGTTATTAGCATGCCGAATATTACTTGGAATGTGAATTACAACGAAATCGCTAATTCATAAGGCCATTTTACAATTTTGACCCAAGTTAAAAGCAGAGCCAATATTGTAAAATGTCGATAGTACATATCCCGGAAACTATAAGAGATAATGCAATTTGGCAATCGGCAACGTAATTAGCATACCGAATATTACTTGGAATGTGAATTGGAACGAAATCGCTAATTCATAAGACCATTTTACAATTCTGGCCCAAGTAAGAAGCAGAGCCCATATTGTAAAATGTCGATAGTCCATATCTCGGAAACTATAAGAGATAATGCAATTTGGCAATCGGAAACGTAATTAGCATGCCGAATATTACTTGGAGTGTGAATTGGAACGAAATCGCGAATTCATAAAACCATTTTACAATTCTGGCCCAAGTTGGAAGCAGAGCCAATATTGCAAGATGTCGATAGTCCATATCTCGGAAACTATAAGAGATAATGCAATTTGGCAATCGGCAACGTTATTAGCATGCCGAATATTATTTGGAATGTGAATTACAATGAAATCGCTAATTCATAAAGCCATTTTACAATTCTGGCCCATGTTAGAAGCAGAGCCAATATTGCAAGACGTCGATAGTCCATATCTCGGAAACTATAAGAGATAATGCAATTTGGCTATCGGCAACGTTATTAGCATGCCGAAAATTACATGGAATGCGAATTACAACGAAATCGCTAATTCATAAGGCCATTTTACAATTTTGACCCAAGTTAGAAGCAGAGCCAATATTGTCAGATGTCGATAGTCCATATCTCTTAAACTATAAGAGATAATGCAATTTGGCAATCGGCAACGTAATTTGCATGCCGAATATTACTTGGAATGTGAATTGTAGCGAAATCGCTAATTCATAAGGCCATTTTACAATTCTGGCCCAAGTTTGAAGCAGAGCCAATATTGCAAGAGGTTGATAGCCCATATCTCGGAAACTATAAGAGATAATGCAATGTGGCAATCGGCAACGTAATTAGCATGCCGAATATTACTTGGAATGTGAATTACAACGAAATCGCTAATTCATAAGACCATTTTACAATTCTGGCCCAAGTTAGAAGCAGAGCCAATATTGTCAGATGCCGAGAGTCCATATCTCGGACACTATAAGAGATAATGCAATTTGGCAATCGGCAACGTAATTAGCATGCCGAATATTACTTGGAATGTGAATTGTGGCGAAATCGCTAATTCATAAGGCCATTTTACAATTCTGGCCCAAGTTAGAAGCAGAGCCAATATTGCAAGATGTTGATAGTCCATATCTCGGAAACTATAAGAGATAATGCAATGTGGCAATCGGCAACGTAATCAGCATGCCGAATATTACTTGGAATGTGAATTACAACGAAATCGCTAATTCATAAGACCATTTTACAATTCTGGCCCAAGTTAGAAGCATAGCCAATATTGTAAAATGTCGATAGTCCATATCTCGGAAACTATAAGAGATAATGCAATTTGGCAATCGGCAACGTAATTAGCATGCCGAATATTACTTGGAAAGTGAATTGGAACGAAATCGCTAATTCATAAGACCATTTTACAATTCTGGCCCTAGTTAGAAGCAGAGCCAATATTGCAAGATGTTGATAGTCCATATCTCGGAAACTATAAGAGATAATGCATTGTGGCTATCGGCAACGTAATTAGCATGCCGAATATTACTTGTAATGTGAATTGGAACGAAATCGCTAATTCATAAGACCATTTTACAATTCTGGCCTAAGTAAGAAGCAGAGCCAATATTGTAAAATGTCGATAGTCCATATCTCGGAAACTATAAGAGATAATGCAATTTGGCAATCGGCAACGTAATTAGCATGCCGAATATTACTTGGAAAGTGAATTGGAACGAAATCGCTAATTCATAAGACCATTTTACAATTCTGGCCCAAGTTAGAAGCAGAGCCAATATTGTCAGATTCCGATAGTCCGTATCTCGGAAACTATAAGAGATAATGCAATTTTGCAATCGGCAACGTAATTAGCATTCCGAATATTATTTGGAATGTGAATTACAACGAAATCGCTAATTCATAAGGCCATTTTACAATTTTGACCCAAGTTAGAAGCAGAGCCAATATTGTAAAATGTCGATAGTCCATATCTCGGAAACTATAAGAGATAATGCATTTTGGCAATCGGCAACGTAATTAGCATGCCGAATATTACTTGGAATGTGGATTGGAACCAAATTGTTAATTCATAAGACCATTTTACAATTTTGACCCAAGTTGGAAGCAGAGCCAATATTGCAAGATGTCGATAGTCCATATCTCGGAAAGTATAAGAGATAATGCATTTTGGCAATCGGGAACGTAATTAGCATGCCGAATATTACTTGGAATGTGAATTAAAACGAAATCGCTAATTCATAAGACCATTTTACAATTTTGACCCAAGTTAGAAGCAGAGCCAATATTGTCAGATGCCGATAGTCCATATCTCGGAAACTATAAGAGATAATGCAATTTGGCAATCGGCAACGTAATTAGCATGCCGAATATTACTTGGAATGTGAATTGGAACGAATTCGCTAATTCATAAGACCATTTTACAATTCTGGCCCAAGTAAGAGGCAGAGCCAATATTGTAAAATGTCGATAGTCCATATCTCGGAAACTATAAGAGATAATGCAATTTGGCTATCGGCAACGTTATTAGCATTCCGAATATTACTTGGAATGTGAATTACAACGAAATCGCTAATTCATAAGGCCATTTTACAATTCTGGCCCAAGTAAGAGGCAGAGCCAATATTGTAAAATGTCGATAGTCCATATCTCGGAAACTATAAGAGATAATGCATTTTGGCAATCGGGAACGTAATTAGCATGCCGAATATTACTTGGAATGTGAATTACAACGAAATCGCTAATTCATAAGGCCATTTTACAATTTTGACCCAAGTTAAAAGCAGAGCCAATATTGTAAAATGTCGATAGTACATATCCCGGAAACTATAAGAGATAATGCAATTTGGCAATCGGCAACGTAATTAGCATACCGAATATTACTTGGAATGTGAATTGGAACGAAATCGCTAATTCATGAGACCATTTTACAATTCTGGCCCAAGTAAGAAGCAGAGCCCATATTGTAAAATGTCGATAGTCCATATCTCG
This sequence comes from Rhynchophorus ferrugineus, assembly GCF_030347505.1. NCBI lineage: Eukaryota > Metazoa > Arthropoda > Insecta > Coleoptera > Curculionidae > Rhynchophorus > Rhynchophorus ferrugineus. The sequence goes on from NW_027472691.1 coordinate 344,478, forward strand.
GAAACTATAAGAGATAATGCAATTTGGCAATCGGCAACGTAATTAGCATGCCGAATATTACTAGGAGTGTGAATTGGAACGAAATCGCGAATTCATAAGACCATTTTACAATTCTGGCCCAAGTTGGAAGCAGAGCCAATATTGCAAGATGTCGATAGTCCATATCTCGGAAACTATAAGAGATAATGCAATTTGGCAATCGGCAACATTATTAGCATGCCGAATATTATTTGGAATGTGAATTACAATGAAATCGCTAATTCATAAAGCCATTTTACAATTCTGGCCCATGTTAGAAGCAGAGCCAATATTGCAAGACGTCGATAGTCCATATCTCGGAAACTATAAGAGATAATGCAATTTGGCTATCGGCAACGTTATTAGCATGCCGAATATTACATGGAATGTGAATTACAACGAAATCGCTAATTCATAAGGCCATTTTACAATTTTGACCCAAGTTAGAAGCAGAGCCAATATTGTCAGATGTCGATAGTCCATATCTCTTAAACTATAAGAGATAATGCAATTTGGCAATCGGCAACGTAATTTGCATGCCGAATATTACTTGGAATGTGAATTGTAGCGAAATCGCTAATTCATAAGGCCATTTTACAATTCTGGCCCAAGTTAGAAGCAGAGCCAATATTGCAAGATGTTGATAGTCCATATCTCGGAAACTATAAGAGATAATGCAATGTGGCAATCGGCAACGTAATTAACATGCCGAATATTACTTGGAATGTGAATTACAACGAAATCGCTAATTCGTAAGACCATTTTACAATTCTGGCCCAAGTTAGAAGCAGAGCCAATATTGTCAGATGCCGAGAGTCCATATCTCGGACACTATAAGAGACAATGCAATTTGGCAACCGGCAACGTAATTAGCATGCCGAATATTACTTGGAATGTGAATTGTAGCGAAATCGCTAATTCATAAGGCCATTTTACAATTCTGGCCCAAGTTAGAAGCAGAGCCAATATTGCAAGATGTTGATAGTCCATATCTCGGAAACAATAAGAGATAATGCAATGTGGCAATCGGCAACGTAATCAGCATGCCGAATATTACTTGGAATGTGAATTACAACGAAATCGCTAATTCATAAGACCATTTTACAATTCTGGCCCAAGTTAGAAGCATAGCCAATATTGTAAAATGTCGATAGTCCATATCTCGGAAACTATAAGAGATAATACAATTTGGCAATCGGCAACGTAATTAGCATGCCGAATATTACTTGGAAAGTGAATTGGAACGAAATCGCTAATTCATAAGACCATTTTACAATTCTGGCCTAAGTCAGAAGCAGAGCCAATATTGCAAGATGTTGATAGTCCATATCTCGGAAACTATAAGAGATAATGCATTGTGGCAATCGGCAACGTAATTAGCATGCCGAATATTACTTGTAATGTGAATTGGAACGAAATCGCTAATTCATAAGACCATTTTACAATTCTGGCCTAAGTAAGAAGCAGAGCCAATATTGTAAAATGTCGATAGTCCATATCTCAGAAACTACAAGAGATAATGCAATTTGGCAATCGGCAACGTAATTAGCATGCCGAATATTACTTGGAAAGTGAATTGGAACGAAATCGCTAATTCATAAGACCATTTTACAATTCTGGCCCAAGTTAGAAGCAGAGCCAATATTGTCAGATTCCGATAGTCCATATCTCGGAAACTATAAGAGATAATGCAATTTTGCAATCGGCAACGTAATTAGCATTCCGAATATTACTTGGAATGTGAATTACAACGAAATCGCTAATTCATAAGGCCATTTTACAATTTTGACCCAAGTTAGAAGCTGAGCCAATATCGTAAAATGTCGATAGTCCATATCTCGGAAACTATAAGAGATAATGCATTTTGGCAATCGGCAACGTAATTAGCATGCCGAATATTACTTGGAATGTGAATTGGAACCAAATTGTTAATTCATAAGACCATTTTACAATTTTGACCCAAGTTGGAAGCAGAGCCAATATTGCAAGATGTCGATAGTCCATATCTCGGAAAGTATAAGAGATAATGCATTTTGGCAATCGGGAACGTAATTAGCATGCCGAATATTACTTGGAATGTGAATTACAACGAAATCGCTAATTCATAAGACCATTTTACAATTTTGACCCAAGTTAGAAGCAGAGCCAATATTGTCAGATGCCGATAGTCCATATCTCGGTAACTATAAGAGATAATGCAATTTGGCAATCGGCAACGTAATTAGCATGCCGAATATTACTTGGAATGTGAATTGGAACGAAATCGCTAATTCATAAGACCATTTTACAATTCTGGCCCAAGTAAGAGGCAGAGCCAATATTGTAAAATGTCGATAGTCCATATCTCGGAAATTATAAGAGATAATGCAATTTGGCTATTGGCAACGTTATTAGTATGCCGAATATTACTTGGAATGTGAATGACAACTAAATCGCTAATTCATAAGACCATTTTACAATTCTGGCCCAAGTAAGAGGCAGAGCCAATATTGTAAAATGTCGATAGTCCGTATCTCGGATACTATAAGAGATAATGCATTTTGGCAATCGGGAACGTAATTAGCATGCCGAATATTGCTTGGAAAGTGAATTGGAACGAAATCGCTAATTCATAAGACCATTTTACAATTCTGGCCCAAGTTAGAAGCAGAGCCAATATTGTCAGATTCCGATAGTCCATATCTCGGAAACTATAAGAGATAATGCAATTTTGCAATCGGCAACGTAATTAGCATTCCGAATATTACTTGGAATGTGAATTACAACGAAATCGCTAATTCATTCATTTTACAATTTTGACCCAAGGTAGAAGCAGAGCCAATATTGTAAAATGTCGATAGTCCATATCTCGGAAACTATAAGAGATAATGCATTTTGGTAATCGGCAACGTAATTAGCATGCCGAATATTACTTGGAATGTGAATTGGAACCAAATGGTTAATTCATGAGACCATTTTACAATTTTGACCCAAGTTAGAAGCAGAGCCAATATTGTAAAATGTCGATAGTCCATATCTCGGAAACTATAAGAGATAATGCAATTTGGCAATCGGCAACGTAATTGGCATGCCGAATATTACTTGGAATGGGAATTGGAACGAAATCGCTAATTCATAAGACCATTTTACAATTCTGGCCCAAGTAAGAAGCAGAGCCCATATTGTAAAATGTCGATAGTCCATATCTCGGAAAATATAAGAGATAATGCAATTTGGCTATCGGCAACGTTATTAGTATGCCGAATATTACTTGGAATGTGAATGACAACTAAATCGCTAATTCATAAGACCATTTTACAATTGTGGCCCAAGTAAGAGGCAGAGCCAATATTGTAAAATGTCGATAGTCCATATCTCGGAAACTATAAGGGATAATGCATTTTGGCAATCGGGAACGTAATTAGCATGCCGAATATTGCTTGGAAAGTGAATTGGAACGAAATCGCTAATTCATAAGACCATTTTACAATTCTGGCCCAAGTTAGAAGCAGAGCCAATATTGTCAGATTCCGATAGTCCATATCTCGGAAACTATAAGAGATAATGCAATTTTGCAATCGGCAACGTAATTAGCATTCCGAATATTACTTGGAATGTGAATTACAACGAAATCGCTAATTCATAAGGCCATTTTACAATTTTGACCCAAGTTAGAAGCAGAGCCAATATTGTAAAATGTCGATAGTCCATATCTCGGAAACTATAAGAGATAATGCATTTTGGCAATCGGCAACGTAATTAGCATGCCGAATATTACTTGGAATGTGAATTGGAACCAAATTGTTAATTCATAAGACCATTTTACAATTTTGACCCAAGTTAGAAGCAGAGCCAATATTGTAAAATGTCGATAGTCCATATCTCGGAAACTATAAGAGATAATGCATTTTGGCAATCGGCAACGTTATTAGCATGCCGAATATTACTTGGAATGTGAATTACAACGAAACAGCTAATTCATAAGGCTATTTTACAAATTTGACCCAAGTTAAAAGCAGAGCCAATATTGTAAAATGTCGATAGTCCATATCCCGGAAACTATAAGAGATAATGCAATTTGGCAATCGGCAACGTAATTAGCATGCCGAATATTACTTGGAATGTAAATTGGAACGAAATCGCTAATTCATAAGACCATTTTACAATTCTGGCCCAAGTAAGAAGCAGAGCCCATATTGTAAAATGTCGATAGTCCATATTTCGGAAACTATAAGAGATAATGCAATTTGGCAATCGGCAACGTAATTAGCATGCCGAATATTACTTGGAGTGTGAATTGGAACGAAATCGCGAATTCATAAGACCATTTTACAATTCTGGCCCAAGTTGGAAGCAGAGCCAATATTGCAAGATGTCGATAGTCCATATCTCGGAAAGTATAAGAGATAATGCAATTTGGCAATTGGAAACGTAATTAGTATGTTGAATATTACTTGGAATGTGAATGACAACTAAATCGCTAATTCATAAGACCATTTTACAATTCTGGCCCAAGTAAGAAGCAGAGCCAATATTGTAAAATGTCGATAGTCCATATCTTGGAAACTATAAGAGATAATGCATTTTGGCAATCGGAAACGTAATTAGCATGCCGAATATTACTTGGAATGTGAATTGCAGCGAAATCGCTAATTCATAAGACCATTTTACAATTTTGACCCAAGTTAGAAGCAGAGCCAATATTGCAAGATGTTGATAGTCCATATCTCGGAAACTATAAGAGACAATGCAATGTGGCAATCGGCAACGTAATTAGCATGCCGAATATTACTTGGAAAGTGAATTGGAACGAAATCGCTAATTCATAAGACCATTTTACAATTCTGGCCCAAATTAGAAGCAGAGCCAATATTGTCAGATTCCGATCGTCCATATCTCGGAAACTATAAGAGATAATGCAATTTTGCAATCGGCAACGTAATTAGCATGCCGAATATTACTTGTAATGTGAATTCGAACGAAATCGCTAATTCATAAGACCATTTTACAATTCTGGCCCAAGTTGGAAGCAGAGCCAATATTGCAAGATGTCGATAGTCCATATCTCGGAAACTATAAGAGATAATGCAATTTGGCAATAGGCAACGTAATTTGCATGCCGAATATTACTTGGAATGTGAATTGTAGCGAAATCGCTAATTCATAAGGCCATTTTATAATTCTGGCCCAAGTTAGAAGCAGAGCCAATATTGCAAGATGTTGATAGTCCATATCTCGGAAACTATAAGAGATAATGCAATGTGGCAATCGGAAACGTAATTAGTATGCCGAATATTACTTGGAATGTGAATGACAACTAAATCGCTAATTCATAAGGCCATTTTACAATTCTGGCCCAAGTAAGAAGCAGAGCCAATATTGTAAAATGACGATAGTCCATATCTTGGAAACTCTAAGAGGTAATGCATTTTGGTAATCGGAAACGTAATTAGCATGCCGAATATTACTTGGAATGTGAATTGCAGCGAAATCGCTAATTCATAAGACCATTTTACAATTTTGACCCAAGTTAGAAGCAGAGCCAATATTGCAAGATGTCGATAGTCCATATCTCGGAAACTATAAGAGATAATGCAATTTGGCAATAGGCAACGTAATTAGCATGCCGAATATTACTTGTAATGTGAATTGGAACGAAATCGCTAATTCATAAGACCATTTTACAATTCTGGCCCAAGTTGGAAGCAGAGCCAATATTGCAAGATGTCGATAGTCCATATCTCGGAAACTATAAGAGATAATGCAATTTGGCAATAGGCAACGTAATTTGCATGCCGAATATTACTTGGAATGTGAATTGTAGCGAAATCGCTAATTCATAAGGCCATTTTACAATTCTGGCCCAAGTTAGAAGCAGAGCCAATATTGCAAGATGTTGATAGTCCATATCTCGGAAACTATAAGAGATAATGCAATGTGGCAATCGGCAACGTAATTAGCATGCCGAATATTACTTGGAATGTGAATTACAACGAAATCGCTAATTCATAAGCCCATTTTACAATTTTGACCCAAGTTAGAAGCAGAGCCAATATTGTCAGATGCCGAGAGTCCATATCTCGGACACTATAAGAGATAATGCAATTTGGCAATCGGCAACGTAATTAGCATGCCGAATATTACTTGGAATGTGAATTACAACGAAATCGCTAATTCATAAGCCCATTTTACAATTTTGACCCAAGTTAGAAGCAGAGCCAATATTGTAAAATGTCGATAGTCCATATCTCGGAAACTATAAGAGATAATGCATTTTGGCAATCGGCAAAGTTATTAGCATGCCGAATATTACTTGGAATGTGAATTACAACGAAATCGCTAATTCACAAGGCCATTTTACAATTTTGACCCAAGTTAAAAGCAGAGCCAATATTGTAAAATGTCGATAGTCCATATCCCGGAAACTATAAGAGATAATGCATTTTGGCAATCGGGAACGTAATTAGCATGCCGAATATTACTTGGAATGTGAATTACAACGAAATCGCTAATTCATAAGACCATTTTACAATTTTGACCCAAGTTAGAAGCAGAGCCAATATTGTCAGATGCCGATAGTCCATATCTCGGAAACTATAAGAGATAATGCAATTTGGAAATCGGCAACGTAATTAGCATGCCGAATATTACTTGGAATGCGAATTGGAACGAAATCGCTAATTCATAAGACCATTTTACAATTCTGGCCCAAGTAAGAGGCAGAGCCAATATTGTAAAAGGTCGATAGTCCATATCTCGGAAACTATAAGAGATAATGCAATTTGGCTATCGGCAACGTTATTAGTATGCCGAATATTACTTGGAATGTGAATGACAACTAAATCGCTAATTCATAAGACCATTTTACAATTCTGGCCCAAGTTAGAAGCAGAGCCAATATTGTCAGATTCCGATAGTCCATATCTTGGAAACTATAAGAGATAATGCAATTTTGCAATCGGCAACGTAATTAGCATTCCGAATATTACTTGGAATGTGAATTACAACGAAATCGCTAATTCATAAGGCCATTTTACAATTTTGACCCAAGTTAGAAGCAGAGCCAATATTGTAAAATGTCTATAGTCCATATCTCGGAAACTATAAGAGATAATGCATTTTGGCAATAGGCAACGTAATTTGCATGCCGAATATTACTTGGAATGTGAATTGTAGCGAAATCGCTAATTCATAAGGCCATTTTATAATTCTGGCCCAAGTTAGAAGCAGAGCCAATATTGCAAGATGTTGATAGTCCATATCTCGGAAACTATAAGAGATAATGCAATGTGGCAATCGGCAACGTAATTAGCATGCCGAATATTACTTGGAATGTGAATTACAACGAAATCGCTAATTCATAAGGCCATTTTACAATTTTGACCAAAGTTAGAAGCAGAGCCAATATTGTCAGATGCCGATAGTCCATATCTCGGAAACTATAAGAGATAATGCAATTTGGTAATCGGCAACGTAACTAGCATGCCGAATATTACTTGGAATGTGAATTGGAACGAAATCGCTAATTCATAAGACCATTTTACAATTCTGGCCCAAGTTAGAAGCAGAGCCAATATTGTCAGATTCCGATAGTCCATATCTCGGAAACTATAAGAGATAATGCAATTTTGCAATCGGCAACGTAATTAGCATTCCGAATATTACTTGGAATGTGAATTACAACGAAATCGCTAATTCATAAGACCATTTTACAATTTTGACCCAAGTTAGAAGCAGAGCCAATATTGTAAAATGTCTATAGTCCATATCTCGGAAACTATAAGAGATAATGCATTTTGGCAATCGGCAACGTAATTAGCATGCCGAATATTACTTGGAATGTGAATTGGAACCAAATTGTTAATTCATAAGACCATTTTACAATTTTGACCCAAGTTAGAAGCAGAGCCAATATTGTAAAATGTCGATAGTCCATATCTCGGAAACTATAAGAGATAATGCATTTTGGCAATCGGCAACGTTATTAGCATGCCGAATATTACTTGGAATGTGAATTACAACGAAATCGCTAATTCATAAGGCCATTTTACAATTTTGACCCAAGTTAAAAGCAGAGCCAATATTGTAAAATGTCGATAGTCCATATCCAGGAAACTATAAGAGATAATGCAATTTGGCAATCGGCAACGTAATTAGCATGCCGAATATTACTTGGAATGTGAATTGGAACGAAATCGCTAATTCATAAGACCATTTTACAATTCTGGCCCAAGTAAGAAGCAGAGCCCATATTGTAAAATGTCGATAGTCCATATCTCGGAAACTATAAGATATAATGCAACTTGACTATCGGCAACGTTATTAGTATGCCGAATATTACTTGAAATATGAATGACAACTAAATCGCTAATTCATAAGACCATTTTACAATTGTGGCCCAAGTAAGAGGCAGAGCCAATATTGTAAAATGTCGATAGTCCATATCTCTTAAACTATAAGAGATAATGCATTTTGGCAATCGGGAATGTAATTAGCATGCCGAATATTGCTTGGAAAGTGGATTGGAACGAAATCGCTAATTCATAAGACCATATTACAATTCTGGTCCAAGTTAGAAGCAGAGCCAATATTGTCAGATTCCTATAGTCCATATCTCGGAAACTATAAGAGATAATGCAATTTTGCAATCGGCAACTTAATTAGCATTCCGAATATTACTTGGAATGTGAATTACAACGAAATCGCTAATTCATAAGGCCATTTTACAATTTTGACCCAAGTTAGAAGCAGAGCCAATATTGTAAAATGTCGATAGTCCATATCTCGGAAACTATAAGAGATAATGCATTTTGGCAATCGGCAACGTAATTAGCATGCCGAATATTACTTGGAATGTGAATTGGAACCAAATTGTTAATTCATAAGACCATTTTACAATTTTGACCCAAGTTAGAAGCAGAGCCAATATTGTAAAATGTCGATAGTCCATATCTCGGAAACTATAAGAGATAATGCATTTTGGCAATCGGCAACGTTATTAGCATGCCGAATATTACTTGGAATGTGAATTACAACGAAATCGCTAATTCATAAAGCCATTTTACAATTTTGACCCAAGTTAAAAGCAGAGCCAATATTGTAAAATGTCGATAGTCCATATCCCGGAAATTATAAGAGATAATGCAATTTGGCAGTCGGCAACGTAATTAGCATGCCGAATATTACTTGGAATGTGAATTGGAACGAAATCGCTAATTCATAAGACCATTTTACAATTCTGGCCCAAGTTGGAAGCAGAGCCAATATTGCAAGATGTCGATAGTCCATATCTCGGAAAGTATAAGAGATAATGCAATTTGGCAATCGGAAACGTAATTAGTATGCCGAATATTACTTGGAATGTGAATGACAACTAAATCGCTAATTCATAAGACCATTTTACAATTCTGGCCCAAGTAAGAAGCAGAGCCAATATTGTAAAATTTCGATAGTCCATATCTTGGAAACTATAAGAGATAATGCATTTTGGCAATCGGAAACGTAATTAGCATGCCGAATATTACTTGGAATGTGAATTGCAGCGAAATCGCTAATTCATAAGACCATTTTACAATTTTGACCCAAGTTAGAAGCAGAGCCAATATTGCAAGATGTTGATAGTCCATATCTCGGAAACTATAAGAGATAATCCAATGTGGCAATCGGCAACGTAATCAGCATGCTGAATATTACTTGGAATGTGAATTACAACGAAATCGCTAATTCATAAGACCATTTTACAATTCTGGCCCAAGTTAGAAGCATAGCCAATATTGTAAAATGTCGATAGTCCATATCTCGGAAACTATAAGAGATAATGCAATCTGCCAATCGGCAACGTAATTAGCATTCCGAATATTACTTGGAAAGTGAATTGGAACGAAATCGCTTATTCATAAGACCATTTTACAATTCTGGCCCAAGTTAGAAGCAGAGCCAATATTGTCAGATTCCGATAGTCCATATCTCGGAAACTATAAGAGATAATGCAATTTTGCAATCGGCAACGTAATTAGCATGCCGAATATTACTTGTAATGTGAATTGGAACGAAATCGCTAATTCATAAGACCATTTTACAATTCTGGCCCAAGTTGGAAGCAGAGCCAATATTGCAAGATGTCGATAGTCCATATCTCGGAAACTATAAGAGATAATGCAATTTGGCAATAGGCAACATAATTTGCATGCCGAATATTACTTGGAATGTGAATTGTAGCGAAATCGCTAATTCATAAGGCCATTTTAAAATTCTGGCCCAAGTTAGAAGCAGAGCCAATATTGCAAGATGTTGATAGTCCATATCTCGGAAACTATAAGAGATAATACAATGTGGCAATCGGCAACGTAATTAGCATGCCGAATATTACTTGGAATGTGAATTACAACGAAATCGCTAATTCATAAGACCATTTTACAATTCTGGCCCAAGTTAGAAGCAGAGCCAATATTGTCAGATGCCGAGAGTCCATATCTCGGACACTATAAGAGATAATGCAATTTGGCAATCGGCAACGTAATTAGCATGCCGAATATTACTTGGAATGTGAATTACAACGAAATCGCTAATTCATAAGACCATTTTACAATTCTGGCCCAAGTTAGAAGCATAGCCAATATTGTAAAATGTCGATAGTATATATCTCGGAAACTATAAGAGATAATGCAATTTTGCAATCGGCAACGTAATTAGCATTCCGAATATTACTTGGAATGTGAATTACAACGAAATCGCTAATTCATAAGACCATTTTACAATTCTGGCCCAAGTTAGAAGCATAGCCAATATTGTAAAATGTCGATAGTCCATATCTCGGAAACTATAAGAGATAATGCATTTTGGCAATCGGCAACGTAATTAGCATGCCGAATATTACTTGGAATGTGAATTGGAACCAAATTGTTAATTCATAAGACCATTTTACAATTTTGACCCAAGTTAGAAGCAGAGCCAATATTGTAAAATGTCGATAGTCCATATCTCGGAAACTATAAGAGATAATGCATTTTGGCAATCGGCAACGTTATTAGCATGCCGAATATTACTTGGAATGTGAATTACAACGAAATCGCTAATTCATAAGGCCATTTTACAATTTTGACCCAAGTTAAAAGCAGAGCCAATATTGTAAAATGTCGATAGTCCATATCCCGGAAACTATAAGAGATAATGCAATTTGGCAATCGGCAACGTAATTAGCATGCCGAATATTACTTGGAATGTGAATTGGAACGAAATCGCTAATTCATAAGACCATTTTACAATTCTGGCCCAAGTAAGAAGCAGAGCCCATATTGTAAAATGTCGATAGTCCATATCTCGGAAACTATAAGAGATAATGCAATTTGGCAATCGGCAACGTAATTAGCATGCCGAATATTACTTGGAGTGTGAATTGGAACGAAATCGCGAATTCATAAGACCATTTTACAATTCTGGCCCAAGTTGGAAGCAGAGCCAATATTGCAAGATGTCGATAGTCCATATCTCGGAAAGTATAAGAGATAATGCAATTTGGCAATCGGAAACGTAATTAGTATGCCGAATATTACTTGGAATGTGAATGACAACTAAATCGCTAATTCATAAGACCATTTTACAATTCTGGCCCAAGTAAGAAGCAGAGCCAATATTGTAAAATGTCGATAGTCCATATCTTGGAAACTCCAAGAGATAATGCATTTTGGCAATCGGAAACGTAATTAGCATGCCGAATATTACTTGGAATGTGAATTGCAGCGAAATCGCTAATTCATAAGACCATTTTACAGTTTTGACCCAAGTTAGAAGCAGAGCCAATATTGCAAGATGTTGATAGTCCATATCTCGGAAACTATAAGAGATAATCCAATGTGGTAATCGGCAACGTAATCAGCATGCCGAATATTACTTTTAATGTGAATTACAACGAAATCGCTAATTCATAAGACCATTTTACAATTCTGGCCCAAGTTAGAAGCATAGCCAATATTGTAAAATGTCGATAGTCCATATCTCGGAAACCTTAAGAGATAATGCAATTTGCCAATCGGCAACGAAATTAGCATGCCGAATATTACTTGGAAAGTGAATTGGAACGAAATCGCTAATTCATAAGACCATTTTACAATTCTGGCCCAAGTTAGAAGCAGAGCCAATATTGTCAGATTCCGATAGTCCATATCTCGGAAACTATAAGAGATAATGCAATTTTGCAATCGGCAACGTAATTAGCATGCCGAATATTACTTGTAATGTGAATTGGAACGAAATCGCTAATTCATAAGACCATCTTACAATTCTGGCCCAAGTTGGAAGCAGAGCCAATATTGCAAGATGTCGATAGTCCATATCTCGGAAACTATAAGAGATAATGCAATTTGGCAATAGGCAACGTAATTTGCATGCCGAATATTACTTGGAATGTGAATTGTAACGAAATCGCTAATTCATAAGGCCATTTTACAATTCTGGCCCAAGTTAGAAGCAGAGCCAATATTGCAAGAGGTTGATAGTCCATATCTCGGAAACTATAAGAGATAATGCAATGTGGCAATCGGCAACGTAATTAGCATGCCGAATATTACTTGGAATGTGAATTACAACGAAATCGCTAATTCATAAGACCATTTTACAATTTTGACCCAAGTTAGAAGCAGAGCCAATATTGTCAGATGCCGATAGTCCATATCTCGGAAACTATAAGAGATAATGCAATTTGGCAATCGGCAACGTAATTAGCATGCCGAATATTACTTGGAATGTGAATTACAACGAAATCGCTAATTCATAAGGCTATTTTACAATTTTGACCCAAGTTAAAAGCAGAGCCAATATTGTAAATTGTCGATAGTCCATATCCCGGAAGCTATAAGAGATAATGCATTTTGGCAATCGGGAACGTAATTAGCATGCCGAATATTACTTGGAATGTGAATTACAACGAAATCGCTAATGCATAAGACCATTTTACAATTTTGACCCAAGTTAGAAGCAGAGCCAATATTGTCAGATGCCGATAGTCCATATCTCGGAAACTATAAGAGATAATGCAATTTGGCAATCGGCAACGTAATTAGCATGCCGAATATTACTTGGAATGCGAATTGGAACGAAATCGCTAATTCATAAGACCATTTTACAATTCTGGCCCAAGTAAGAGGCAGAGCCAATATTGTAAAATGTCGATAGTCCATATCTCGGAAACTATAAGAGATAATGCAATTTGGCTATCGGCAACGTTATTAGTATGCCGAATATTACTTGGAATGTGAATGAAAACTAAATCGCTAATTCATAAGACCATTTTACAATTCTGGCCCAAGTTAGAAGCAGAGCCAATATTGTAAAATGTCGATAGTCCATATCTCGGAAACTATAAGAGATAATGCAATTTGCCAATCGGCAACGAAATTAGCATGCCGAATATTACTTGGAAAGTGAATTGGAACGAAATCGCTAATTCATAAGACCATTTTACAATTCTGGCCCAAGTTAGAAGCAGAGCCAATATTGTCAGATTCCGATAGTCCATATCTCGGAAACTATAAGAGATAATGCAATTTTGCAATCGGCAACGTAATTAGCATGCCGAATATTACTTGTAATGTGAATTGGAACGAAATCGCTAATTCATAAGACCATCTTACAATTCTGGCCCAAGTTGGAAGCAGAGCCAATATTGCAAGATGTCGATAGTCCATATCTCGGAAACTATAAGAGATAATGCAATTTGGCAATAGGCAACTTAATTTGCATGCCGAATATTACTTGGAATGTGAATTGTAGCGAAATCGCTAATTCAGAAGGCCATTTTACAATTCTGGCCCATGTTAGAAGCAGAGCCAATATTGTCAGATGCCGAGAGTCCATATCTCGGACACTATAAGAGATAATGCAATTTGGCAATCGGCAACGTAATTAGCATGCCGAATATTACTTGGAATGTGAATTACAACGAAATCGCTAATTCATAAGGCCATTTTACAATTTTGACCCAAGTTAGAAGCAGAGCCAATATTGTAAAATGTCGATAGTCCATATCTCGGAAACTATAAGAGATAATGCATTTTGGCAATCGGGAACGTAATTAGCATGCCGAATATTACTAGGAATGTGAATTACAACGAAATCGCAAATTCATAAGACCATTTTACAATTTTGACCCAAGTTAGAAGCAGAGCCAATATTGTCAGATGCCGATAGTCCATATCTCGGAAACTATAAGAGATAATGCAATTTGGCAATCGGCAACGTAATTAGCATGCCGAATATTACTTGGAATGTGAATTACAACGAAATCGCTAATTCATAAGACCATTTTACAATTTTGACCCAAGTTAAAAGCAGAGCCAATATTGTAAAATGTCGATAGTCCATATCTCGGAAACTATAAGAGATAATGCATTTTGGCAATCGGCAAAGTTATTAGCATGCCGAATATTACTTGGAATGTGAATTACAACGAAATCGCTAATTCACAAGGCCATTTTATAATTTTGACCCAAGTTAAAAGCAGAGCCAATATTGTAAAATGTCGATAGTCCATATCCCGGAAACTATAAGAGATAATGCATTTTGGCAATCGGGAACGTAATTAGCATGCCGAATATTACTTGGAATGTGAATTACAACGAAATCGCTAATTCATAAGACCATTTTACAATTTTGACCCAAGTTAGAAGCAGAGCCAATATTGTCAGATGCCGATAGTCCATATCTCGGAAACTATAAGAGATAATGCAATTTGGCAATCGGCAACGTAATTAGCATGCCGAATATTACTTGGAATGCGAATTGGAACGAAATCGCTAATTCATAAGACCATTTTACAATTCTGGCCCAAGTAAGAGGCAGAGCCAATATTGTAAAATGTCGATAGTCCATATCTCGGAAACTATAAGAGATAATGCAATTTGGCTATCGGCAACGTTATTAGTATGCCGAATATTACTTGGAATGTGAATGACAACTAAATCGCTAATTCATAAGACCATTTTACAATTCTGGCCCAAGTTAGAAGCAGAGCCAATATTGTCAGATTCCGATAGTCCATATCTCGGAAACTATAAGAGATAATGCAATTTTGCAATCGGCAACGTAATTAGCATTCCGAATATTACTTGGAATGTGAATTACAACGAAATCGCTAATTCATAAGGCCATTTTACAATTTTGACCCAAGTTAGAAGCAGAGCCAATATTGTAAAATGTCTATAGTCCATATCTCGGAAACTATAAGAGATAATGCATTTTGGCAATCGGCAACGTAATTAGCATGCCGAATATTACTTGGAATGTGAATTGGAACCAAATTGTTAATTCATAAGACCATTTTACAATTTTGACCCAAGTTAGAAGCAGAGCCAATATTGTAAAATGTCGATAGTCCATATCTCGGAAACTATAAGAGATAATGCATTTTGGCAATCGGCAACGTTATTAGCATGCCGAATATTACTTGGAATGTGAATTACAACGAAATCGCTAATTCATAAGGCCATTTTACAATTTTGACCCAAGTTAAAAGCAGAGCCAATATTGTAAAATGTCGATAGTCCATATCCCGGAAACTATAAGAGATAATGCAATTTGGCAATCGGCAACGTAATTAGCATGCCGAATATTACTTGGAATGTGAATTGGAACGAAATCGCTAATTCATAAGACCATTTTACAATTCTGGCCCAAGTAAGAAGCAGAGCCCATATTGTAAAATGTCGATAGTCCATATCTCGGAAACTATAAGATATAATGCAACTTGACTATCGGCAACGTTATTAGTATGCCGAATATTACTTGGAATATGAATGACAACTAAATCGCTAATTCATAAGACCATTTTACAATTGTGGCCCAAGTAAGAGGCAGAGCCAATATTGTAAAATGTCGATAGTCCATATCTCTTAAACTATAAGAGATAATGCATTTTGGCAATCGGGAACGTAATTAGCATGCCGAATATTGCTTGGAAAGTGAATTGGAACGAAATCGCTAATTCATAAGACCATATTACAATTCTGGTCCAAGTTAGAAGCAGAGCCAATATTGTCAGATTCCTATAGTCCATATCTCGGAAACAATAAGAGATAATCCAATGTGGTAATCGGCAACGTAATCAGCATTCCGAATATTACTTTTAATGTGAATTACAACGAAATCGCTAATTCATAAGACCATTTTACAATTCTGGCCCAAGTTAGAAGCATAGCCAATATTGTAAAATGTCGATAGTCCATATCTCGGAAACCTTAAGAGATAATGCAATTTGCCAATCGGCAACGAAATTAGCATGCCGAATATTACTTGGAAAGTGAATTGGAACGAAATCGCTAATTCATAAGACCATTTTACAATTCTGGCCCAAGTTAGAAGCAGAGCCAATATTGTCAGATTCCGATAGTCCATATCTCGGAAACTATAAGAGATAATGCAATTTTGCAATCGGCAACGTAATTAGCATGCCGAATATTACTTGTAATGTGAATTGGAACGAAATCGCTAATTCATAAGACCATCTTACAATTCTGGCCCAAGTTGGAAGCAGAGCCAATATTGCAAGATGTCGATAGTCCATATCTCGGAAACTATAAGAGATAATGCAATTTGGCAATAGGCAACGTAATTTGCATGCCGAATATTGCTTGGAATGTGAATTGTAGCGAAATCGCTAATTCATAAGGCCATTTTACAATTCTGGCCCAAGTTAGAAGCAGAGCCAATATTGCAAGAGGTTGATAGTCCATATCTCGGAAACTATAAGAGATAATGCAATGTGGCAATCGGCAACGTAATTAGCATGCCGAATATTACTTGGAATGTGAATTACAACGAAATCGCTAATTCATAAGACCATTTTACAATTTTGACCCAAGTTAGAAGCAGAGCCAATATTGTCAGATGCCGATAGTCCATATCTCGGAAACTATAAGAGATAATGCAATTTGGCAATCGGCAACGTAATTAGCATGCCGAATATTACTTGGAATGTGAATTACAACGAAATCGCTAATTCATAAGGCCATTTTACAAATTTGACCCAAGTTAAAAGCAGAGCCAATATTGTAAATTGTCGATAGTCCATATCCCGGAAGCTATAAGAGATAATGCATTTTGGCAATCGGGAACGTAATTAGCATGCCGAATATTACTTGGAATGTGAATTACAACGAAATCGCTAATGCATAAGACCATTTTACAATTTTGACCCAAGTTAGAAGCAGAGCCAATATTGTCAGATGCCGATAGTCCATATCTCGGAAACTATAAGAGATAATGCAATTTGGCAATCGGCAACGTAATTAGCATGCCGAATATTACTTGGAATGCGAATTGGAACGAAATCGCTAATTCATAAGACCATTTTACAATTCTGGCCCAAGTAAGAGGCAGAGCCAATATTGTAAAATGTCGATAGTCCATATCTCGGAAACTATAAGAGATAATGCAATTTGGCTATCGGCAACGTTATTAGTATGCCGAATATTACTTGGAATGTGAATGAAAACTAAATCGCTAATTCATAAGACCATTTTACAATTCTGGCCCAAGTTAGAAGCAGAGCCAATATTGTAAAATGTCGATAGTCCATATCTCGGAAACTATAAGAGATAATGCAATTTGCCAATCGGCAACGAAATTAGCATGCCGAATATTACTTGGAAAGTGAATTGGAACGAAATCGCTAATTCATAAGACCATTTTACAATTCTGGCCCAAGTTAGAAGCAGAGCCAATATTGTCAGATTCCGATAGTCCATATCTCGGAAACTATAAGAGATAATGCAATTTTGCAATCGGCAACGTAATTAGCATGCCGAATATTACTTGTAATGTGAATTGGAACGAAATCGCTAATTCATAAGACCATCTTACAATTCTGGCCCAAGTTGGAAGCAGAGCCAATATTGCAAGATGTCGATAGTCCATATCTCGGAAACTATAAGAGATAATGCAATTTGGCAATAGGCAACTTAATTTGCATGCCGAATATTACTTGGAATGTGAATTGTAGCGAAATCGCTAATTCAGAAGGCCATTTTACAATTCTGGCCCATGTTAGAAGCAGAGCCAATATTGTCAGATGCCGAGAGTCCATATCTCGGACACTATAAGAGATAATGCAATTTGGCAATCGGCAACGTAATTAGCATGCCGAATATTACTTGGAATGTGAATTAAAACGAAATCGCTAATTCATAAGGCCATTTTACAATTTTGACCCAAGTTAGAAGCAGAGCCAATATTGTAAAATGTCGATAGTCCATATCTCGGAAACTATAAGAGATAATGCATTTTGGCAATCGGGAACGTAATTAGCATGCCGAATATTACTTGGAATGTGAATTACAACGAAATCGCTAATTCATAAGACCATTTTACAATTTTGACCCAAGTTAGAAGCAGAGCCAATATTGTCAGATGCCGATAGTCCATATCTCGGAAACTATAAGAGATAATGCAATTTGGCAATCGGCAACGTAATTAGCATGCCGAATATTACTTGGAATGTGAATTACAACGAAATCGCTAATTCATAAGACCATTTTACAATTTTGACCCAAGTTAAAAGCAGAGCCAATATTGTAAAATGTCGATAGTCCATATCTCGGAAACTATAAGAGATAATGCATTTTGGCAATCGGCAAAGTTATTAGCATGCCGAATATTACTTGGAATGTGAATTACAACGAAATCGCTAATTCACAAGGCCATTTTATAATTTTGACCCAAGTTAAAAGCAGAGCCAATATTGTAAAATGTCGATAGTCCATATCCCGGAAACTATAAGAGATAATGCATTTTGGCAATCGGGAACGTAATTAGCATGCCGAATATTACTTGGAATGTGAATTACAACGAAATCGCTAATTCATAAGACCATTTTACAATTTTGACCCAAGTTAGAAGCAGAGCCAATATTGTCAGATGCCGATAGTCCATATCTCGGAAACTATAAGAGATAATGCAATTTGGCAATCGGCAACGTAATTAGCATGCCGAATATTACTTGGAATGCGAATTGGAACGAAATCGCTAATTCATAAGACCATTTTACAATTCTGGCCCAAGTAAGAGGCAGAGCCAATATTGTAAAATGTCGATAGTCCATATCTCGGAAACTATAAGAGATAATGCAATTTGGCTATCGGCAACGTTATTAGTATGCCGAATATTACTTGGAATGTGAATGACAACTAAATCGCTAATTCATAAGACCATTTTACAATTCTGGCCCAAGTTAGAAGCAGAGCCAATATTGTCAGATTCCGATAGTCCATATCTCGGAAACTATAAGAGATAATGCAATTTTGCAATCGGCAACGTAATTAGCATTCCGAATATTACTTGGAATGTGAATTACAACGAAATCGCTAATTCATAAGGCCATTTTACAATTTTGACCCAAGTTAGAAGCAGAGCCAATATTGTAAAATGTCTATAGTCCATATCTCGGAAACTATAAGAGATAATGCATTTTGGCAATCGGCAACGTAATTAGCATGCCGAATATTACTTGGAATGTGAATTGGAACCAAATTGTTAATTCATAAGACCATTTTACAATTTTGACCCAAGTTAGAAGCAGAGCCAATATTGTAAAATGTCGATAGTCCATATCTCGGAAACTATAAGAGATAATGCATTTTGGCAATCGGCAACGTTATTAGCATGCCGAATATTACTTGGAATGTGAATTACAACGAAATCGCTAATTCATAAGGCCATTTTACAATTTTGACCCAAGTTAAAAGCAGAGCCAATATTGTAAAATGTCGATAGTCCATATCCCGGAAACTATAAGAGATAATGCAATTTGGCAATCGGCAACGTAATTAGCATGCCGAATATTACTTGGAATGTGAATTGGAACGAAATCGCTAATTCATAAGACCATTTTACAATTCTGGCCCAAGTAAGAAGCAGAGCCCATATTGTAAAATGTCGATAGTCCATATCTCGGAAACTATAAGATATAATGCAACTTGACTATCGGCAACGTTATTAGTATGCCGAATATTACTTGGAATATGAATGACAACTAAATCGCTAATTCATAAGACCATTTTACAATTGTGGCCCAAGTAAGAGGCAGAGCCAATATTGTAAAATGTCGATAGTCCATATCTCTTAAACTATAAGAGATAATGCATTTTGGCAATCGGGAACGTAATTAGCATGCCGAATATTGCTTGGAAAGTGAATTGGAACGAAATCGCTAATTCATAAGACCATATTACAATTCTGGTCCAAGTTAGAAGCAGAGCCAATATTGTCAGATTCCTATAGTCCATATCTCGGAAACTATAAGAGATAATGCAATTTTGCAATCGGCAACGTAATTAGCATTCCGAATATTACTTGGAATGTGAATTACAACGAAATCGCTAATTCATAAGGCCATTTTACAATTTTGACCCAAGTTAGAAGCAGAGCCAATATTGTAAAATGTCGATAGTCCATATCTCGGAAACTATAAGAGATAATGCATTTTGGCAATCGGCAACGTAATTAGCATGCCGAATATTACTTGGAATGTGAATTGGAACCAAATTGTTAATTCATAAGACCATTTTACAATTTTGACCCAAGTTAGAAGCAGAGCCAATATTGTAAAATGTCGATAGTCCATATCTCGGAAACTATAAGAGATAATGCATTTTGGCAATCGGCAACGTTATTAGCATGCTGAATATTACTTGGAATGTGAATTACAACGAAATCGCTAATTCATAAGACCATTTTACAATTCTGGCCCAAGTTAGAAGCATAGCCAATATTGTAAAATGTCGATAGTCCATATCCCGGAAATTATAAGAGATAATGCAATTTGGCAGTCGGCAACGTAATTAGCATGCCGAATATTACTTGGAATGTGAATTGGAACGAAATCGCTAATTCATAAGACCATTTTACAATTCTGGCCCAAGTAAGAAGCAGAGCCCATATTGTAAAATGTCGATAGTCCATATCTCGGAAACTATAAGAGATAATGCAATTTGGCAATCGGCAACGTAATTAGCATGCCGAATATTACTTGGAGTGTGAATTGGAACGAAATCGCGAATTCATAAGACCATTTTACAATTCTGGCCCAAGTTGGAAGCAGAGCCAATATTGCAAGATGTCGATAGTCCATATCTTGGAAACTATAAGAGATAATGCATTTTGGCAATCGGAAACGTAATTAGCATGCCGAATATTACTTGGAATGTGAATTGCAGCGAAATCGCTAATTCATAAGACCATTTTACAATTTTGACCCAAGTTAGAAGCAGAGCCAATATTGCAAGATGTTGATAGTCCATATCTCGGAAACTATAAGAGATAATCCAATGTGGCAATCGGCAACGTAATCAGCATGCTGAATATTACTTGGAATGTGAATTACAACGAAATCGCTAATTCATAAGACCATTTTACAATTCTGGCCCAAGTTAGAAGCATAGCCAATATTGTAAAATGTCGATAGTCCATATCTCGGAAACTATAAGAGATAATGCAATCTGCCAATCGGCAACGTAATTAGCATTCCGAATATTACTTGGAAAGTGAATTGGAACGAAATCGCTTATTCATAAGACCATTTTACAATTCTGGCCCAAGTTAGAAGCAGAGCCAATATTGTCAGATTCCGATAGTCCATATCTCGGAAACTATAAGAGATAATGCAATTTTGCAATCGGCAACGTAATTAGCATGCCGAATATTACTTGTAATGTGAATTGGAACGAAATCGCTAATTCATAAGACCATTTTACAATTCTGGCCCAAGTTGGAAGCAGAGCCAATATTGCAAGATGTCGATAGTCCATATCTCGGAAACTATAAGAGATAATGCAATTTGGCAATAGGCAACATAATTTGCATGCCGAATATTACTTGGAATGTGAATTGTAGCGAAATCGCTAATTCATAAGGCCATTTTACAATTCTGGCCCAAGTTAGAAGCAGAGCCAATATTGCAAGATGTTGATAGTCCATATCTCGGAAACTATAAGAGATAATGCAATGTGGCAATCGGCAACGTAATTAGCATGCCGAATATTACTTGGAATGTGAATTACAACGAAATCGCTAATTCATAAGACCATTTTACAATTCTGGCCCAAGTTAGAAGCAGAGCCAATATTGTCAGATGCCGAGAGTCCATATCTCGGACACTATAAGAGATAATGCAATTTGGCAATCGGCAACGTAATTAGCATGCCGAATATTACTTGGAATGTGAATTACAACGAAATGGCTAATTCATAAGACCATTTTACAATTCTGGCCCAAGTTAGAAGCATAGCCAATATTGTAAAATGTCGATAGTATATATCTCGGAAACTATAAGAGATAATGCAATTTGGCAATCGGCAACGTAATTAGCATGCCGAATATTACTTGGAATGTGAACTGGAGCGAAATCGCTAATTCATAAGACCATTTTACAATTTTGACAGAAGTTAGAAGAAGAGCCAATATTGTAAAATGTCAATAGTCCATATCTCGGAAACTATAAGAGATAATGCAATTTGGCAATCGGCAACGTAATTAGCATGCCGAATATTACTTGGAAAGTGAATTGGAGCGAAATCGCTAATTCATAAGACCATTTTACAATTCTGGCCCAAGTTAGAAGCAGAGCCAATATTGCAAGATGTCGATAGTCCATATCTCGGAAACTATAAGAGATAATGCAATTTGGCAATCGGCAACGTAATTAGCATGCCGAATATTACTTGGAATGTGAATTACAACGAAATCGCTAATTCATAAGACCATTTTACAATTCTGGCCCAAGTTAGATGTAGAGCCAATATTGCAAGATGTCGATAGTCCATATCTCGGAAACTATAAGTGATAATGCAATTTGGCAATCGGCAACGTAATTAGCATGCCGAATATTACTTGGAATGTGAATTGGAGCGAAATCGCTAATTCATAAGACCATTTTACAATTCTGGCCCAAGTTAGAAGCAGAGCCAATATTGCAAGATGTCGATAGTCCATATCTCGAAAACTATAAGAGATAATGCAATTTGGCAATCGGCAACGTAATTAGCATGCCGAATATTACTTGGAAAGTGAATTGGAGCGAAATCGCTAATTCATAAGACCATTTTACAATTCTGGCCCAAGTTAGAAGCAGAGCCAATATTGCAAGATGTCGATAGTCCATATCTCGGAAACTATAAGAGATAATGCAATTTGGCAATCGGCAACGTAATAAGCATGCCGAATATTACTTGGAATGTGAATTGGAGCGAAATCGCTAATTCATAAGACCATTTTACAATTCTGGCCCAAGTTAGAAGCAGAGCCAATATTGCAAGATGTCGATAGTCCATATCTCGAAAACTATAAGAGATAATGCAATTTGGCAATCGGCAACGTAATTAGCATGCCGAATATTACTTGGAATGTGAACTGGAGCGAAATCGCTAATTCATAAGACCATTTTACAATTTTGACCCAAGTTAGAAGAAGAGCCAATATTGTAAAATGTCGATAGTCCATATCTCGGAAACTATAAGAGATAATGCAATTTGGCAATCGGCAACGTAATTAGCATGCCGAATATTACTTGGAAAGTGAATTGGAGCGAAATCGCTAATTCATAAGACCATTTTACAATTCTGGCCCAAATTAGAAGCAGAGCCAATATTGCAAGATGTCGATAGTCCATATCTCGGAAACTATAAGAGATAATGCAACTTGGCAATCGGCAACGTAATTAGCATGCCGAATATTACTTGGAATGTGAATTACAACGAAATCGCTAATTCATAAGACCATTTTACAATTCTGGCCCAAGTTAGAAGTAGAGCCAATATTGCAAGATGTCGATAGTCCATATCTCGGAAACTATAAGTGATAATGCAATTTGGCAATCGGCAACGTAATTAGCATGCCGAATATTACTTGGAATGTGAATTGGAGCGAAATCGCTAATTCATAAGACCATTTTACAATTCTGGGACAAGTTAGAAGCAGAGCCAATATTGCAAGATGTCGATAGTCCATATCTCGAAAACTATAAGAGATAATGCAATTTGGCAATCGGCAACGTAATTAGCATGCCGAATATTACTTGGAATGTGAACTGGAGCGAAATCGCTAATTCATAAGACCATTTTACAATTTTGACCCAAGTTAGAAGAAGAGCCAATATTGTAAAATATCGATAGTCCATATCTCGGAAACTATAAGAGATAATGCAATTTGGCAATCGGCAACGTAATTAGCATGCCGAATATTACTTGGAATGTGAATTGGAGCGAAATCGCTAATTCATAAGACCATTTTACAATTCTGGCCCAAGTTAGAAGCAGAGCCAATATTGCAAGATGTCGATAGTCCATATCTCGGAAACTATAAGAGATAATGCAATTTGGCAATCGGCAACGGAATTAGCATGTCGAATATTACTTGGAATGTGAATTACAACGAAATCGCTAATTCATAAGACCATTCTACAATTCTGGCCCAAGTTAGAAGCAGAGCCAATATTGCAAGATGTCGATAGTCCATATCTCGGAAACTATAAGAGATAATGCAATTTGGCAATCGGCAACGTAATTAGCATGCCGAATATTACTTGGAATGTGAATTGGAGCGAAATCGCTAATTCATAAGACCATTTTACAATTCTGGCCCAAGTTAGAAGCAGAGCCAATATTGCAAAATGTCGATAGTCCATATCTCGGAAAATGTAAGAGATAATGCAATTTGGCAATCGGCAACGTAATTAGCATGCCGAATATTGCTTGGAATGTGAATTGGAGCGAAATCGCTAATTCATAAGACCATTTTACAATTCTGGCCCAAGTTAGAAGCAGAGCCAATATTGCAAAATGTCGATAGTCCATATCTCGGAAACTATAAGAGATAATGCAATTTGGCAATCGGCAACGTAATTAGCATGCCGAATATAACTTGGAATGTGAACTGGAGCGAAATCGCTAATTCATAAGACCATTTTACAATTTTGACCCAAGTTAGAAGAAGAGCCAATATTGTAAAATGTCGATAGTCCATATCTCGGAAACTATAAGAGATAATGCAGTTTGGCAATCGGCAACGTAATTAGCATGCCGAATATTACTTGGAAAGTGAATTGGAGCGAAAACACTAATTCATAAGACCATTTTACAATTCTGGCCCAAGTTAGAAGCAGAGCCAATATTGCAAGATGTCGATAGTCCATATCTCGGAAACTATAAGAGATAATGCAATTTGGCAATCGGCAACGTAATAAGCATGCCGAATATTACTTGGAATGTGAATTGGAGCGAAATCGCTAATTCATAAGACCATTTTACAATTCTGGCCCAAGTTAGAAGCAGAGCCAATATTGCAAAATGTCGATAGTCCATATCTCGGAAACTGTAAGAGATAATGCAATTTGGCAATCGGCAACGTAATTAGCATGCCGAATATTACTTGGAATGTGAATTGGAGCGAAATCGCTAATTCATAAGACCATTTTACAATTCTGGCCCAAGTTAGAAGCAGAGCCAATATTGCAAAATGTCGATAGTCCATATCTCGGAAACTATAAGAGATAATGCAATTTGGCAATCGGCAACGTAATTAGCATGCCGAATATAACTTGGAATGTGAACTGGAGCGAAATCGCTAATTCATAAGACCATTTTACAATTTTGACCCAAGTTAGAAGAAGAGCCAATATTGCAAGATGTCGATAGTCCATATCTCGGAAACTATAAGAGATAATGCAATTTGGCAATCGGCAACGTAATAAGCATGCCGAATATTACTTGGAATGTGAATTGGAGCGAAATCGCTAATTCATAAGACCATTTTACAATTCTGGCCCAAGTTAGAAGCAGAGCCAATATTGCAAGATGTCGATAGTCCATATCTCGGAAACTATAAGAGATAATGCAATTTGGCAATCGGCAACGTAATTAGCATGCCGAATATTACTTGGAATGTGAACTGGAGCGAAATCGCTAATTCATAAGACCATTTTACAATTTTGACCCAAGTTAGAAGAAGAGCCAATATTGTAAAATGTCGATAGTCCATATCTCGGAAACTATAAGAGATAATGCAATTTGGCAATCGGCAACGTAATTAGCATGCCGAATATTACTTGGAAAGTGAATTGGAGCGAAATCGCTAATTCATAAGACCATTTTACAATTCTGGTCCAAGTTAGAAGCAGAGCCAATATTGCAAAATGTCGATAGTCCATATCTCGGAAACTGTAAGAGATAATGCAATTTGGCAATCGGCAACGTAATTAGCATGCCGAATATTACTTGGAATGTGAATTGGAGCGAAATCGCTAATTCATAAGACCATTTTACAATTCTCGCCCAAGTTAGAAGCAGAGCCAATATTGCAAAATGTCGATAGTCCATATCTCGGAAACTATAAGAGATAATGCAATTTGGCAATCGGCAACGTAATTAGCATGCCGAATATTACTTGGAATGTGAACTGGAGCGAAATCGCTAATTCATAAGACCATTTTACAATTTTGACCCAAGTTAGAAGAAGAGCCAATATTGTAAAATGTCGATAGTCCATATCTCGGAAACTATAAGAGATAATGCAATTTGGCAATCGGCAACGTAATTAGCATGCCGAATATTACTTGGAAAGTGAATTGGAGCGAAATCGCTAATTCATAAGACCATTTTACAATTCTGGCCCAAGTTAGAAGCAGAGCCAATATTGCAAGATGTCGATAGTCCATATCTCGGAAACTATAAGAGATAATGCAATTTAGCAATCGGCAACGTGATAAGCATGCCGAATATTACTTGGAATGTGAATTGGAGCGAAATCGCTAATTCATAAGACCATTTTACAATTCTGGCCCAAGTTAGAAGCAGAGCCAATATTGCAAGATGTCGATAGTCCATATCTCGGAAACTATAAGAGATAATGCAATTTGGCAATCGGCAACGTAATTAGCATGCCGAATATTACTTGGAATGTGAATTGGAGCGAAATCGCTAATTCATAAGACCATTTTACAATACTGGCCCAAGTTAGAAGCAGAGCCAATATTGCAAGATGTCGATAGTCCATATCTCGGAAACTATAAGAGATAATGCAATTTGGCAATCGGCAACGTAATTAGCATGTCGAATATTACTTGGAATGTGAATTACAACGAAATCGCTAATTCATAAGACCATTCTACAATTCTGGCCCAAGTTAGAAGCAGAGCCAATATTGCAAGATGTCGATAGTCCATATCTCGGAAACTATAAGTGATAATGCAATTTGGCAATCGGCAACGTAATTAGCATGCCGAATATTACTTGGAAAGTGAATTGGAGCGAAATCGCTAATTCATAAGACCATTTTACAATTCTGGCCCAAGTTAGAAGCAGAGCCAATATTGCAAGATGTCGATAGTCCATATCTCGGAAACTATAAGAGATAATGCAATTTGGCAATCGGCAACGTGATAAGCATGCCGAATATAACTTGGAATGTGAATTGGAGCGAAATCGCTAATTCATAAGACCATTTTACAATTCTGGCCCAAGTTAGAAGCAGAGCCAATATAGCAAGATGTCGATAGTCCATATCTCGGAAACTATAAGAGATAATGCAATTTGGCAATCGGCAACGTAATTAGCATGCCGAATATTACTTGGAATGTGAATTGGAGCGAAATCGCTAATTCATAAGACCATTTTACAATACTGGCCCAAGTTAGAAGCAGAGCCAATATTGCAAGATGTCGATAGTCCATATCTCGGAAACTATAAGAGATAATGCAATTTGGCAATCGGCAACGTAATTAGCATGTCGAATATTACTTGGAATGTGAATTACAACGAAATCGCTAATTCATAAGACCATTCTACAATTCTGGCCCAAGTTAGAAGCAGAGCCAATATTGCAAGATGTCGATAGTCCATATCTCGGAAACTATAAGAGATAATGCAATTTGGCAATCGGCAACGTAATTAGCATGCCGAATATTACTTGGAATGTGAATTGGAGCGAAATCGCTAATTCATAAGACCATTTTACAATTCTGGCCCAAGTTAGAAGCAGAGCCAATATTGCAAAATGTCGATAGCCCATATCTCGGAAACTGTAAGAGATAATGCAATTTGGCAATCGGCAACGTAATTAGCATGCCGAATATTACTTGGAATGTGAATTACAACGAAATCGTTAATTCATAAGACCATTTTACAATTCTGGCCCAAGTTAGAAGCAGAGCCAATATTGCAAGATGTCGATAGTCCATATCTCGGAAACTATAAGAGATAATGCAATTTGGCAATCGGCAACGTAATAAGCATGCCGAATATTACTTGGAATGTGAATTGGAGCGAAATCGCTAATTCATAAGACCATTTTACAATTCTGGCCCAAGTTAGAAGCAGAGCCAATATTGCAAGATGTCGATAGTCCATATCTCGGAAACTATAAGAGATAATGCAATTTGGCAATCGGCAACGTAATTAGCATGCCGAATATTACTTGGAATGTGAATTGGAGCGAAATCGCTAATTCATAAGACCATTTTACAATTCTGGCCCAAGTTAGAAGCAGAGCCAATATTGCAAGATGTCGATAGTCCATATCTCGGAAACTATAAGAGATAATGCAATTTGGCAATCGGCAACGTAATTAGCATGTCGAATATTACTTGGAATGTGAATTACAACGAAATCGCTAATTCATAAGACCATTCTACAATTCTGGCCCAAGTTAGAAGCAGAGCCAATATTGCAAGATGTCGATAGTCCATATCTCGGAAACTATAAGAGATAATGCAATTTGGCAATCGGCAACGTAATTAGCATGCCGAATATTACTTGGAATGTGAATTGGAGCGAAATCGCTAATTCATAAGACCATTTTACAATTCTGGCCCAAGTTAGAAGCAGAGCCAATATTGCAAAATGTCGATAGTCCATATCTCGGAAACTGTAAGAGATAATGCAATTTGGCAATCGGCAACGTAATTAGCATGCCGAATATTACTTGGAATGTGAATTGGAGCGAAATCGCTAATTCATAAGACCATTTAACAATTCTGGCC
Source organism: Rhynchophorus ferrugineus (assembly GCF_030347505.1). NCBI lineage: Eukaryota > Metazoa > Arthropoda > Insecta > Coleoptera > Curculionidae > Rhynchophorus > Rhynchophorus ferrugineus. Next base: position 373,492 of record NW_027472691.1, read on the forward strand.
CAAGTTAGAAGCAGAGCCAATATTGCAAAATGTCGATAGTCCATATCTCGGAAACTATAAGAGATAATGCAATTTGGCAATCGGCAACGTAATTAGCATGCCGAATATTACTTGGAATGTGAACTGGAGCGAAATCGCTAATTCATAAGACCATTTTACAATTTTGACCCAAGTTAGAAGAAGAGCCAATATTGTAAAATGTCGATAGTCCATATCTCGGAAACTATAAGAGATAATGCAATTTGGCAATCGGCAACGTAATTAGCATGCCGAATATTACTAGGAAAGTGAATTGGAGCGAAATCGCTAATTCATAAGACCATTTTACAATTCTGGCCCAAGTTAGAAGCAGAGCCAATATTGCAAGATGTCGATAGTCCATATCTCGGAAACTATAAGAGATAATGCAATTTGGCAATCGGCAACGTAATTAGCATGCCGAATATTACTTGGAATGTGAATTACAACGAAATCGCTAATTCATAAGACCATTTTACAATTCTGGCCCAAGTTACAAGTAGAGCCAATATTGCAAGATGTCGATAGTCCATATCTCGGAAACTATAAGTGATAATGCAATTTGGCAATCGGCAACGTAATTAGCATGCCGAATATTACTTGGAATGTGAATTGGAGCGAAATCGCTAATTCATAAGACCATTTTACAATTCTGGCCCAAGTTAGAAGCAGAGCCAATATTGCAAGATGTCGATAGTCCATATCTCGAAAACTATAAGAGATAATGCAATTTGCCAATCGGCAACGTAATTAGCATGCCGAATATTACTTGGAATATGAACTGGAGCGAAATAGCTAATTCATAAGACCATTTTACAATTTTGACCCAAGTTAGAAGAAGAGCCAATATTGTAAAATGTCGATAGTCCATATCTCGGAAACTATAAGAGATAATGCAATTTGGCCATCGGCAGTGTAATTAGCATGCCGAATATTACTTAGAATGTGAATTACAACGAAATCGCTATTTCATAAGACCATTTTACAATTTTGACCCAAGTTAGAAGCAGAGCCAATATTGTAAAATATCGATAGTCCATATCTCGGAAACTATAAGAGATAATGCAATTTGGCAATCGGCAACCTAATTAGCATGCCGAATATTACTTGGAATGTGAATTACAACGAAATCGCTAATTCATAAGGCCATTTTACAATTCTGGCCCAAGTTAGAAGCAGAGCCAATATTGCAAGATGTCGATAGTCCATATCTCGGAAGCTATAAGAGATAATGCAATTTGGCAATCGGCAACGTAATAAGCATGCCGAATATTACTTGGAATGTGAATTGGAGCGAAATCGCTAATTCATAAGACCATTTTACAATTCTGGCCCAAGTTAGAAGCAGAGCCAATATTGCAAGATGTCGATAGTCCATATCTCGGAAACTATAAGAGATAATGCAATTTGGCAATCGGCAACGTAATTAGCATGTCGAATATTATTTGGAATGTGAATTACAACGAAATCGCTAATTCATAAGACCATTCTACAATTCTGGCCCAAGTTAGAAGCAGAGCCAATATTGCAAGATGTCGATAGTCCATATCTCGGAAACTATAAGAGATAATGCAATTTGGCAATCGGCAACGTAATTAGCGTGCCGAATATTACTTGGAATGTGAATTACAACGAAATCGCTAATTCATAAGACCATTTTACAATTCTGGCCCAAGTTAGAAGCAGAGCCAATATTGCAAGATGTCGATAGTCCATATCTCGGAAACTATAAGAGATAATACAATTTGGCAATCGGCAACGTAATTAGCATGCCGAATATTACTTGGAATGTGAATTACAACGAAATCGCTAATTCATAAGACCATATTACAATTCTGGCCCAAGTTAGAAGAAGAGCCAATATTGTAAAATGTCGATAGTCCATATCTCGGAAACTATAAGAGATAATGCAGTTTGGCAATCGGCAACGTAATTAGCATGCCGAATATTGCTTGGAATGTGAACTGGAGCGAAATCGCTAATTCATAAGACCATTTTACAATTTTGACCCAAGTTAGAAGAAGAGCCAATATTGTAAAATGTCGATAGTCCATATCTCGGAAACTATAAGAGATAATGCAATTTGGCCATCGGCAGTGTAATTAGCATGCCGAATATTACTTGGAATGTGAATTACAAGGAAATCGCAAATTCATAAGAACATTTTACAATTCTGGCTCAAGTTAGAAGCAGAGCCTATATTGCAAGATGTCGATAGTCCATATCTCGGAAACTATAAGAGATAATGCAATCTGGCAATCGGCAACGTAATTAGCATGCCGAATATTACTTGGAATGTGAACTGGAGCGAAATCGCTAATTCATAAGACCATTTTACAATTTTGACCCAAGTTAGAAGAAGAGCCAATATTGTAAAATGTCAATAGTCCATATCTCGGAAACTATAAGAGATAATGCAATTTGGCAATCGGCAACGTAATTAGCATGCCGAATATTACTTGGAAAGTGAATTGGAGCGAAATCGCTAATTCATAAGGCCATTTTACAATTCTGGCCCAAGTTAGAAGCAGAGCCAATATTGCAAGATGTCGATAGTCCATATCTCGGAAACTATAAGAGATAATGCAATTTGGCAATCGGCAACGTAATTAGCATGCCGAATATTACTTGGAATGTGAATTACAACGAAATCGCTAATTCATAAGACCATTTTACAATTCTGGCCCAAGTTAGATGTAGAGCCAATATTGCAAGATGTCGATAGTCCATATCTCGGAAACTATAAGTGATAATGCAATTTGGCAATCGGCAACGTAATTAGCATGCCGAATATTACTTGGAATGTGAATTGGAGCGAAATCGCTAATTCATAAGACCATTTTACAATTCTGGCCCAAGTTAGAAGCAGAGCCAATATTGCAAGATGTCGATAGTCCATATCTCGAAAACTATAAGAGATAATGCAATTTGGCAATCGGCAACGTAATTAGCATGCCGAATATTACTTGGAAAGTGAATTGGAGCGAAATCGCTAATTCATAAGACCATTTTACAATTCTGGCCCAAGTTAGAAGCAGAGCCAATATTGCAAGATGTCGATAGTCCATATCTCGGAAACTATAAGAGATAATGCAATTTGGCAATCGGCAACGTAATAAGCATGCCGAATATTACTTGGAATGTGAACTGGAGCGAAATCGCTAATTCATAAGACCATTTTACAATTTTGACCCAAGTTAGAAGAAGAGCCAATATTGTAAAATGTCGATAGTCCATATCTCGGAAACTATAAGAGATAATGCAATTTGGCAATCGGCAACGTAATTAGCATGCCGAATATTACTTGGAAAGTGAATTGGAGCGAAATCGCTAATTCATAAGACCATTTTACAATTCTGGCCCAAATTAGAAGCAGAGCCAATATTGCAAGATGTCGATAGTCCATATCTCGGAAACTATAAGAGATAATGCAATTTGGCAATCGGCAACGTAATTAGCATGCCGAATATTACTTGGAATGTGAATTACAACGAAATCGCTAATTCATAAGACCATTTTACAATTCTGGCCCAAGTTAGAAGTAGAGCCAATATTGCAAGATGTCGATAGTCCATATCTCGGAAACTATAAGTGATAATGCAATTTGGCAATCGGCAACGTAATTAGCATGCCGAATATTACTTGGAATGTGAATTGGAGCGAAATCGCTAATTCATAAGACCATTTTACAATTCTGGGACAAGTTAGAAGCAGAGCCAATATTGCAAGATGTCGATAGTCCATATCTCGAAAACTATAAGAGATAATGCAATTTGGCAATCGGCAACGTAATTAGCATGCCGAATATTACTTGGAATGTGAACTGGAGCGAAATCGCTAATTCATAAGACCATTTTACAATTTTGACCCAAGTTAGAAGAAGAGCCAATATTGTAAAATATCGATAGTCCATATCTCGGAAACTATAAGAGATAATGCAATTTGGCAATCGGCAACGTAATTAGCATGCCGAATATTACTTGGAATGTGAATTGGAGCGAAATCGCTAATTCATAAGACCATTTTACAATTCTGGCCCAAGTTAGAAGCAGAGCCAATATTGCAAGATGTCGATAGACCATATCTCGGAAACTATAAGAGATAATGCAATTTGGCAATCGGCAACGGAATTAGCATGTCGAATATTACTTGGAATGTGAATTACAACGAAATCGCTAATTCATAAGACCATTCTACAATTCTGGCCCAAGTTAGAAGCAGAGCCAATATTGCAAGATGTCGATAGTCCATATCTCGGAAACTATAAGAGATAATGCAATTTGGCAATCGGCAACGTAATTAGCATGCCGAATATTACTTGGAATGTGAATTGGAGCGAAATCGCTAATTCATAAGACCATTTTACAATTCTGGCCCAAGTTAGAAGCAGAGCCAATATTGCAAAATGTCGATAGTCCATATCTCGGAAAATGTAAGAGATAATGCAATTTGGCAATCGGCAACGTAATTAGCATGCCGAATATTACTTGGAATGTGAATTGGAGCGAAATCGCTAATTCATAAGACCATTTTACAATTCTGGCCCAAGTTAGAAGCAGAGCCAATATTGCAAAATGTCGATAGTCCATATCTCGGAAACTATAAGAGATAATGCAATTTGGCAATCGGCAACGTAATTAGCATGCCGAATATAACTTGGAATGTGAACTGGAGCGAAATCGCTAATTCATAAGACCATTTTACAATTTTGACCCAAGTTAGAAGAAGAGCCAATATTGTAAAATGTCGATAGTCCATATCTCGGAAACTATAAGAGATAATGCAGTTTGGCAATCGGCAACGTAATTAGCATGCCGAATATTACTTGGAAAGTGAATTGGAGCGAAATCGCTAATTCATAAGACCATTTTACAATTCTGGCCCAAGTTAGAAGCAGAGCCAATATTGCAAGATGTCGATAGTCCATATCTCGGAAACTATAAGAGATAATGCAATTTGGCAATCGGCAACGTAATAAGCATGCCGAATATTACTTGGAATGTGAATTGGAGCGAAATCGCTAATTCATAAGACCATTTTACAATTCTGGCAAAAGTTAGAAGCAGAGCCAATATTGCAAAATGTCGATAGTCCATATCTCGGAAACTATAAGAGATAATGCAATTTGGCAATCGGCAACGTAATTAGCATGCCGAATATAACTTGGAATGTGAACTGGAGCGAAATCGCTAATTCATAAGACCATTTTACAATTTTGACCCAAGTTAGAAGAAGAGCCAATATTGTAAAATGTCGATAGTCCATATCTCGGAAACTATAAGAGATAATGCAATTTGGCCATCGGCAGTGTAATTAGCATGCCGAATATTACTTGGAATGTGAATTACAAGGAAATCGCAAATTCATAAGAACATTTTACAATTCTGGCTCAAGTTAGAAGCAGAGCCTATATTGCAAGATGTCGATAGTCCATATCTCGGAAACTATAAGAGATAATGCAATCTGGCAATCGGCAACGTAATTAGCATGCCGAATATTACTTGGAATGTGAACTGGAGCGAAATCGCTAATTCATAAGACCATTTTACAATTTTGACCCAAGTTAGAAGAAGAGCCAATATTGTAAAATGTCAATAGTCCATATCTCGGAAACTATAAGAGATAATGCAATTTGGCAATCGGCAACGTAATTAGCATGCCGAATATTACTTGGAAAGTGAATTGGAGCGAAATCGCTAATTCATAAGGCCATTTTACAATTCTGGCCCAAGTTAGAAGCAGAGCCAATATTGCAAGATGTCGATAGTCCATATCTCGGAAACTATAAGAGATAATGCAATTTGGCAATCGGCAACGTAATTAGCATGCCGAATATTACTTGGAATGTGAATTACAACGAAATCGCTAATTCATAAGACCATTTTACAATTCTGGCCCAAGTTAGATGTAGAGCCAATATTGCAAGATGTCGATAGTCCATATCTCGGAAACTATAAGTGATAATGCAATTTGGCAATCGGCAACGTAATTAGCATGCCGAATATTACTTGGAATGTGAATTGGAGCGAAATCGCTAATTCATAAGACCATTTTACAATTCTGGCCCAAGTTAGAAGCAGAGCCAATATTGCAAGATGTCGATAGTCCATATCTCGAAAACTATAAGAGATAATGCAATTTGGCAATCGGCAACGTAATTAGCATGCCGAATATTACTTGGAATGTGAATTACAACGAAATCGCTAATTCATAAGACCATTTTACAATTCTGGCCCAAGTTAGATGTAGAGCCAATATTGCAAGATGTCGATAGTCCATATCTCGGAAACTATAAGTGATAATGCAATTTGGCAATCGGCAACGTAATTAGCATGCCGAATATTACTTGGAATGTGAATTGGAGCGAAATCGCTAATTCATAAGACCATTTTACAATTCTGGCCCAAGTTAGAAGCAGAGCCAATATTGCAAGATGTCGATAGTCCATATCTCGAAAACTATAAGAGATAATGCAATTTGGCAATCGGCAACGTAATTAGCATGCCGAATATTACTTGGAATGTGAATTACAACGAAATCGCTAATTCATAAGACCATTTTACAATTCTGGCCCAAGTTAGATGTAGAGCCAATATTGCAAGATGTCGATAGTCCATATCTCGGAAACTATAAGAGATAATGCAATTTGGCAATCGGCAACGTAATTAGCATGCCGAATATTACTTGGAATGTGAATTGGAGCGAAATCGCTAATTCATAAGACCATTTTACAATTCTGGCCCAAGTTAGAAGCAGAGCCAATATTGCAAAATGTCGATAGTCCATATCTCGGAAAATGTAAGAGATAATGCAATTTGGCAATCGGCAACGTAATTAGCATGCCGAATATTACTTGGAATGTGAATTGGAGCGAAATCGCTAATTCATAAGACCATTTTACAATTCTGGCCCAAGTTAGAAGCAGAGCCAATATTGCAAAATGTCGATAGTCCATATCTCGGAAACTATAAGAGATAATGCAATTTGGCAATCGGCAACGTAATTAGCATGCCGAATATAACTTGGAATGCGAACTGGAGCGAAATCGCTAATTCATAAGACCATTTTACAATTTTGACCCAAGTTAGAAGAAGAGCCAATATTGTAAAATGTCGATAGTCCATATCTCGGAAACTATAAGAGATAATGCAGTTTGGCAATCGGCAACGTAATTAGCATGCCGAATATTACTTGGAAAGTGAATTGGAGCGAAATCGCTAATTCATAAGACCATTTTACAATTCTGGCCCAAGTTAGAAGCAGAGCCAATATTGCAAGATGTCGATAGTCCATATCTCGGAAACTATAAGAGATAATGCAATTTGGCAATCGGCAACGTAATAAGCATGCCGAATATTACTTGGAATGTGAATTGGAGCGAAATCGCTAATTCATAAGACCATTTTACAATTCTGGCAAAAGTTAGAAGCAGAGCCAATATTGCAAAATGTCGATAGTCCATATCTCGGAAACTGTAAGAGATAATGCAATTTGGCAATCGGCAACGTAATTAGCATGCCGAATATTACTTGGAATGTGAATTGGAGCGAAATCGCTAATTCATAAGACCATTTTACAATTCTGGCCCAAGTTAGAAGCAGAGCCAATATTGCAAAATGTCGATAGTCCATATCTCGGAAACTATAAGAGATAATGCAATTTGGCAATCGGCAACGTAATTAGCATGCCGAATATAACTTGGAATGTGAACTGGAGCGAAATCGCTAATTCATAAGACCATTTTACAATTTTGACCCAAGTTAGAAGAAGAGCCAATATTGTAAAATGTCGATAGTCCATATCTCGGAAACTATAAGAGATAATGCAGTTTGGCAATCGGCAACGTAATTAGCATGCCGAATATTACTTGGAAAGTGAATTGGAGCGAAATCGCTAATTCATAAGACCATTTTACAATTCTGGCCCAAGTTAGAAGCAGAGCCATTATTGCAAGATGTCGATAGTCCATATCTCGGAAACTATAAGAGATAATGCAGTTTGGCAATCGGCAACGTAATTAGCATGCCGAATATTACTTGGAAAGTGAATTGGAGCGAAATCGCTAATTCATAAGACCATTTTACAATTCTGGCCCAAGTTAGAAGCAGAGCCAATATTGCAAGATGTCGATAGTCCATATCTCGGAAACTATAAGAGATAATGCAATTTGGCAATCGGCAACGTAATAAGCATGCCGAATATTACTTGGAATGTGAATTGGAGCGAAATCGCTAATTCATAAGACCATTTTACAATTCTGGCCCAAGTTAGAAGCAGAGCCAATATTGCAAGATGTCGATAGTCCATATCTCGGAAACTATAAGAGATAATGCAATTTGGCAATCGGCAACGTAATTAGCATGCCGAATATTACTTGGAATGTGAACTGGAGCGAAATCGCTAATTCATAAGACCATTTTACAATTTTGACCCAAGTTAGAAGAAGAGCCAATATTGTAAAATGTCGATAGTCCATATCTCGGAAACTATAAGAGATAATGCAATTTGGCAATCGGCAACGTAATTAGCATGCCGAATATTACTTGGAAAGTGAATTGGAGCGAAATCGCTAATTCATAAGACCATTTTACAATTCTGGTCCAAGTTAGAAGCAGAGCCAATATTGCAAAATGTCGATAGTCCATAGCTCGGAAACTGTAAGAGATAATGCAATTTGGCAATCGGCAACGTAATTAGCATGCCGAATATTACTTGGAATGTGAATTGGAGCGAAATCGCTAATTCATAAGACCATTTTACAATTCTCGCCCAAGTTAGAAGCAGAGCCAATATTGCAAAATGTCGATAGTCCATATCTCGGAAACTATAAGAGATAATGCAATTTGGCAATCGGCAACGTAATTAGCATGCCGAATATTACTTGGAATGTGAACTGGAGCGAAATCGCTAATTCATAAGACCATTTTACAATTTTGACCCAAGTTAGAAGAAGAGCCAATATTGTAAAATGTCGATAGTCCATATCTCGGAAACTATAAGAGATAATGCAATTTGGCAATCGGCAACGTAATTAGCATGCCGAATATTACTTGGAAAGTGAATTGGAGCGAAATCGCTAATTCATAAGACCATTTTACAATTCTGGCCCAAGTTAGAAGCAGAGCCAATATTGCAAGATGTCGATAGTCCATATCTCGGAAACTATAAGAGATAATGCAATTTGGCAATCGGCAACGTGATAAGCATGCCGAATATTACTTGGAATGTGAATTGGAGCGAAATCGCTAATTCATAAGACCATTTTACAATTCTGGCCCAAGTTAGAAGCAGAGCCAATATTGCAAGATGTCGATAGTCCATATCTCGGAAACTATAAGAGATAATGCAATTTGGCAATCGGCAACGTAATTAGCATGCCGAATATTACTTGGAATGTGAATTGGAGCGAAATCGCTAATTCATAAGACCATTTTACAATACTGGCCCAAGTTAGAAGCAGAGCCAATATTGCAAGATGTCGATAGTCCATATCTCGGAAACTATAAGAGATAATGCAATTTGGCAATCGGCAACGTAATTAGCATGTCGAATATTACTTGGAATGTGAATTACAACGAAATCGCTAATTCATAAGACCATTCTACAATTCTGGCCCAAGTTAGAAGCAGAGCCAATATTGCAAGATGTCGATAGTCCATATCTCGGAAACTATAAGTGATAATGCAATTTGGCAATCGGCAACGTAATTAGCATGCCGAATATTACTTGGAAAGTGAATTGGAGCGAAATCGCTAATTCATAAGACCATTTTACAATTCTGGCCCAAGTTAGAAGCAGAGCCAATATTGCAAGATGTCGATAGTCCATATCTCGGAAACTATAAGAGATAATGCAATTTGGCAATCGGCAACGTGATAAGCATGCCGAATATAACTTGGAATGTGAATTGGAGCGAAATCGCTAATTCATAAGACCATTTTACAATTCTGGCCCAAGTTAGAAGCAGAGCCAATATTGCAAGATGTCGATAGTCCATATCTCGGAAACTATAAGAGATAATGCAATTTGGCAATCGGCAACGTAATTAGCATGCCGAATATTACTTGGAATGTGAATTGGAGCGAAATCGCTAATTCATAAGACCATTTTACAATACTGGCCCAAGTTAGAAGCAGAGCCAATATTGCAAGATGTCGATAGTCCATATCTCGGAAACTATAAGAGATAATGCAATTTGGCAATCGGCAACGTAATTAGCATGTCGAATATTACTTGGAATGTGAATTACAACGAAATCGCTAATTCATAAGACCATTCTACAATTCTGGCCCAAGTTAGAAGCAGAGCCAATATTGCAAGATGTCGATAGTCCATATCTCGGAAACTATAAGAGATAATGCAATTTGGCAATCGGCAACGTAATTAGCATGCCGAATATTACTTGGAATGTGAATTGGAGCGAAATCGCTAATTCATAAGACCATTTTACAATTCTGGCCCAAGTTAGAAGCAGAGCCAATATTGCAAAATGTCGATAGCCCATATCTCGGAAACTGTAAGAGATAATGCAATTTGGCAATCGGCAACGTAATTAGCATGCCGAATATTACTTGGAATGTGAATTACAACGAAATCGTTAATTCATAAGACCATTTTACAATTCTGGCCCAAGTTAGAAGCAGAGCCAATATTGCAAGATGTCGATAGTCCATATCTCGGAAACTATAAGAGATAATGCAATTTGGCAATCGGCAACGTAATAAGCATGCCGAATATTACTTGGAATGTGAATTGGAGCGAAATCGCTAATTCATAAGACCATTTTACAATTCTGGCCCAAGTTAGAAGCAGAGCCAATATTGCAAGATGTCGATAGTCCATATCTCGGAAACTATAAGAGATAATGCAATTTGGCAATCGGCAACGTAATTAGCATGCCGAATATTACTTGGAATGTGAATTGGAGCGAAATCGCTAATTCATAAGACCATTTTACAATTCTGGCCCAAGTTAGAAGCAGAGCCAATATTGCAAGATGTCGATAGTCCATATCTCGGAAACTATAAGAGATAATGCAATTTGGCAATCGGCAACGTAATTAGCATGCCGAATATTACTTGGAATGTGAATTGGAGCGAAATCGCTAATTCATAAGACCATTTAACAATTCTGGCCCAAGTTAGAAGCAGAGCCAATATTGCAAAATGTCGATAGTCCATATCTCGGAAACTATAAGAGATAATGCAATTTGGCAATCGGCAACGTAATTAGCATGCCGAATATTACTTGGAATGTGAACTGGAGCGAAATCGCTAATTCATAAGACCATTTTACAATTTTGACCCAAGTTAGAAGAAGAGCCAATATTGTAAAATGTCGATAGTCCATATCTCGGAAACTATAAGAGATAATGCAATTTGGCAATCGGCAACGTAATTAGCATGCCGAATATTACTTGGAAAGTGAATTGGAGCGAAATCGCTAATTCATAAGACCATTTTACAATTCTGGCCCAAGTTAGAAGCAGAGCCAATATTGCAAGATGTCGATAGTCCATATCTCGGAAACTATAAGAGATAATGCAATTTGGCAATCGGCAACGTAATTAGCATGCCGAATATTACTTGGAATGTGAATTACAACGAAATCGCTAATTCATAAGACCATTTTACAATTCTGGCCCAAGTTACAAGTAGAGCCAATATTGCAAGATGTCGATAGTCCATATCTCGGAAACTATAAGTGATAATGCAATTTGGCAATCGGCAACGTAATTAGCATGCCGAATATTACTTGGAATGTGAATTGGAGCGAAATCGCTAATTCATAAGACCATTTTACAATTCTGGCCCAAGTTAGAAGCAGAGCCAATATTGCAAGATGTCGATAGTCCATATCTCGAAAACTATAAGAGATAATGCAATTTGCCAATCGGCAACGTAATTAGCATGCCGAATATTACTTGGAATGTGAACTGGAGCGAAATAGCTAATTCATAAGATCATTTTACAATTTTGACCCAAGTTAGAAGAAGAGCCAATATTGTAAAATGTCGATAGTCCATATCTCGGAAACTATAAGAGATAATGCAATTTGGCCATCGGCAGTGTAATTAGCATGCCGAATATTACTTAGAATGTGAATTACAACGAAGTCGCTATTTCATAAGACCATTTTACAATTTTGACCCAAGTTAGAAGCAGAGCCAATATTGTAAAATATCGATAGTCCATATCTCGGAAACTATAAGAGATAATGCAATTTGGCAATCGGCAACCTAATTAGCATGCCGAATATTACTTGGAATGTGAATTACAACGAAATCGCTAATTCATAAGACCATTTTACAATTCTGGCCCAAGTTAGAAGCAGAGCCAATATTGCAAGATGTCGATAGTCCATATCTCGGAAACTATAAGAGATAATGCAATTTGGCAATCGGCAACGTAATAAGCATGCCGAATATTACTTGGAATGTGAATTGGAGCGAAATCGCTAATTCATAAGACCATTTTACAATTCTGGCCCAAGTTAGAAGCAGAGCCAATATTGCAAGATGTCGATAGTCCATATCTCGGAAACTATAAGAAATAATGCAATTTGGCAATCGGCAACGTAATTAGCATGTCGAATATTATTTGGAATGTGAATTACAACGAAATCGCTAATTCATAAGACCATTCTACAATTCTGGCCCAAGTTAGAAGCAGAGCCAATATTGCAAGATGTCGATAGTCCATATCTCGGAAACTATAAGAGATAATGCAATTTGGCAATCGGCAACGTAATTAGCATGCCGAATATTACTTGGAATGTGAATTACAACGAAATCGCTAATTCATAAGACCATTTTACAATTCTGGCCCAAGTTAGAAGCAGAGCCAATATTGCAAGATGTCGATAGTCCATATCTCGGAAACTATAAGAGATAATACAATTTGGCAATCGGCAACGTAATTAGCATGCCGAATATTACTTGGAATGTGAATTACAACGAAATCGCTAATTCATAAGACCATATTACAATTCTGGCCCAAGTTAGAAGCAGAGCCAATATTGCCAGATGTCGATAGTCCATATCTCGGAAACTATAAGAGATAATGCAATTTGGCAATCGGAAACGTAATTAGCATGCCGAATATTACTTGGAATGTGAATTACAACGAAATCGCTAATTCATAAGACCATTTTACAATTCTGGCCCAAGTTAGAAGCAGAGCCAATATTGCAAGATGTCGATAGTCCATATCTCGGAAACTATAAGAGATAATACAATTTGGCAATCGGCAACGTAATTAGCATGCCGAATATTACTTGGAATGTGAATTACAACGAAATCGCTAATTCATAAGACCATATTACAATTCTGGCCCAAGTTAGAAGCAGAGCCAATATTGCCAGATGTCGATAGTCCATATCTCGGAAACTATAAGAGATAATGCAATTTGGCAATCGGAAACGTAATTAGCATGCCGAATATTACTTGGAATGTGAATTACAACGAAATCGCTAATTCATAAGACCATTTTACAATTCTGGCCCAAGTTAGAAGCAGAGCCAATATTGCAAGATGTCGATAGTCCATATCTCGAAAACTATAAAAGATAATGTAATTTGGCAATCGGCAACGTAATTAGCATGCCGAATATTACTTGGAATGTGAATTACAACGAAATATCTAATTCATAAGACCATTTTACAATTCTGGCCCAAGTTAGAAGCAGAGCCAATATTGCAAGATGTCGATAGTCCATATCTCGGATACTATAAGAGATAATGCAATTTGGCAATCGGCAACGTAATTAGCATGCCGAATATTGCTTGGAATGTGAACTGGAGCGAAATCGCTAATTCATAAGACCATTTTACAATTTTGACCCAAGTTAGAAGAAGAGCCAATATTGTAAAATGTCGATAGTCCATATCTCGGAAACTATAAGAGATAATGCAATTTGGCCATCGGCAGTGTAATTAGCATGCCGAATATTACTTGGAATGTGAATTACAAGGAAATCGCAAATTCATAAGAACATTTTACAATTCTGGCTCAAGTTAGAAGCAGAGCCTATATTGCAAGATGTCGATAGTCCATATCTCGGAAACTATAAGAGATAATGCAATCTGGCAATCGGCAACGTAATTAGCATGCCGAATATTACTTGGAATGTGAATTACAACGAAATCGCTAATTCATGAGACCATTTTACAATTCTGGCCCAAGTTAGAAGAAGAGCCAATATTGTAAAATGTCGATAGTCCATATCTCGGAAACTATAAGAGATAATGCAATTTGGCCATCGGCAGTGTAATTAGCATGCCGAATATTACTTGGAATGTGAATTACAACGAAATCGCAAATTCATAAGGCCATTTTACAATTCTGGCTCAAGTTAGAAGCAGAGCCAATATTGCAAGATGTCGATAGTCCATATCTCGGAAACTATAAGAGATAATGCAATCTGGCAATCGGCAACGTAATTAGCATGCCGAATATTACTTGGAATGTGAATTACAACGAAATCGCTAATTCATGAGACCATTTTACAATTCTGGCCCAAGTTAGAAGAAGAGCCAATATTGTCAAATGTCGATAGTCCATATCTCGGAAACTATAAGAGATAATGCAATTTGGCAATCGGCAACGTAATTAGCATGCCGAATATTACTTGGAATGTGAATTACAATGAAATCGCTAATTCATAAGACCATTTTACAATTCTGGCCCAAGTTAGAAGCAGAGCCAATATTGCAAGATGTCGATAGTCCATATCTCGGAAACTATAAGAGATAATGCAATTTGGCAATCGGCAACGTAATTAGCATGCTGAATATTACTTGGAATGTGAATTACAACGATATCGCTAATTCATAAGACCATTTTACAATTCTGGCCCAAGTTAGAAGCAGAGCCAATATTGCAAGATGTCGATAGTCCATATCTCGGAAACTATAAGAGATAATGCAATTTGGCAATCGGCAACGTAATTAGCATGCCGAATACTGCTTGGAATGTGAATTGGAGCGAAATCGCTAATTCATAAAACCATTTTACAATTCTGGCCCAAGTTAGAAGCAGAGCCAATATTGCAAGATGTCGATAGTCCATATCTCGGAAACTATAAGAGATAATGCAATTTGGCAATCGGCAACGTAATTAGCATGCCGAATACCGCTTGGAATATGAATTGGAGCGAAATCGCTAATTCATAAAACCATTTTACAATTCTGGCCCAAGTTAGAAGCAGAGCCAATATTGCAAGATGTCGATAGTCCATATCTCGGAAACTATAAGAGATGATGCAATTTGGCAATCGGCAACGTAATTAGCATGCCGAATATTACTTGGAATGTGAATTGGAGCGAAATCGCTAATTCATAAGACCATTTTACAATTCTGGCCCAAGTTAGAAGCAGAGCCAATATTGTAAGATGTCGATAGTCCATATCTCGGAAACTATAAGAGATAATGCAATTTGGCAATCGGCAACGTAATTAGCATGCCGAATATTACTTGGAAAGTGAACAGGAGCGAAATCGCTAATTCATAAGACCATTTTACAATTTTGACCCAAGTTAGAAGAAGAGCCAATATTGTAAAATGTCGATAGTCCATATCTCGGAAACTATAAGAGATAATACAATTTGGCCATCGGCAGTGTAATTAGCATGCCGAATATTACTTGGAATGTGAATTACAACGACATCGCAAATTCATAAGACCATTTTACAATTCTGTCTCAAGTTAGAAGCAGAGCCAATATTGCAAGATGTCGATAGTCCATATCTCGGAAACTATAAGAGATAATGCAATTTGGCAATCGGCAACGTAATTAGCATGCCGAATATTACTTGGAATGTGAATTGGAGCGAAATCGCTAATTCATAAGACCATTTTACAATTCAGGCCCAAGTTAGAAGCAGAGCCAATATTGCAAGATGTCGATAGTCCATATCTCGGAAACTATAAGAGATAATGCAATTTGGCAATCGGCAACGTAATTAGCATGCCGAATATTACTTGGAATGTGAATTACAATGAAATCGCTAATTCATAAGACCATTTTACATTTCTGGCCCAAGTTAGAAGCAGAGCCAATATTGCAAGATGTCGATAGTCCATATCTCGGAAACTATAAGAGATAATGCAATTTGGCAATCGGCAACGTAATTAGCATGCTGAATATTACTTGGAATGTGAATTACAACGATATCGCTAATTCATAAGACCATTTTACAATTCTGGCCCAAGTTAGAAGCAGAGCCAATATTGCAAGATGTCGATAGTCCATATCTCGGAAACTATAAGAGATAATGCAATTTGGCAATCGGCAACGTAATTAGCATGCCGAATACTGCTTGGAATGTGAATTGGAGCGAAATCGCTAATTCATAAAACCATTTTACAATTCTGGCCCAAGTTAGAAGCAGAGCCAATATTGCAAGATGTCGATAGTCCATATCTCGGAAACTATAAGAGATAATGCAATTTGGCAATCGGCAACGTAATTAGCATGCCGAATACTGCTTGGAATATGAATTGGAGCGAAATCGCTAATTCATAAAACCATTTTACAATTCTGGCCCAAGTTAGAAGCAGAGCCAATATTGCAAGATGTCGATAGTCCATATCTCGGAAACTATAAGAGATGATGCAATTTGGCAATCGGCAACGTAATTAGCATGCCGAATATTACTTGGAATGTGAATTGGAGCGAAATCGCTAATTCATAAGACCATTTTACAATTCTGGCCCAAGTTAGAAGCAGAGCCAATATTGTAAGATGTCGATAGTCCATATCTCGGAAACTATAAGAGATAATGCAATTTGGCAATCGGCAACGTAATTAGCATGCCGAATATTAGTTGGAAAGTGAACAGGAGCGAAATCGCTAATTCATAAGACCATTTTACAATTTTGACCCAAGTTAGAAGAAGAGCCAATATTGTAAAATGTCGATAGTCCATATCTCGGAAACTATAAGAGATAATGCAATTTGGCCATCGGCAGTGTAATTAGCATACCGAATATTACTTGGAATGTGAATTACAACGACATCGCAAATTCATAAGACCATTTTACAATTCTGTCTCAAGTTAGAAGCAGAGCCAATATTGCAAGATGTCGATAGTCCATATCTCGGAAACTATAAGAGATAATGCAATCTGGCAATCGGCAACGTAATTAGCATGCCGAATATTACTTGGAATGTTAATTGGAGCGAAATTGCTAATTCATAAGACCATTTTACAATTTTGATCCAAGTTAGAAGCAGAGCCAATATTGTAAAATGTCGATAGTCCATATCTCGGAAACTATAAGAGATAATGCAATTTGGTAATCGGCAACGTAATTAGCATGCCGAATATTACTTGGAATGTGAATTGGAGCGAAATCGCTAATTCATAAGACCATTTTACAATTCAGGCCCAAGTTAGAAGAAGAGCCAATATTGCAAGATGTCGATAGTCCATATCTCGGAAACTATAAGAGATAATGCAATTTGGCAATCGGCAACGTAATTAGCATGTCGAATATTACTTGGAATGTGAATTACAACGAAATCGCTAATTCATAAGACCATTTTACAATTCTGGCCCAAGTTAGAAGCAGAGCCAATATTGCAAGATGTCGATAGTCCATATCTCGGAAACTATAAGAGATAATGCAATTTGGCAATCGGCAACGTAATTAGCATGCCGAATATTACTTGGAATGTGAATTACAACGAAATCGCTAATTCATAAGACCATTTTACAATTCTGGCCCAAGTTAGAAGCAGAGCCAATATTGCAAGATGTCGATAGTCCATATCTCGGAAACTATAAGAGATAATGCAATTTGGCAATCGGCAACGTAATTAGCATGCCGAATATTACTAGGAATGTGAATTACAACGAAATCGCTAATTCATAAGACCATTTTACAATTCTGGCCCAAGTTAGAAGCAGAGCCAATATTGCAAGATGTCGATAGTCCATATCTCGGAAACTATAAGAGACAATGCAATTTGGCAATCGGCAACGTAATTAGCATGCCGAATATTACTAGGAATGTGAATTACAACGAAATCGCTAATTCATAAGACCATTTTACAATTCTGGCCCAAGTTAGAAGCAGAGCCAATATTGCAAGATGTCGATAGTTCATATCTCGGAAACTATAAGAGATAATGCAATTTGGCAATCGGCAACGTAATTAGCATGCCGAATATTACTAGGAATGTGAATTACAACGAAATCGCTAATTCATAAGACCATTTTACAATTCTGGCCCAAGTTAGAAGCAGAGCCAATATTGCAAGATGTCGATAGTCCATATCTCGGAAACTATAAGAGATAATGCAATTTGGCAATCGGCAACGTAATTAGCATGCCGAATATTACTTGGAATGTGAATTGGAGCGAAATCGCTAATTCATAAGACCATTTTACAATTCTGGCCCAAGTTAGAAGCAGAGCCAATATTGCAAAATGTCGATAGTCCATATCTCGGAAACTATAAGAGATAATGCAATTTGGCAATCTGCAACGTAATTAGCATGCCGAATATTACTTGGAATGTGAAATGGAGCGAAATCGCTAATTCAAAAGACCATTTTACAATTTTGACCCAAGTTAGAAGAAGAGCCAATATTGTAAAATGTCGATAGTCCATATCTCGGAAACTATAAGAGATAATGCAATTTGGCAATCGGCAACGTAATTAGCATGCCGAATATTACTTGGAAAGTGAATTGGAGCGAAATCGCTAATTCATAAGACCATTTTACAATTCTGGCCCAAGTTAGAAGCAGAGCCAATATTGCAAGATGTCGATAGTCCATATCTCGGAAACTATAAGAGATAATGCAATTTGGCAATCGGCAACGTAATTAGCATGCCGAATATTACTTGGAATGTGAATTACAACGAAATCGCTAATTCATAAGACCATTTTACAATTCTGGCCCAAGCTAGAAGTAGAGCCAATATTGCAAGATGTCGATAGTCCATATCTCGGAAACTATAAGTGATAATGCAATTTGGCAATCGGCAACGTAATTAGCATGCCTAATATTACTTGGAATGTGAATTGGAGCGAAATCGCTAATTCATAAGACCATTTTACAATTCTGGCCCAAGTTAGAAGCAGAGCCAATATTGCAAGATGTCGATAGTCCATATCTCGAAAACTATAAGAGATAATGCAATTTGGCAATCGACAACGTAATTAGCATGCCGAATATTACTTGGAATGTGAACTGGAGCGAAATCGCTAATTCATAAGACCATTTTACAATTTTGACCCAAGTTAGAAGAAGAGCCAATATTGTAAAATGTCGATAGTCCCTATCTCGGAAACTATAAGAGATAATGCAATTTGGCCATCGGCAGTGTAATTAGCATGCCGAATATTACTTGGAATGTGAATTACAACGAAATCGCTAATTCATAAGACCATTTTACAATTTTGACCCAAGTTAGAAGCAGAGCCAATATTGTAAAATGTCGATAGTCCATATCTCGGAAACTATAAGAGATAATGCAATTTGGCAATCGGCAACGTAATTAGCATGCCGAATATTACTTGGAATGTGAATTACAACGAAATCGCTAATTCATAAGACCATTTTACAATTCTGGCCCAAGTTAGAAGCAGAGCCAATATTGCAAGATGTCGATAGTCCATATCTCGGAAACTATAAGAGATAATGCAATTTGGCAATCGGCAACGTAATAAGCATGCCGTATATTACTTGGAATGTGAATTGGAGCGAAATCGCTAATTCATAAGACCATTTTACAATTCTGGCCCAAGTTAGAAGCAGAGCCAATATTGCAAGATGTCGATAGTCCATATCTCGGAAACTATAAGAGATAATGCAATTTGGCAATCGGCAACGTAATTAGCATGCCGAATATTACTTGGAATGTGAATTACAACGAAATCGCTAATTCATAAGACCATTTTACAATTCTGGCCCAAGTTAGAAGCAGAGCCAATATTGCAAGATGTCGATAATCCATATCTCGGAAACTATAAGAGATAATGCAATTTGGCAATCTGCAACATAATTAGCATGCCGAATATTACTTGGAATGTGAATTACAACGAAATCGCTAATTCATAAGACCATTTTACAATTCTGGCCCAAGTTAGAAGCAGAGCCAATATTGCAAGATGTCGATAGTCCATATCTCGGAAACTATAAGAGATAATGCAATTTGGCAATCGGCAACGTAATTAGCATGCCGAATATTACTTGGAATGTGAATTACAACGAAATCGCTAATTCATAAGACCATTTTACAATTCTGGCCCAAGTTAGAAGCAGAGCCAATATTGCAAGATGTCGATAGTCCATATCTCGGAAACTATAAGAGATAATGCAACTTGGCAATCGGCAACGTAATTAGCATGCCGAATATTACTTGGAATGTGAATTGGAGCGAAAGCGCTAATTCATAAGACCATTTTACAATTCTGGCCCAAGTTAGAAGCAGAGCCAATATTGCAAGATGTCGATAGTCCATATCTCGGAAACTATAAGAGATAATGCAATTTGGCAATCGGCAACGTAATTAGCATGCCGAATATTACTTGGAATGTGAACTGGAGCGAAATCGCTAAGTCATAAGACAATTTTACAATTTTGACCCAAGTTAGAAGAAGAGCCAATATTGTAAAATGTCGATAGTCCATATCTCTGAAACAATAAGAGATAATGCAATTTGGCCACCGGCAGTGTAATTAGCATGCCGAATATTACTTGGAATGTGAATTACAACGAAATCGCAAATTCATAAGACCATTTTACAATTCTGGCTCAAGTTAGAAGCAGAGCCAATATTGCAAGATGTCGATAGTCCATATCTCGGAAACTATAAGAGATAATGCAATTTGGCAATCTGCAACGTAATTAGCATGCCGAATATTACTTGGAATGTGAATTACAACGAAATCGCTAATTCATAAGACCATTTTACAATTCTGGCCCAAGTTAGAAGCAGAGCCAATATTGCAAGATGTCGATAGTCCATATCTCGGAAACTATAAGAGATAATGCAATTTGGCAATCGGCAACGTAATAAGCATGCCGAATATTACTTGGAATGTGAATTGGAGCGAAATCGCTAATTCATAAGACCATTTTACAATTCTGGCCCAAGTTAGAAGCAGAGCCAATATTGCAAGATGTCGATAGTCCATATCTCGGAAACTATAAGAGATAATGCAATTTGGCAATCGGTAACGTAATTAGCATGCCGAATATTACTTGGAAAGTGAATTGGAGCGAAATCGCTAATTCATAAGACCATTTTACAATTCTGGCCCAAGTTAGAAGCAGAGCCAATATTGCAAGATGTCGATAGTCCATATCTCGGAAACTATAAGAGATAATGCAATTTGGCAATCGGCAACGTAATTAGCATGCCGAATATTACTTGGAATGTGAATTACAACGAAATCGCTAATTCATAAGACCATTTTACAATTCTGGCCCAAGTTACAAGTAGAGCCAATATTGCAAGATGTCGATAGTCCATATCTCGGAAACTATAAGTGATAATGCAATTTGGCAATCGGCAACGTAATTAGCATGCCGAATATTACTTGGAATGTGAATTGGAGCGAAATCGCTAATTCATAAGACCATTTTACAATTCTGGCCCAAGTTAGAAGCAGAGCCAATATTGCAAGATGTCGATAGTCCATATCTCGAAAACTATAAGAGATAATGCAATTTGCCAATCGGCAACGTAATTAGCATGCCGAATATTACTTGGAATGTGAACTGGAGCGAAATAGCTAATTCATAAGACCATTTTACAATTTTGACCCAAGTTAGAAGAAGAGCCAATATTGTAAAATGTCGATAGTCCATATCTCGGAAACTATAAGAGATAATGCAATTTGGCCATCGGCAGTGTAATTAGCATGCCGAATATTACTTAGAATGTGAATTACAACGAAATCGCTAATTCATAAGACCATTTTACAATTTTGACCCAAGTTAGAAGCAGAGCCAATATTGTAAAATATCGATAGTCCATATCTCGGAAACTATAAGAGATAATGCAATTTGGCAATCGGCAACCTAATTAGCATGCCGAATATTACTTGGAATGTGAATTACAACGAAATCGCTAATTCATAAGACCATTTTACAATTCTGGCCCAAGTTAGAAGCAGAGCCAATATTGCAAGATGTCGATAGTCCATATCTCGGAAACTATAAGAGATAATGCAATTTGGCAATCGGCAACGTAATAAGCATGCCGAATATTACTTGGAATGTGAATTGGAGCGAAATCGCTAATTCATAAGACCATTTTACAATTCTGGCCCAAGTTAGAAGCAGAGCCAATATTGCAAGATGTCGATAGTCCATATCTCGGAAACTATAAGAGATAATGCAATTTGGCAATCGGCAACGTAATTAGCATGTCGAATATTATTTGGAATGTGAATTACAACGAAATCGCTAATTCATAAGACCATTCTACAATTCTGGCCCAAGTTAGAAGCAGAGCCAATATTGCAAGATGTCGATAGTCCATATCTCGGAAACTATAAGAGATAATGCAATTTGGCAATCGGCAACGTAATTAGCATGCCGAATATTACTTGGAATGTGAATTACAACGAAATCGCTAATTCATAAGACCATTTTACAATTCTGGCCCAAGTTAGAAGCAGAGCCAATATTGCAAGATGTCGATAGTCCATATCTCGGAAACTATAAGAGATAATACAATTTGGCAATCGGCAACGTAATTAGCATGCCGAATATTACTTGGAATGTGAATTACAACGAAATCGCTAATTCATAAGACCATATTACAATTCTGGCCCAAGTTAGAAGCAGAGCCAATATTGCCAGATGTCGATAGTCCATATCTCGGAAACTATAAGAGATAATGCAATTTGGCAATCGGAAACGTAATTAGCATGCCGAATATTACTTGGAATGTGAATTACAACGAAATCGCTAATTCATAAGACCATTTTACAATTCTGGCCCAAGTTAGAAGCAGAGCCAATATTGCAAGATGTCGATAGTCCATATCTCGAAAACTATAAAAGATAATGCAATTTGGCAATCGGCAACGTAATTAGCATGCCGAATATTACTTGGAATGTGAATTACAACGAAATAGCTAATTCATAAGACCATTTTACAATTCTGGCCCAAGTTAGAAGCAGAGCCAATATTGCAAGATGTCGATAGTCCATATCTCGGATACTATAAGAGATAATGCAATTTGGCAATCGGCAACGTAATTAGCATGCCGAATATTGCTTGGAATGTGAACTGGAGCGAAATCGCTAATTCATAAGACCATTTTACAATTTTGACCCAAGTTAGAAGAAGAGCCATTATTGTAAAATGTCGATAGTCCATATCTCGGAAACTATAAGAGATAATGCAATTTGGCCATCGGCAGTGTAATTAGCATGCCGAATATTACTTGGAATGTGAATTACAAGGAAATCGCAAATTCATAAGAACATTTTACAATTCTGGCTCAAGTTAGAAGCAGAGCCTATATTGCAAGATGTCGATAGTCCATATCTCGGAAACTATAAGAGATAATGCAATCTGGCAATCGGCAACGTAATTAGCATGCCGAATATTACTTGGAATGTTAATTGGAGCGAAATTGCTAATTCATAAGACCATTTTACAATTTTGATCCAAGTTAGAAGCAGAGCCAATATTGCAAGATGTCGATAGTCCATATCTCGGAAACTATAAGAGATAATGCAATTTGGCAATCGGCAACGTAATTAGCATGCCGAATATTACTTGGAATGTGAATTACAATGAAATCGCTAATTCATAAGACCATTTTACAATTCTGGCCCAAGTTAGAAGCAGAGCCAATATTGCAAGATGTCGATAGTCCATATCTCGGAAACTATAAGAGATAATGCAATTTGGCAATCGGCAACGTAATTAGCATGCCGAATATTACTTGGAATGTGAACTGGAGCGAAATAGCTAATTCATAAGACCATTTTACAATTTTGACCCAAGTTAGAAGAAGAGCCAATATTGTAAAATGTCGATAGTCCATATCTCGGAAACTATAAGAGATAATGCAATTTGGCCATCGGCAGTGTAATTAGCATGCCGAATATTACTTAGAATGTGAATTACAACGAAATCGCTAATTCATAAGACCATTTTACAATTTTGACCCAAGTTAGAAGCAGAGCCAATATTGTAAAATATCGATAGTCCATATCTCGGAAACTATAAGAGATAATGCAATTTGGCAATCGGCAACCTAATTAGCATGCCGAATATTACTTGGAATGTGAATTACAACGAAATCGCTAATTCATAAGACCATTTTACAATTCTGGCCCAAGTTAGAAGCAGAGCCAATATTGCAAGATGTCGATAGTCCATATCTCGGAAACTATAAGAGATAATGCAATTTGGCAATCGGCAACGTAATAAGCATGCCGAATATTACTTGGAATGTGAATTGGAGCGAAATCGCTAATTCATAAGACCATTTTACAATTCTGGCCCAAGTTAGAAGCAGAGCCAATATTGCAAGATGTCGATAGTCCATATCTCGGAAACTATAAGAGATAATGCAATTTGGCAATCGGCAACGTAATTAGCATGTCGAATATTATTTGGAATGTGAATTACAACGAAATCGCTAATTCATAAGACCATTCTACAATTCTGGCCCAAGTTAGAAGCAGAGCCAATATTGCAAGATGTCGATAGTCCATATCTCGGAAACTATAAGAGATAATGCAATTTGGCAATCGGCAACGTAATTAGCATGCCGAATATTACTTGGAATGTGAATTACAACGAAATCGCTAATTCATAAGACCATTTTACAATTCTGGCCCAAGTTAGAAGCAGAGCCAATATTGCAAGATGTCGATAGTCCATATCTCGGAAACTATAAGAGATAATACAATTTGGCAATCGGCAACGTAATTAGCATGCCGAATATTACTTGGAATGTGAATTACAACGAAATCGCTAATTCATAAGACCATATTACAATTCTGGCCCAAGTTAGAAGCAGAGCCAATATTGCCAGATGTCGATAGTCCATATCTCGGAAACTATAAGAGATAATGCAATTTGGCAATCGGAAACGTAATTAGCATGCCGAATATTACTTGGAATGTGAATTACAACGAAATCGCTAATTCATAAGACCATTTTACAATTCTGGCCCAAGTTAGAAGCAGAGCCAATATTGCAAGATGTCGATAGTCCATATCTCGAAAACTATAAAAGATAATGCAATTTGGCAATCGGCAACGTAATTAGCATGCCGAATATTACTTGGAATGTGAATTACAACGAAATCGCTAATTCATAAGACCATTCTACAATTCTGGCCCAAGTTAGAAGCAGAGCCAATATTGCAAGATGTCGATAGTCCATATCTCGGAAACTATAAGAGATAATGCAATTTGGCAATCGGCAACGTAATTAGCATGCCGAATATTACTTGGAATGTGAATTACAACGAAATCGCTAATTCATAAGACCATTTTACAATTCTGGCCCAAGTTAGAAGCAGAGCCAATATTGCAAGATGTCGATAGTCCATATCTCGGAAACTATAAGAGATAATACAATTTGGCAATCGGCAACGTAATTAGCATGCCGAATATTACTTGGAATGTGAATTACAACGAAATCGCTAATTCATAAGACCATATTACAATTCTGGCCCAAGTTAGAAGCAGAGCCAATATTGCCAGATGTCGATAGTCCATATCTCGGAAACTATAAGAGATAATGCAATTTGGCAATCGGAAACGTAATTAGCATGCCGAATATTACTTGGAATGTGAATTACAACGAAATCGCTAATTCATAAGACCATTTTACAATTCTGGCCCAAGTTAGAAGCAGAGCCAATATTGCAAGATGTCGATAGTCCATATCTCGAAAACTATAAAAGATAATGCAATTTGGCAATCGGCAACGTAATTAGCATGTCGAATATTATTTGGAATGTGAATTACAACGAAATCGCTAATTCATAAGACCATTCTACAATTCTGGCCCAAGTTAGAAGCAGAGCCAATATTGCAAGATGTCGATAGTCCATATCTCGGAAACTATAAGAGATAATGCAATTTGGCAATCGGCAACGTAATTAGCATGCCGAATATTACTTGGAATGTGAATTACAACGAAATCGCTAATTCATAAGACCATTTTACAATTCTGGCCCAAGTTAGAAGCAGAGCCAATATTGCAAGATGTCGATAGTCCACATCTCGGAAACTATAAGAGATAATACAATTTGGCAATCGGCAACGTAATTAGCATGCCGAATATTACTTGGAATGTGAATTACAACGAAATCGCTAATTCATAAGACCATATTACAATTCT
Source organism: Rhynchophorus ferrugineus (assembly GCF_030347505.1). NCBI lineage: Eukaryota > Metazoa > Arthropoda > Insecta > Coleoptera > Curculionidae > Rhynchophorus > Rhynchophorus ferrugineus. Next base: position 399,852 of record NW_027472691.1, read on the forward strand.
GGCCCAAGTTAGAAGCAGAGCCAATATTGCCAGATGTCGATAGTCCATATCTCGGAAACTATAAGAGATAATGCAATTTGGCAATCGGAAACGTAATTAGCATGCCGAATATTACTTGGAATGTGAATTACAACGAAATCGCTAATTCATAAGACCATTTTACAATTCTGGCCCAAGTTAGAAGCAGAGCCAATATTGCAAGATGTCGATAGTCCATATCTCGAAAACTATAAAAGATAATGCAATTTGGCAATCGGCAACGTAATTAGCATGCCGAATATTACTTGGAATGTGAATTACAACGAAATAGCTAATTCATAAGACCATTTTACAATTCTGGCCCAAGTTAGAAGCAGAGCCAATATTGCAAGATGTCGATAGTCCATATCTCGGATACTATAAGAGATAATGCAATTTGGCAATCGGCAACGTAATTAGCATGCCGAATATTGCTTGGAATGTGAACTGGAGCGAAATCGCTAATTCATAAGACCATTTTACAATTTTGACCCAAGTTAGAAGAAGAGCCATTATTGTAAAATGTCGATAGTCCATATCTCGGAAACTATAAGAGATAATGCAATTTGGCCATCGGCAGTGTAATTAGCATGCCGAATATTACTTGGAATGTGAATTACAAGGAAATCGCAAATTCATAAGAACATTTTACAATTCTGGCTCAAGTTAGAAGCAGAGCCTATATTGCAAGATGTCGATAGTCCATATCTCGGAAACTATAAGAGATAATGCAATCTGGCAATCGGCAACGTAATTAGCATGCCGAATATTACTTGGAATGTTAATTGGAGCGAAATTGCTAATTCATAAGACCATTTTACAATTTTGATCCAAGTTAGAAGCAGAGCCAATATTGCAAGATGTCGATAGTCCATATCTCGGAAACTATAAGAGATAATGCAATTTGGCAATCGGCAACGTAATTAGCATGCCGAATATTACTTGGAATGTGAATTACAATGAAATCGCTAATTCATAAGACCATTTTACAATTCTGGCCCAAGTTAGAAGCAGAGCCAATATTGCAAGATGTCGATAGTCCATATCTCGGAAACTATAAGAGATAATGCAATTTGGCAATCGGCAACGTAATTAGCATGCCGAATATTACTTGGAATGTGAACTGGAGCGAAATAGCTAATTCATAAGACCATTTTACAATTTTGACCCAAGTTAGAAGAAGAGCCAATATTGTAAAATGTCGATAGTCCATATCTCGGAAACTATAAGAGATAATGCAATTTGGCCATCGGCAGTGTAATTAGCATGCCGAATATTACTTAGAATGTGAATTACAACGAAATCGCTAATTCATAAGACCATTTTACAATTTTGACCCAAGTTAGAAGCAGAGCCAATATTGTAAAATATCGATAGTCCATATCTCGGAAACTATAAGAGATAATGCAATTTGGCAATCGGCAACCTAATTAGCATGCCGAATATTACTTGGAATGTGAATTACAACGAAATCGCTAATTCATAAGACCATTTTACAATTCTGGCCCAAGTTAGAAGCAGAGCCAATATTGCAAGATGTCGATAGTCCATATCTCGGAAACTATAAGAGATAATGCAATTTGGCAATCGGCAACGTAATAAGCATGCCGAATATTACTTGGAATGTGAATTGGAGCGAAATCGCTAATTCATAAGACCATTTTACAATTCTGGCCCAAGTTAGAAGCAGAGCCAATATTGCAAGATGTCGATAGTCCATATCTCGGAAACTATAAGAGATAATGCAATTTGGCAATCGGCAACGTAATTAGCATGTCGAATATTATTTGGAATGTGAATTACAACGAAATCGCTAATTCATAAGACCATTCTACAATTCTGGCCCAAGTTAGAAGCAGAGCCAATATTGCAAGATGTCGATAGTCCATATCTCGGAAACTATAAGAGATAATGCAATTTGGCAATCGGCAACGTAATTAGCATGCCGAATATTACTTGGAATGTGAATTACAACGAAATCGCTAATTCATAAGACCATTTTACAATTCTGGCCCAAGTTAGAAGCAGAGCCAATATTGCAAGATGTCGATAGTCCATATCTCGGAAACTATAAGAGATAATACAATTTGGCAATCGGCAACGTAATTAGCATGCCGAATATTACTTGGAATGTGAATTACAACGAAATCGCTAATTCATAAGACCATATTACAATTCTGGCCCAAGTTAGAAGCAGAGCCAATATTGCCAGATGTCGATAGTCCATATCTCGGAAACTATAAGAGATAATGCAATTTGGCAATCGGAAACGTAATTAGCATGCCGAATATTACTTGGAATGTGAATTACAACGAAATCGCTAATTCATAAGACCATTTTACAATTCTGGCCCAAGTTAGAAGCAGAGCCAATATTGCAAGATGTCGATAGTCCATATCTCGAAAACTATAAAAGATAATGCAATTTGGCAATCGGCAACGTAATTAGCATGCCGAATATTACTTGGAATGTGAATTACAACGAAATAGCTAATTCATAAGACCATTTTACAATTCTGGCCCAAGTTAGAAGCAGAGCCAATATTGCAAGATGTCGATAGTCCATATCTCGGATACTATAAGAGATAATGCAATTTGGCAATCGGCAACGTAATTAGCATGCCGAATATTGCTTGGAATGTGAACTGGAGCGAAATCGCTAATTCATAAGACCATTTTACAATTTTGACCCAAGTTAGAAGAAGAGCCATTATTGTAAAATGTCGATAGTCCATATCTCGGAAACTATAAGAGATAATGCAATTTGGCCATCGGCAGTGTAATTAGCATGCCGAATATTACTTGGAATGTGAATTACAAGGAAATCGCAAATTCATAAGAACATTTTACAATTCTGGCTCAAGTTAGAAGCAGAGCATATATTGCAAGATGTCGATAGTCCATATCTCGGAAACTATAAGAGATAATGCAATCTGGCAATCGGCAACGTAATTAGCATGCCGAATATTACTTGGAATGTTAATTGGAGCGAAATTGCTAATTCATAAGACCATTTTACAATTTTGATCCAAGTTAGAAGCAGAGCCAATATTGCAAGATGTCGATAGTCCATATCTCGGAAACTATAAGAGATAATGCAATTTGGCAATCGGCAACGTAATTAGCATGCCGAATATTACTTGGAATGTGAATTACAATGAAATCGCTAATTCATAAGACCATTTTACAATTCTGGCCCAAGTTAGAAGCAGAGCCAATATTGCAAGATGTCGATAGTCCATATCTCGGAAACTATAAGAGATAATGCAATTTGGCAATCGGCAACGTAATTAGCATGCCGAATATTACTTGGAATGTTAATTGGAGCGAAATTGCTAATTCATAAGAGCATTTTACAATTTTGATCCAAGTTAGAAGCAGAGCCAATATTGCAAGATGTCGATAGTCCATATCTCGGAAACTATAAGAGATAATGCAATTTGGCAATCGGCAACGTAATTAGCATGCCGAATATTACTTGGAATGTGAATTACAATGAAATCGCTAATTCATAAGACCATTTTACAATTCTGGCCCAAGTTAGAAGCAGAGCCAATATTGCAAGATGTCGATAGTCCATATGTCGGAAACTATAAGAGATAATGCAATTTGGCAATCGGCAACGTAATTAGCATGCCGAATATTACTTGGAATGTGAATTACAATGAAATCGCTAATTCATAAGACCATTTTACAATTCTGGCCCAAGTTAGAAGCAGAGCCAATATTGCAAGATGTCGATAGTCCATATCTCGGAAACTATAAGAGATAATGCAATTTGGCAATCGGCAACGTAATTAGCATGCCGAATATTACTTGGAATGTGAATTACAATGAAATCGCTAATTCATAAGACCATTTTACAATTCTGGCCCAAGTTAGAAGCAGAGCCAATATTGCAAGATGTCGATAGTCCATATCTCGGAAACTATAAGAGATAATGCAATTTGGCAATCGGCAACGTAATTAGCATGCCGAATATTACTTGGAATGTGAATTACAATGAAATCGCTAATTCATAAGACCATTTTACAATTCTGGCCCAAGTTAGAAGCAGAGCCAATATTGCAAGATGTCGATAGTCCATATGTCGGAAACTATAAGAGATAATGCAATTTGGCAATCGGCAACGTAATTAGCATGCCGAATATTACTTGGAATGTGAATTACAATGAAATCGCTAATTCATAAGACCATTTTACAATTCTGGCCCAAGTTAGAAGCAGAGCCAATATTGCAAGATGTCGATAGTCCATATCTCGGAAACTATAAGAGATAATGCAATCTGGCAATCGGCAACGTAATTAGCATGCCGAATATTACTTGGAATGTTAATTGGAGCGAAATTGCTAATTCATAAGACCATTTTACAATTTTGATCCAAGTTAGAAGCAGAGCCAATATTGTAAAATGTCGATAGTCCATATCTCGGAAACTATAAGAGATAATGCAATTTGGCAATCGGCAACGTAATTAGCATGCCGAATATTACTTGGAATGTGAATTGGAGCGAAATCGCTAATTCATAAGACCATTTTACAATCCAGGCCCAAGTTAGAAGCAGAGCCAATATTGCAAGATGTCGATAGTCCATATCTCGGAAACTATAAGAGATAATGCAATTTGGCAATCGGCAACGTAATTAGCATGCCGAATATTACTTGGAATGTGAATTACAATGAAATCGCTAATTCATAAGACCATTTTACATTTCTGGCCCAAGTTAGAAGCAGAGCCAATATTGCAAGATGTCGATAGTCCATATCTCGGAAACTATAAGAGATAATGCAATTTGGCAATCGGCAACGTAATTAGCATGCTGAATATTACTTGGAATGTGAATTACAACGATATCGCTAATTCATAAGACCATTTTACAATTCTGGCCCAAGTTAGAAGCAGAGCCAATATTGCAAGATGTCGATAGTCCATATCTCGGAAACTATAAGAGATAATGCAATTTGGCAATCGGCAACGTAATTAGCATGCCGAATACTGCTTGGAATGTGAATTGGAGCGAAATCGCTAATTCATAAAACCATTTTACAATTCTGGCCCAAGTTAGAAGCAGAGCCAATATTGCAAGATGTCGATAGTCCATATCTCGGAAACTATAAGAGATAATGCAATTTGGCAATCGGCAACGTAATTAGCATGCCGAATACTGCTTGGAATATGAATTGGAGCGAAATCGCTAATTCATAAAACCATTTTACAATTCTGGCCCAAGTTAGAAGCAGAGCCAATATTGCAAGATGTCGATAGTCCATATCTCGGAAACTATAAGAGATGATGCAATTTGGCAATCGGCAACGTAATTAGCATGCCGAATATTACTTGGAATGTGAATTGGAGCGAAATCGCTAATTCATAAGACCATTTTACAATTCTGGCCCAAGTTAGAAGCAGAGCCAATATTGTAAGATGTCGATAGTCCATATCTCGGAAACTATAAGAGATAATGCAATTTGGCAATCGGCAACGTAATTAGCATGCCGAATATTACTAGGAATGTGAATTACAACGAAATCGCTAATTCATAAGACCATTTTACAATTCTGGCCCAAGTTAGAAGCAGAGCCAATATTGCAAGATGTCGATAGTCCATATCTCGGAAACTATAAGAGATAATGCAATTTGGCAATCGGCAACGTAATTAGCATGCCGAATATTACTAGGAATGTGAATTACAACGAAATCGCTAATTCATAAGACCATTTTACAATTCTGGCCCAAGTTAGAAGCAGAGCCAATATTGCAAGATGTCGATAGTCCATATCTCGGAAACTATAAGAGATAATGCAATTTGGCAATCGGCAACGTAATTAGCATGCCGAATTTTACTTGGGATGTGAATTACAACGAAATCGCTAATTCATAAGACCATTTTACAATCCTGGCCCAAGTTAGAAGCAGAGCCAATATTGCAAGATGTCGATAGTCCATATCTCGGAAACTATAAGAGATAATGCAATTTGGCAATCGGCAACGTAATTAGCATGCCGAATATTACTTGGAATGTGAATTGGAGCGAAATCGCTAATTCATAAGACCATTTTACAATTCTGGCCCAAGTTAGAAGCAGAGCCAATATTGCAAAATGTCGATAGTCCATATCTCGGAAACTATAAGAGATAATGCAATTTGGCAATCTGCAACGTAATTAGCATGCCGAATATTACTTGGAATGTGAAATGGAGCGAAATCGCTAATTCAAAAGACCATTTTACAATTTTGACCCAAGTTAGAAGAAGAGCCAATATTGTAAAATGTCGATAGTCCATATCTCGGAAACTATAAGAGATAATGCAATATGGCAATCGGCAACGTAATTAGCATGCCGAATATTACTTGGAAAGTGAATTGGAGCGAAATCGCTAATTCATAAGACCATTTTACAATTCTGGCCCAAGTTAGAAGCAGAGCCAATATTGCAAGATGTCGATAGTCCATATCTCGGAAACTATAAGAGATAATGCAATTTGGCAATCGGCAACGTAATTAGCATGCCGAATATTACTTGGAATGTGAATTACAACGAAATCGCTAATTCATAAGACCATTTTACAATTCTGGCCCAAGCTAGAAGTAGAGCCAATATTGCAAGATGTCGATAGTCCATATCTCGGAAACTATAAGTGATAATGCAATTTGGCAATCGGCAACGTAATTAGCATGCCTAATATTACTTGGAATGTGAATTGGAGCGAAATCGCTAATTCATAAGACCATTTTACAATTCTGGCCCAAGTTAGAAGCAGAGCCAATATTGCAAGATGTCGATAGTCCATATCTCGAAAACTATAAGAGATAATGCAATTTGGCAATCGGCAACGTAATTAGCATGCCGAATATTACTTGGAATGTGAACTGGAGCGAAATCGCTAATTCATAAGACCATTTTACAATTTTGACCCAAGTTAGAAGAAGAGCCAATATTGTAAAATGTCGATAGTCCCTATCTCGGAAACTATAAGAGATAATGCAATTTGGCCATCGGCAGTGTAATTAGCATGCCGAATATTACTTGGAATGTGAATTACAACGAAATCGCTAATTCATAAGACCATTTTACAATTTTGACCCAAGTTAGAAGAAGAGCCAATATTGTAAAATGTCGATAGTCCATATCTCGGAAACTATAAGAGATAATGCAATTTGGCAATCGGCAACGTAATTAGCATGCCGAATATTACTTGGAATGTGAATTACAACGAAATCGCTAATTCATAAGACCATTTTACAATTCTGGCCCAAGTTAGAAGCAGAGCCAATATTGCAAGATGTCGATAGTCCATATCTCGGAAACTATAAGAGATAATGCAATTTGGCAATCGGCAACGTAATAAGCATGCCGTATATTACTTGGAATGTGAATTGGAGCGAAATCGCTAATTCATAAGACCATTTTACAATTCTGGCTCAAGTTAGAAGCAGAGACAATATTGCAAGATGTCGATAGTCCATATCTCGGAAACTATAAGAGATAATGCAATTTGGCAATCGGCAACGTAATTAGCATGCCGAATATTACTTGGAATGTGAATTACAACGAAATCGCTAATTCATAAGACCATTTTACAATTCTGGCCCAAGTTAGAAGCAGAGCCAATATTGCAAGATGTCGATAATCCATATCTCGGAAACTATAAGAGATAATGCAATTTGGCAATCTGCAACATAATTAGCATGCCGAATATTACTTGGAATGTGAATTACAACGAAATCGCTAATTCATAAGACCATTTTACAATTCTGGCCCAAGTTAGAAGCAGAGCCAATATTGCAAGATGTCGATAGTCCATATCTCGGAAACTATAAGAGATAATGCAATTTGGCAATCGGCAACGTAATTAGCATGCCGAATATTACTTGGAATGTGAATTACAACGAAATCGCTAATTCATAAGACCATTTTACAATTCTGGCCCAAGTTAGAAGCAGAGCCAATATTGCAAGATGTCGATAGTCCATATCTCGGAAACTATAAGAGATAATGCAACTTGGCAATCGGCAACGTAATTAGCATGCCGAATATTACTTGGAATGTGAATTGGAGCGAAAGCGCTAATTCATAAGACCATTTTACAATTCTGGCCCAAGTTAGAAGCAGAGCCAATATTGCAAGATGTCGATAGTCCATATCTCGGAAACTATAAGAGATAATGCAATTTGGCAATCGGCAACGTAATTAGCATGCCGAATATTACTTGGAATGTGAACTGGAGCGAAATCGCTAAGTCATAAGACAATTTTACAATTTTGACCCAAGTTAGAAGAAGAGCCAATATTGTAAAATGTCGATAGTCCATATCTCTGAAACTATAAGAGATAATGCAATTTGGCCACCGGCAGTGTAATTAGCATGCCGAATATTACTTGGAATGTGAATTACAACGAAATCGCAAATTCATAAGACCATTTTACAATTCTTGCTCAAGTTAGAAGCAGAGCCAATATTGCAAGATGTCGATAGTCCATATCTCGGAAACTATAAGAGATAATGCAATTTGGCAATCTGCAACGTAATTAGCATGCCTAATATTACTTGGAATGTGAATTACAACGAAATCGCTAATTCATAAGACCATTTTACAATTCTGGCCCAAGTTAGAAGCAGAGCCAATATTGCAAGATGTCGATAGTCCATATCTCGGAAACTATAAGAGATAATGCAATTTGGCAATCGGCAACGTAATAAGCATGCCGAATATTACTTGGAATGTGAATTGGAGCGAAATCGCTAATTCATAAGACCATTTTACAATTCTGGCCCAAGTTAGAAGCAGAGCCAATATTGCAAGATGTCGATAGTCCATATCTCGGAAACTATAAGAGATAATGCAAGTTGGCAATCGGCAACGTAATTAGCATGCCGAATATTACTTGGAATGTGAATTGGAGCGAAATCGCTAATTCATAAGACCATTTTACAATTCTGGCCCAAGTTAGAAGCAGAGCCAATATTGCAAGATGTCGATAGTCCATATCTCGGAAACTATAAGAGATAATGCAATTTGGCAATCGGCAACGTAATTAGCATGCCGAATATTACTTGGAATGTGAATTACAACGAAATAGCTAATTCATAAGACCATTTTACAATTCTGGCCCAAGTTAGAAGCAGAGCCAATATTGCAAGATGTCGATAGTCCATATCTCGGATACTATAAGAGATAATGCAATTTGGCAATCGGCAACGTAATTAGCATGCCGAATATTACTTGGAATGTGAATTGGAGCGAAATCGCTAATTCATAAGACCATTTAACAATTCTGGCCCAAGTTAGAAGCAGAGCCAATATTGCAAGATGTCGATAGTCCATATCTCGAAAACTATAAAAGATAATGCAATTTGGCAATCGGCAACGTAATTAGCATGCCGAATATTACTTGGAATGTGAATTGGAGCGAAATCGCTAATTCATAAGACCATTTTACAATTCTGGCCCAAGTTAGAAGCAGAGCCAATATTGCAAGATGTCGATAGTCCATATCTCGGATACTATAAGAGATAATGCAATTTGGCAATCGGAAACGTAATTAGCATGCCGAATATTACTTGGAATGTGAATTACAACGAAATCGCTAATTCATAAGACCATTTTACAATTCTGGCCCAAGTTAGAAGCAGAGCCAATATTGCAAGATGTCGATAGTCCATATCTCGAAAACTATAAAAGATAATGCAATTTGGCAATCGGCAACGTAATTAGCATGCCGAATATTACTTGGAATGTGAATTACAACGAAATAGCTAATTCATAAGACCATTTTACAATTCTGGCCCAAGTTAGAAGCAGAGCCAATATTGCAAGATGTCGATAGTCCATATCTCGGATACTATAAGAGATAATGCAATTTGGCAATCGGCAACGTAATTAGCATGCCGAATATTGCTTGGAATGTGAACTGGAACGAAATCGCTAATTCATAAGACCATTTTACAATTTTGACCCAAGTTAGAAGAAGAGCCAATATTGTAAAATGTCGATAGTCCATATCTCGGAAACTATAAGAGATAATGCAATTTGGCCATCGGCAGTGTAATTAGCATGCCGAATATTACTTGGAATGTGAATTACAAGGAAATCGCAAATTCATAAGAACATTTTACAATTCTGGCTCAAGTTAGAAGCAGAGCCTATATTGCAAGATGTCGATAGTCCATATCTCGGAAACTATAAGAGATAATGCAATCTGGCAATCGGCAACGTAATTAGCATGCCGAATATTACTTGGAATGTTAATTGGAGCGAAATTGCTAATTCATAAGACCATTTTACAATTTTGATCCAAGTTAGAAGCAGAGCCAATATTGCAAGATGTCGATAGTCCATATCTCGGAAACTATAAGAGATAATGCAATTTGGCAATCGGCAACGTAATTAGCATGCCGAATATTACTTGGAATGTGAATTACAATGAAATCGCTAATTCATAAGACCATTTTACAATTCTGGCCCAAGTTAGAAGCAGAGCCAATATTGCAAGATGTCGATAGTCCATATCTCGGAAACTATAAGAGATAATGCAATTTGGCAATCGGCAACGTAATTAGCATGCCGAATATTACTTGGAATGTGAATTACAACGAAATCGCTAATTCATGAGACCATTTTACAATTCTGGCCCAAGTTAGAAGAAGAGCCAATATTGTAAAATGTCGATAGTCCATATCTCGGAAACTATAAGAGATAATGCAATTTGGCCATCGGCAGTGTAATTAGCATGCCGAATATTACTTGGAATGTGAATTACAACGACATCGCAAATTCATAAGACCATTTTACAATTCTGTCTCAAGTTAGAAGCAGAGCCAATATTGCAAGATGTCGATAGTCCATATCTCGGAAACTATAAGAGATAATGCAATCTGGCAATCGGCAACGTAATTAGCATGCCGAATATTACTTGGAATGTTAATTGGAGCGAAATTGCTAATTCATAAGACCATTTTACAATTTTGATCCAAGTTAGAAGCAGAGCCAATATTGCAAGATGTCGATAGTCCATATCTCGGAAACTATAAGAGATAATGCAATTTGGCAATCGGCAACGTAATTAGCATGCCGAATATTACTTGGAATGTGAATTACAATGAAATCGCTAATTCATAAGATCATTTTACAATTCTGGCCCAAGTTAGAAGCAGAGCCAATATTGCAAGATGTCGATAGTCCATATCTCGGAAACTATAAGAGATAATGCAATTTGGCAATCGGCAACGTAATTAGCATGCTGAATATTACTTGGAATGTGAATTACAACGATATCGCTAATTCATAAGACCATTTTACAATTCTGGCCCAAGTTAGAAGCAGAGCCAATATTGCAAGATGTCGATAGTCCATATCTCGGAAACTATAAGAGATAATGCAATTTGGCAATCGGTAACGTAATTAGCATGCCGAATACTGCTTGGAATGTGAATTGGAGCGAAATCGCTAATTCATAAAACCATTTTACAATTCTGGCCCAAGTTAGAAGCAGAGCCAATATTGCAAGATGTCGATAGTCCATATCTCGGAAACTATAAGAGATAATGCAATCTGGCAATCGGCAACGTAATTAGCATGCCGAATATTACTTGGAATGTTAATTGGAGCGAAATTGCTAATTCATAAGACCATTTTACAATTTTGATCCAAGTTAGAAGCAGAGCCAATATTGCAAGATGTCGATAGTCCATATCTCGGAAACTATAAGAGATAATGCAATTTGGCAATCGGCAACGTAATTAGCATGCCGAATATTACTTGGAATGTGAATTACAATGAAATCGCTAATTCATAAGACCATTTTACAATTCTGGCCCAAGTTAGAAGCAGAGCCAATATTGCAAGATGTCGATAGTCCATATCTCGGAAACTATAAGAGATAATGCAATTTGGCAATCGGCAACGTAATTAGCATGCCGAATATTACTTGGAATGTGAATTACAACGAAATCGCTAATTCATGAGACCATTTTACAATTCTGGCCCAAGTTAGAAGAAGAGCCAATATTGTAAAATGTCGATAGTCCATATCTCGGAAACTATAAGAGATAATGCAATTTGGCCATCGGCAGTGTAATTAGCATGCCGAATATTACTTGGAATGTGAATTACAACGACATCGCAAATTCATAAGACCATTTTACAATTCTGTCTCAAGTTAGAAGCAGAGCCAATATTGCAAGATGTCGATAGTCCATATCTCGGAAACTATAAGAGATAATGCAATCTGGCAATCGGCAACGTAATTAGCATGCCGAATATTACTTGGAATGTTAATTGGAGCGAAATTGCTAATTCATAAGACCATTTTACAATTTTGATCCAAGTTAGAAGCAGAGCCAATATTGCAAGATGTCGATAGTCCATATCTCGGAAACTATAAGAGATAATGCAATTTGGCAATCGGCAACGTAATTAGCATGCCGAATATTACTTGGAATGTGAATTACAATGAAATCGCTAATTCATAAGATCATTTTACAATTCTGGCCCAAGTTAGAAGCAGAGCCAATATTGCAAGATGTCGATAGTCCATATCTCGGAAACTATAAGAGATAATGCAATTTGGCAATCGGCAACGTAATTAGCATGCTGAATATTACTTGGAATGTGAATTACAACGATATCGCTAATTCATAAGACCATTTTACAATTCTGGCCCAAGTTAGAAGCAGAGCCAATATTGCAAGATGTCGATAGTCCATATCTCGGAAACTATAAGAGATAATGCAATTTGGCAATCGGCAACGTAATTAGCATGCCGAATACTGCTTGGAATGTGAATTGGAGCGAAATCGCTAATTCATAAAACCATTTTACAATTCTGGCCCAAGTTAGAAGCAGAGCCAATATTGCAAGATGTCGATAGTCCATATCTCGGAAACTATAAGAGATAATGCAATTTGGCAATCGGCAACGTAATTAGCATGCCGAATACTGCTTGGAATATGAATTGGAGCGAAATCGCTAATTCATAAAACCATTTTACAATTCTGGCCCAAGTTAGAAGCAGAGCCAATATTGCAAGATGTCGATAGTCCATATCTCGGAAACTATAAGAGATGATGCAATTTGGCAATCGGCAACGTAATTAGCATGCCGAATATTACTTGGAATGTGAATTGGAGCGAAATCGCTAATTCATAAGACCATTTTACAATTCTGGCCCAAGTTAGAAGCAGAGCCAATATTGTAAGATGTCGATAGTCCATATCTCGGAAACTATAAGAGATAATGCAATTTGGCAATCGGCAACGTAATTAGCATGCCGAATATTACTTGGAAAGTGAACAGGAGCGAAATCGCTAATTCATAAGACCATTTTACAATTTTGACCCAAGTTAGAAGAAGAGCCAATATTGTAAAATGTCGATAGTCCATATCTCGGAAACTATAAGAGATAATGCAATTTGGCCATCGGCAGTGTAATTAGCATACCGAATATTACTTGGAATGTGAATTACAACGACATCGCAAATTCATAAGACCATTTTACAATTCTGTCTCAAGTTAGAAGCAGAGCCAATATTGCAAGATGTCGATAGTCCATATCTCGGAAACTATAAGAGATAATGCAATCTGGCAATCGGCAACGTAATTAGAATGCCGAATATTACTTGGAATGTTAATTGGAGCGAAATTGCTAATTCATAAGACCATTTTACAATTTTGATCCAAGTTAGAAGCAGAGCCAATATTGTAAAATGTCGATAGTCCATATCTCGGAAACTATAAGAGATAATGCAATTTGGCAATCGGCAACGTAATTAGCATGTCGAATATTACTTGGAATGTGAATTACAACGAAATCGCTAATTCATAAGACCATTTTACAATTCTGGCCCAAGTTAGAAGCAGAGCCAATATTGCAAGATGTCGATAGTCCATATCTCGGAAACTGTAAGAGATAATGCAATTTGGCAATCGGCAACGTAATTAGCATGCCGAATATTACTTGGAATGTGAATTACAACGAAATCGCTAATTCATAAGACCATTTTACAATTCTGGCCCAAGTTAGAAGCAGAGCCAATATTGCAAGATGTCGATAGTCCATATCTCGGAAACTATAAGAGATAATGCAATTTGGCATTCGGCAACGTAATTAGCATGCCGAATATTACTAGGAATGTGAATTACAACGAAATCGCTAATTCATAAGACCATTTTACAATTCTGGCCCAAGTTAGAAGCAGAGCCAATATTGCAAGATGTCGAAAGTCCATATCTCGGAAACTATAAGAGATAATGCAATTTGGCAATCGGCAACGTAATTAGCATGCCGAATATTACTAGGAATGTGAATTACAACGAAATCGCTAATTCATAAGACCATTTTACAATTCTGGCCCAAGTTAGAAGCAGAGCCAATATTGCAAGATGTCGATAGTCCATATCTCGGAAACTATAAGAGATAATGCAATTTGGCAATCGGCAACGTAATTAGCATGCGGAATATTGCTTGGAATGTGAATTGGAGCGAAATCGCTAATTCATAAAACCATTTTACAATTCTGGCCCAAGTTAGAAGCAGAGCCAATATTGCAAGATGTCGATAGTCCATATCTCGGAAACTATAAGAGATAATGCAATTTGGCAATCGGCAACGTAATTAGCATGCCGAATATTACTAGGAATGTGAATTACAACGAAATCGCTAATTCATAAGACCATTTTACAATTCTGGCCCAAGTTAGAAGCAGAGCCAATATTGCAAGATGTCGATAGTCCATATCTCGGAAACTATAAGAGATAATGCAATTTGGCAATCGGCAACGTAATTAGCATGCCGAATATTACTTGGGATGTGAATTACAACGAAATCGCTAATTCATAAGACCATTTTACAATCCTGGCCCAAGTTAGAAGCAGAGCCAATATTGCAAGATGTCGATAGTCCATATCTCGGAAACTATAAGAGATAATGCAATTTGGCAATCGGCAACGTAATTAGCATGCCGAATATTACTTGGAATGTGAATTGGAGCGAAATCGCTAATTCATAAGACCATTTTACAATTCTGGCCCAAGTTAGAAGCAGAGCCAATATTGCAAAATGTCGATAGTCCATATCCCGGAAACTATAAGAGATAATGCAATTTGGCAATCTGCAACGTAATTAGCATGCCGAATATTACTTGGAATGTGAAATGGAGCGAAATCGCTAATTCAAAAGACCATTTTACAATTTTGACCCAAGTTAGAAGAAGAGCCAATATTGTAAAATGTCGATAGTCCATATCTCGGAAACTATAAGAGATAATGCAATTTGGCAATCGGCAATGTAATTAGCATGCCGAATATTACTTGGAAAGTGAATTGGAGCGAAATCGCTAATTCATAAGACCATTTTACAATTCTGGCCCAAGTTAGAAGCAGAGCCAATATTGCAAGATGTCGATAGTCCATATCTCGGAAACTATAAGAGATAATGCAATTTGGCAATCGGCAACGTAATTAGCATGCCGAATATTACTTGGAATGTGAATTACAACGAAATCGCTAATTCATAAGACCATTTTACAATTCTGGCCCAAGCTAGAAGTAGAGCCAATATTGCAAGATGTCGATAGTCCATATCTCGGAAACTATAAGTGATAATGCAATTTGGCAATCGGCAACGTAATTAGCATGCCGAATATTACTTGGAATGTGAATTGGAGCGAAATCGCTAATTCATAAGACCATTTTACAATTCTGGCCCAAGTTAGAAGCAGAGCCAATATTGCAAGATGTCGATAGTCCATATCTCGAAAACTATAAGAGATAATGCAATTTGGCAATCGGCAACGTAATTAGCATGCCGAATATTACTTGGAATGTGAACTGGAGCGAAATCGCTAATTCATAAGACCATTTTACAATTTTGACCCAAGTTAGAAGAGGAGCCAATATTGTAAAATGTCGATAGTCCATATCTCGGAAACTATAAGAGATAATGCAATTTGGCCATCGGCAGTGTAATTAGCATGCCGAATATTACTTGGAATGTGAATTACAACGAAATCGCTAATTCATAAGACCATTTTACAATTTTGACCCAAGTTAGAAGCAGAGCCAATATTGTAAAATGTCGATAGTCCATATCTCGGAAACTATAAGAGATAATGCAATTTGGCAATCGGCAACGTAATTAGCATGCCGAATATTACTTGGAATGTGAATTACAACGAAATCGCTAATTCATAAGACCATTTTACAATTCTGGCCCAAGTTAGAAGCAGAGCCAATATTGCAAGATGTCGATAGTCCATATCTCGGAAACTATAAGAGATAATGCAATTTGGCAATCGGCAACGTAATAAGCATGCCGTATATTACTTGGAATGTGAATTGGAGCGAAATCGCTAATTCATAAGACCATTTTACAATTCTGGCCCAAGTTAGAAGCAGAGCCAATATTGCAAGATGTCGATAGTCCATATCTCGGAAACTATAAGAGATAATGCAATTTGGCAATCGGCAACGTAATTAGCATGCCGAATATTACTTGGAATATGAATTACAACGAAATCGCTAATTCATAAGACCATTTTACAATTCTGGCCCAAGTTAGAAGCAGAGCCAATATTGCAAGATGTCGATAATCCATATCTCGGAAACTATAAGAGATAATGCAATTTGGCAATCTGCAACGTAATTAGCATGCCGAATATTACTTGGAATGTGAATTACAACGAAGTCGCTAATTCATAAGACCATTTTACAATTCTGGCCCAAGTTAGAAGCAGAGCCAATATTGCAAGATGTCGATAGTCCATATCTCGGAAACTATAAGAGATAATGCAATTTGGCAATCGGCAACGTAATTAGCATGCCGAATATTACTTGGAATGTGAATTACAACGAAATCGCTAATTTATAAGATCGATGGACGAACCTATTTTACAATTCTGGCCCAAGTTAGAAGCAGAGCCAATATTGCAAGATGTCGATAGTCCATATCTCGGAAACTATAAGAGATAATGCAACTTGGCAATCGGCAACGTAATTAGCATGCCGAATATTACTTGGAATGTGAATTGGAGCGAAAGCGCTAATTCATAAGACCATTTTACAATTCTGGCCCAAGTTAGAAGCAGAGCCAATATTGCAAGATGTCGATAGTCCATATCTCGGAAACTATAAGAGATAATGCAATTTGGCAATCGGCAACGTAATTAGCATGCCGAATATTACTTGGAATGTGAACTGGAGCGAAATCGCTAAGTCATAAGACAATTTTACAATTTTGACCCAAGTTAGAAGAAGAGCCAATATTGTAAAATGTCGATAGTCCATATCTCTGAAACTATAAGAGATAATGCAATTTGGCCACCGGTAGTGTAATTAGCATGCCGAATATTACTTGGAATGTGAATTACAACGAAATCGCAAATTCATAAGACCATTTTACAATTCTGGCTCAAGTTAGAAGCAGAGCCAATATTGCAAGATGTCGATAGTCCATATCTCGGAAACTATAAGAGATAATGCAATTTGGCAATCTGCAACGTAATTAGCATGCCGAATATTACTTGGAATGTGAATTACAACGAAATCGCTAATTCATAAGACAAGACCATTTTACAATTCTGGCCCAAGTTAGAAGCAGAGCCAATATTGCAAGATGTCGATAGTCCATATCTCGGAAACTATAAGAGATAATGCAATTTGGCAATCGGCAACGTAATTAGCATGCCGAATATTACTTGGAATGTGAATTACAACGAAATCGCTAATTCATAAGACCATTTTACAATTCTGGCCCAAGTTAGAAGCAGAGCCAATATTGCAAGATGTCGATAATCCATATCTCGGAAACTATAAGAGATAATGCAATTTGGCAATCTGCAACGTAATTAGCATGCCGAATATTACTTGGAATGTGAATTACAACGAAATCGCTAATTCATAAGACCATTTTACAATTCTGGCCCAAGTTAGAAGCAGAGCCAATATTGCAAGATGTCGATAGTCCATATCTCGGAAACTATAAGAGATAATGCAATTTGGCAATCGGCAACGTAATTAGCATGTCGAATATTACTTGGAATGTGAATTACAACGGAATCGCTAATTCATAAGACCATTTTACAATTCTGGCCCAAGTTAGAAGCAGAGCCAATATTGCAAGATGTCGATAGTCCATATCTCGGAAACTGTAAGAGATAATGCAATTTGGCAATCGGCAACGTAATTAGCATGCCGAATATTACTTGGAATGTGAATTACAACGAAATCGCTAATTCATAAGACCATTTTACAATTCTGGCCCAAGTTAGAAGCAGAGCCAATATTGCAAGATGTCGATAGTCCATATCTCGGAAACTATAAGAGATAATGCAATTTGGCAATCGGCAACGTAATTAGCATGCCGAATATTACTAGGAATGTGAATTACAACGAAATCGCTAATTCATAAGACCATTTTACAATTCTGGCCCAAGTTAGAAGCAGAGCCAATATTGCAAGATGTCGATAGTCCATATCTCGGAAACTATAAGAGATAATGCAATTTGGCAATCGGCAACGTAATTAGCATGCCGAATATTACTAGGAATGTGAATTACAACGAAATCGCTAATTCATAAGACCATTTTACAATTCTGGCCCAAGTTAGAAGCAGAGCCAATATTGCAAGATGTCGATAGTCCATATCTCGGAAACTATAAGAGATAATGCAATTTGGCAATCGGCAACGTAATTAGCATGCGGAATATTGCTTGGAATGTGAATTGGAGCGAAATCGCTAATTCATAAAACCATTTTACAATTCTGGCCCAAGTTAGAAGCAGAGCCAATATTGCAAGATGTCGATAGTCCATATCTCGGAAACTATAAGAGATAATGCAATTTGGCAATCGGCAACGTAATTAGCATGCCGAATATTACTAGGAATGTGAATTACAACGAAATCGCTAATTCATAAGACCATTTTACAATTCTGGCCCAAGTTAGAAGCAGAGCCAATATTGCAAGATGTCGATAGTCCATATCTCGGAAACTATAAGAGATAATGCAATTTGGCAATCGGCAACGTAATTAGCATGCCGAATATTACTTGGGATGTGAATTACAACGAAATCGCTAATTCATAAGACCATTTTACAATCCTGGCCCAAGTTAGATGCAGAGCCAATATTGCAAGATGTCGATAGTCCATATCTCGGAAACTATAAGAGATAATGCAATTTGGCAATCGGCAACGTAATTAGCATGCCGAATATTACTTGGAATGTGAATTGGAGCGAAATCGCTAATTCATAAGACCATTTTACAATTCTGGCCCAAGTTAGAAGCAGAGCCAATATTGCAAAAGGTCGATAGTCCATATCTCGGAAACTATAAGAGATAATGCAATTTGGCAATCTGCAACGTAATTAGCATGCCGAATATTACTTGGAATGTGAAATGGAGCGAAATCGCTAATTCATAAGACCATTTTACAATTTTGACCCAAGTTAGAAGAAGAGCCAATATTGTAAAATGTCGATAGTCCATATCTCGGAAACTATAAGAGATAATGCAATTTGGCAATCGGCAACGTAATTAGCATGCCGAATATTACTTGGAAAGCGAATTGGAGCGAAATCGCTAATTCATAAGACCATTTTACAATTCTGGCCCAAGTTAGAAGCAGAGCCAATATTGCAAGATGTCGATAGTCCATATCTCGGAAACTATAAGAGATAATGCAATTTGGCAATCGGCAACGTAATTAGCATGCCGAATATTACTTGGAATGTGAATTACAACGAAATCGCTAATTCATAAGACCATTTTACAATTCTGGCCCAAGCTAGAAGTAGAGCCAATATTGCAAGATGTCGATAGTCCATATCTCGGAAACTATAAGTGATAATGCAATTTGGCAATCGGCAACGTAATTAGCATGCCGAATATTACTTGGAATGTGAATTGGAGCGAAATCGCTAATTCATAAGACCATTTTACAATTCTGGCCCAAGTTAGAAGCAGAGCCAATATTGCAAGATGTCGATAGTCCATATCTCGAAAACTATAAGAGATAATGCAACTTGGCAATCGGCAACGTAATTAGCATGCCGAATATTACTTGGAATGTGAACTGGAGCGAAATCGCTAATTCATAAGACCATTTTACAATTTTGACCCAAGTTAGAAGAAGAGCCAATATTGTAAAATGTCGATAGTCCATATCTCGGAAACTATAAGAGATAATGCAATTTGGCCATCGGCAGTGTAATTAGCATGCCGAATATTACTTGGAATGTGAATTACAACGAAATCGCTAATTCATAAGACCATTTTACAATTTTGACCCAAGTTAGAAGCAGAGCCAATATTGTAAAATGTCGATAGTCCATATCTCGGAAACTATAAGAGATAATGCAATTTGGCAATCGGCAACGTAATTAGCATGCCGAATATTACTTGGAATGTGAATTACAACGAAATCGCTAATTCATAAGACCATTTTACAATTCTGGCCCAAGTTAGAAGCAGAGCCAATATTGCAAGATGTCGATAGTCCATATCTCGGAAACTATAAGAGATAATGCAATTTGGCAATCGGCAACGTAATAAGCATGCCCTATATTACTTGGAATGTGAATTGGAGCGAAATCGCTAATTCATAAGACCATTTTACAATTCTGGCCCAAGTTAGAAGCAGAGCCAATATTACAAGATGTCGGTAGTCCATATCTCGGAAACTATAAGAGATAATGCAATTTGGCAATCGGCAACGTAATTAGCATGCCGAATATTACTTGGAATGTGAATTACAACGAAATCGCTAATTCATAAGACCATTTTACAATTCTGGCCCAAGTTAGAAGCAGAGCCAATATTGCAAGATGTCGATAATCCATATCTCGGAAACTATAAGAGATAATGCAATTTGGCAATCTGCAACGTAATTAGCATGCCGAATATTACTTGGAATGTGAATTACAACGAAATCGCTAATTCATAAGACCATTTTACAATTCTGGCCCAAGTTAGAAGCAGAGCCAATATTGCAAGATGTCGATAGTCCATATCTCGGAAACTATAAGAGATAATGCAATTTGGCAATCGGCAACGTAATTAGCATGCCGAATATTACTTGGAATGTGAATTACAACGAAATCGCTAATTCATAAGACCATTTTACAATTCTGGCCCAAGTTAGAAGCAGAGCCAATATTGCAAGATGTCGATAGTCCATATCTCGGAAACTATAAGAGATAATGCAACTTGGCAATCGGCAACGTAATTAGCATGCCGAATATTACTTGGAATGTGAATTGGAGCGAAAGCGCTAATTCATAAGACCATTTTACAATTCTGGCCCAAGTTAGAAGCAGAGCCAATATTGCAAGATGTCGATAGTCCATATCTCGGAAACTATAAGAGATAATGCAATTTGGCAATCGGCAACGTAATTAGCATGCCGAATATTACTTGGAAAGTGAACTGGAGCGAAATCGCTAAGTCATAAGACAATTTTACAATTTTGACCCAAGTTAGAAGAAGAGCCAATATTGTAAAATGTCGATAGTCCATATCTCTGAAACTATAAGAGAAAATGCAATTTGGCCACCGGCAGTGTAATTAGCATACCGAATATTACTTGGAATGTGAATTACAACGAAATCGCAAATTCATAAGACCATTTTACAATTCTGGCTCAAGTTAGAAGCAGAGCCAATATTGCAAGATGTCGATAGTCCATATCTCGGAAACTATAAGAGATAATGCAATCTGGCAATCGGCAACGTACTTAGCATGCCGAATATTACTTGGAATGTGAATTACAACGAAATCGCTAATTCATAAGACCATTTTACAATTTTGACCCAGGTTAGAAGCAGAGCCAATATTGTAAAATGTCGATAGTCCATATCTCGGAAACTATAAGAGATAATGCAATTTGGAAATCGGCAACGTAATAAGCATGCCAAATATTACTTGGAATGTGAATTGGAGCGAAATCGCTAATTCATAAGACCATTTTACAATTCTGGCCCAAGTTAGAAGCAGAGCCAATATTGCAAGATGTCGATAGTCCATATCTCGGAAACTATAAGAGATAATGCAATTTGGCAATCGGCAACGTAATTAGCATGCCGAATATTACTTGGAATGTGAATTACAACGAAATCGCTAATTCATAAGACCATTTTACAATTCTGGCCCAAGTTAGAAGCAGAGCCAATATTGCAAGATGTCGATAGTCCATATCTCGGAAACTATAAGAGATAATGCAATTTGGCAATCGGCAACGTAATAAGCATGCCGAATATTACTTGGAATGTGAATTGGAGCGAAATCGCTAATTCATAAGACCATTTTACAATTCTGGCCCAAGTTAGAAGCAGAGCCAATATTGCAAGATGTCGATAGTCCATATCTCGGAAACTATAAGAGATAATGCAATTTGGCAATCTGCAACGTAATTAGCATGCCGAATATTACTTGGAATGTGAATTACAACGAAATCGCTAATTCATAAGACAAGACCATTTTACAATTCTGGCCCAAGTTAGAAGCAGAGCCAATATTGCAAGATGTCGATAGTCCATATCTCGGAAACTATAAGAGATAATGCAATTTGGCAATCGGCAACGTAATTAGCATGCCGAATATTACTTGGAATGTGAATTACAACAAAATCGCTAATTCATAAGACCATTTTACAATTCTGGCCCAAGTTAGAAGCAGAGCCAATATTGCAAGATGTCGATAATCCATATCTCGGAAACTATAAGAGATAATGCAATTTGGCAATCTGCAACGTAATTAGCATGCCGAATATTACTTGGAATGTGAATTACAACGAAATCGCTAATTCATAAGACCATTTTACAATTCTGACCCAAGTTATAAGCAGAGCCAATATTGCAAGATGTCGATAGTCCATATCTCGGAAACTATAAGAGATAATGCAATTTGGCAATCGGCAACGTAATTAGCATGCCGAATATTACTTGGAATGTGAATTACAACGGGATCGCTAATTCATAAGACCATTTTACAATTCTGGCCCAAGTTAGAAGCAGAGCCAATATTGCAAGATGTCGATAGTCCATATCTCGGAAACTATAAGAGATAATGCAACTTGGCAATCGGCAACGTAATTAGCATGCCGAATATTACTTGGAATGTGAATTGGAGCGAAAATGCTAATTCATAAGACCATTTTACAATTTTGACCCAAGTTAGAAGAAGAGCCAATATTGTAAAATGTCGATAGTCCATATCTCTGAAACTATAAGAGATAATGCAATTTGGCCATCGGCAGTGTAATTAGCATGCCGAATATTACTTGGAATGTGAATTACAACGAAATCGCAAATTCATAAGACCATTTTACAATTCTGGCTCAAGTTAGAAGCAGAGCCAATATTGCAAGATGTCGATAGTCCATATCTCGGAAACTATAAGAGATAAAGCAATCTGGCAATCGGCAACGTACTTAGCATGCCGAATATTACTTGGAATGTGAATTACAACGAAATCGCTAATTCATAAGACCATTTTACAATTTTGACCCAAGTTAGAAGCAGAGCCAATATTGTAAAATGTCGATAGTCCATATCTCGGAAACTATAAGAGATAATGCAATTTGGCAATCGGCAACGTAATTAGCATGCCGAATATTACTTGGAATGTGAACTGGAGCGAAATCGCTTATTCATAAGGCGATTTTACAATTTTGACCCAAGTTAGAAGCAGAGCCAATATTGTAAAATGTCGATAGTCCATATCTCGGAAACTATAAGAGATAATGCAATTTGGCAATCGGCAACGTAATTAGCATGCCGAATATTACTTAGAATGTGAATTACAACGAAATCGCTAATTCATAAGACCATTTTACAATTCTGGCCCAAGTTAGAAGCAGAGCCAATATTGCAAGATGTCGATAGTCCATATCTCGGAAACTATAAGAGATAATGCAATTTGGCAATCGGCAACGTAATTAGCATGCCGAATATTACTTGGAATGTGAACTGGAGCGAAATCACTAATTCATAAGACCATTTTACAATTTTGACCCAAGTTACAAGAAGAGCCAATATTGTAAAATGTCGATAGTACATATCTCGGAAACTATAAGAGATAATGCAATTTGGCCATCGGCAGTGTAATTAGCATGCCGAATATTACTTGGAATGTGAATTACAACGAAATCGCTAATTCATAAGTCCATTTTACAATTTTGACCCAAGTTAGAAGCAGAGCCAATATTGTAAAATGTCGATAGTCCATATCTCGGAAACTATAAAAGATAATGCAATTTGGCAATCGGCAACGTAATTAGCATGCCGAATATTACTTGGAATGTGAATTGGAGCGAAATCGCTAATTTATAAGACCATTTTACAATTCTGACCCAAGTTAGAAGCAGAGCCAATATTGCAAGATGTCGATAGTCCATATCTCGGAAACTATAAGAGATAATGCAATTTGGCAATCGGCAACGTAATTAGCATGCCGAATATTACTTGGAATGTGAATTGGAGCGAAATCGCTAATTCATAAGACCATTTTACAATTCTGGCCCAAGTTAGAAGCAGAGCCAATATTGCAAGATGTCGATAGTCCATATCTCGGAAACTATAAGAGATAATGCAATTTGGCAATCGGCAACGTAATTAGCATGCGGAATATTGCTTGGAATGTGAATTGGAGCGAAATCGCTAATTCATAAAACCATTTTACAATTCTGGCCCAAGTTAGAAGCAGAGCCAATATTGCAAGATGTCGATAGTCCATATCTCGGAAACTATAAGAGATAATGCAATTTGGCAATCGGCAACGTAATTAGCATGCCGAATATTACTAGGAATGTGAATTACAACGAAATCGCTAATTCATAAGACCATTTTACAATTCTGGCCCAAGTTAGAAACAGAGCCAATATTGCAAGATTTCGATAGTCCATATCTCGGAAACTATAAGAGATAATGCAATTTGGCAATCGGCAACGTAATTAGCATGCCGAATATTACTTGGGATGTGAATTACAACGAAATCGCTAATTCATAAGACCATTTTACAATCCTGGCCCAAGTTAGAAGCAGAGCCAATATTGCAAGATGTCGATAGTCCATATCTCGGAAACTATAAGAGATAATGCAATTTGGCAATCGGCAACGTAATTAGCATGCCGAATATTACTTGGAATGTGAATTGGAGCGAAATCGCTAATTCATAAGACCATTTTACAATTCTGGCCCAAGTTAGAAGCAGAGCCAATATTGCAAAATGTCGATAGTCCATATCTCGGAAACTATAAGAGATAATGCAATTTGGCAATCTGCAACGTAATTAGCATGCCGAATATTACTTGGAATGTGAAATGGAGCGAAATCGCTAATTCATAAGACCATTTTACAATTTTGACCCAAGTTAGATGAAGAGCCAATATTGTAAAATGTCGATAGTCCATATCTCGGAAACTATAAGAGATAATGCAATTTGGCAATCGGCAACGTAATTAGCATGCCGAATATTACTTGGAAAGTGAATTGGAGCGAAATCGCTAATTCATAAGACCATTTTACAATTCTGGCCCAAGTTAGAAGCAGAGCCAATATTGCAAGATGTCGATAGTCCATATCTCGGAAACTATAAGAGATAATGCAATTTGGCAATCGGCAACGTAATTAGCATGCCGAATATTACTTGGAATGTGAATTACAACGAAATCGCTAATTCATAAGACCATTTTACAATTCTGGCCCAAGCTAGAAGTAGAGCCAATATTGCAAGATGTCGATAGTCCATATCTCGGAAACTATAAGTGATAATGCAATTTGGCAATCGGCAACGTAATTAGCATGCCGAATATTACTTGGAATGTGAATTGGAGCGAAATCGCTAATTCATAAGACCATTTTACAATTCTGGCCCAAGTTAGAAGCAGAGCCAATATTGCAAGATGTCGATAGTCCATATCTCGAAAACTATAAGAGATAATGCAATTTGGCAATCGGCAACGTAATTAGCATGCCGAATATTACTTGGAATGTGAACTGGAGCGAAATCGCTAATTCATAAGACCATTTTACAATTTTGACCCAAGTTAGAATAAGAGCCAATATTGTAAAATGTCGATAGTCCATATCTCGGAAACTATAAGAGATAATGCAATTTGGCCATCGGCAGTGTAATTAGCATGCCGAATATTACTTGGAATGTGAATTACAACGAAATTGCTAATTCATAAGACCATTTTACAATTTTGACCCAAGTTAGAAGCAGAGCCAATATTGTAAAATGTCGATAGTCCATATCTCGGAAACTATAAGAGATAATGCAATTTGGCAATCGGCAACGTAATTAGCATGCCGAATATTACTTGGAATGTGAATTACAACGAAATCGCTAATTCATAAGACCATTTTACAATCCTGGCCCAAGTTAGAAGCAGAGCCAATATTGCAAGATGTCGATAGTCCATATCTCGGAAACTATAAGAGATAATGCAATTTGGCAATCGGCAACGTAATAAGCATGCCGTATATTACTTGGAATGTGAATTGGAGCGAAATCGCTAATTCATAAGACCATTTTACAATTCTGGCCCAAGTTAGAAGCAGAGCCAATATTGCAAGATGTCGGTAGTCCATATCTCGGAAACTATAAGAGATAATGCAATTTGGCAATCGGCAACGTAATTAGCATGCCGAATATTACTTGGAATGTGAATTACAACGAAATCGCTAATTCATAAGACCATTTTACAATTCTGGCCCAAGTTAGAAGCAGAGCCAATATTGCAAGATGTCGATAATCCATATCTCGGAAACTATAAGAGATAATGCAATTTGGCAATCTGCAACGTAATTAGCATGCCGAATATTACTTGGAATGTGAATTACAACGAAATCGCTAATTCATAAGACCATTTTACAATTCTGGCCCAAGTTAGAAGCAGAGCCAATATTGCAAGATGTCGATAGTCCATATCTCGGAAACTATAAGAGATAATGCAATTTGGCAATCGGCAACGTAATTAGCATGCCGAATATTACTTGGAATGTGAATTACAACGAAATCGCTAATTCATAAGACCATTTTACAATTCTGGCCCAAGTTAGAAGCAGAGCCAATATTGCAAGATGTCGATAGTCCATATCTCGGAAACTATAAGAGATAATGCAACTTGGCAATCGGCAACGTAATTAGCATGCCGAATATTACTTGGAATGTGAATTGGAGCGAAAGCGCTAATTCATAAGACCATTTTACAATTCTGGCCCAAGTTAGAAGCAGAGCCAATATTGCAAGATGTCGATAGTCCATATCTCGGAAACTATAAGAGATAATGCAATTTGGCAATCGGCAACGTAATTAGCATGCCGAATATTACTTGGAAAGTGAACTGGAGCGAAATCGCTAAGTCATAAGAAAATTTTACAATTTTGACCCAAGTTAGAAGAAGAGCCAATATTGTAAAATGTCGATAGTCCATATCTCTGAAACTATAAGAGATAATGCAATTTGGCCACCGGCAGTGTAATTAGCATACCGAATATTACTTGGAATGTGAATTACAACGAAATCGCAAATTCATAAGACCATTTTACAATTCTGGCTCAAGTTAGAAGCAGAGCCAATATTGCAAGATGTCGATAGTCCATATCTCGGAAACTATAAGAGATAATGCAATCTGGCAATCGGCAACGTACTTAGCATGCCGAATATTACTTGGAATGTGAATTACAACGAAATCGCTAATTCATAAGACCATTTTACAATTTTGACCCAGGTTAGAAGCAGAGCCAATATTGTAAAATGTCGATAGTCCATATCTCGGAAACTATAAGAGATAATGCAATTTGGAAATCGGCAACGTAATAAGCATGCCAAATATTACTTGGAATGTGAATTGGAGCGAAATCGCTAATTCATAAGACCATTTTACAATTCTGGCCCAAGTTAGAAGCAGAGCCAATATTGCAAGATGTCGATAGTCCATATCTCGGAAACTATAAGAGATAATGCAATTTGGCAATCGGCAACGTAATTAGCATGCCGAATATTACTTGGAATGTGAATTACAACGAAATCGCTAATTCATAAGACCATTTTACAATTCTGGCCCAAGTTAGAAGCAGAGCCAATATTGCAAGATGTCGATAGTCCATATCTCGGAAACTATAAGAGATAATGCAATTTGGCAATCGGCAACGTAATAAGCATGCCGAATATTACTTGGAATGTGAATTGGAGCGAAATCGCTAATTCATAAGACCATTTTACAATTCTGGCCCAAGTTAGAAGCAGAGCCAATATTGCAAGATGTCGATAGTCCATATCTCGGAAACTATAAGAGATAATGCAATTTGGCAATCTGCAACGTAATTAGCATGCCGAATATTACTTGGAATGTGAATTACAACGAAATCGCTAATTCATAAGACAAGACCATTTTACAATTCTGGCCCAAGTTAGAAGCAGAGCCAATATTGCAAGATGTCGATAGTCCATATCTCGGAAACTATAAGAGATAATGCAATTTGGCAATCGGCAACGTAATTAGCATGCCGAATATTACTTGGAATGTGAATTACAACGAAATCGCTAATTCATAAGACCATTTTACAATTCTGGCCCAAGTTAGAAGCAGAGCCAATATTGCAAGATGTCGATAATCCATATCTCGGAAACTATAAGAGATAATGCAATTTGGCAATCTGCAACGTAATTAGCATGCCGAATATTACTTGGAATGTGAATTACAACGAAATCGCTAATTCATAAGACCATTTTACAATTCTGGCCCAAGTTAGAAGCAGAGCCAATATTGCAAGATGTCGATAGTCCATATCTCGGAAACTATAAGAGATAATGCAATTTGGCAATCGGCAACGTAATTAGCATGCCGAATATTACTTGGAATGTGAATTACAACGGAATCGCTAATTCATAAGACCATTTTACAATTCTGGCCCAAGTTAGAAGCAGAGCCAATATTGCAAGATGTCGATAGTCCATATCTCGGAAACTATAAGAGATAATGCAACTTGGCAATCGGCAACGTAATTAGCATGCCGAATATTACTTGGAATGTGAATTGGAGCGAAAATGCTAATTCATAAGACCATTTTACAATTCTGGCCCAAGTTAGAAGCAGAGCCAATATTGCAAGATGTCGATAGTCCATATCTCGGAAACTATAAGAGATAATGCAATTTGGCAATCGGCAACGTAATTAGCATGCCGAATATTACTTGGAATGTGAACTGGAGCGAAATCGTTAAGTCATAAGACCATTTTACAATTTTGACCCAAGTTAGAAGAAGAGCCAATATTGTAAAATGTCGATAGTCCATATCTCTGAAACTATAAGAGATAATGCAATTTGGCCATCGGCAGTGTAATTAGCATGCCGAATATTACTTGGAATGTGAATTACAACGAAATCGCAAATTCATAAGACCATTTTACAATTCTGGCTCAAGTTAGAAGCAGAGCCAATATTGCAAGATGTCGATAGTCCATATCTCGGAAACTATAAGAGATAATGCAATCTGGCAATCGGCAACGTACTTAGCATGCCGAATATTACTTGGAATGTGAATTACAACGAAATCGCTAATTCATAAGACCATTTTACAATTTTGACCCAAGTTAGAAGCAGAGCTAATATTGTAAAATGTCGATAGTCCATATCTCGGAAACTATAAGAGATAATGCAATTTGGCAATCGGCAACGTAATTAGCATGCCGAATATTACTTGGAATGTGAACTGGAGCGAAATCGCTTATTCATAAGGCGATTTTACAATTTTGACGCAAGTTAGAAGCAGAGCCAATATTGTAAAATGTCGATAGTCCATATCTCGGAAACTATAAGAGATAATGCAATTTGGCAATCGGCAACGTAATTAGCATGCCGAATATTACTTAGAATGTGAATTACAACGAAATCGCTAATTCATAAGACCATTTTACAATTCTGGCCCAAGTTAGAAGCAGAGCCAATATTGCAAGATGTCGATAGTCCAAATCTCGGAAACTATAAGAGATAATGCAATTTGGCAATCGGCAACGTAATTAGCATGCCGAATATTACTTGGAATGTGAATTGGAGCGAAATCGCTAATTCATAAGACCATTTTACAATTCTGACCCAAGTTAGAAGCAGAGCCAATATTGCAAGATGTCGATAGTCCATATATCGGAAACTATAAGAGATAATGCAATTTGGCAATCGGCAACGTAATTAGCATGCCGAATATTACTTGGAATGTGAACTGGAGCGAAATCACTAATTCATAAGACCATTTTACAATTTTGACCCAAGTTACAAGAAGAGCCAATATTGTAAAATGTCGATAGTCCATATCTCGGAAACTATAAGAGATAATGCAATTTGGCATTCGGCAACGTAATTAGCATGCCGAATATTACTTGGAATGTGAATTACAACGAAATCGCTAATTCATAAGACCATTTTACAATTCTGGCCCAAGTTAGAAGCAGAGCCAATATTGCAAGATGTCGATAGTCCATATCTCGGAAACTATAAGAGATAATGCAATTTGGCATTCGGCAACGTAATTAGCATGCCGAATATTACTAGGAATGTGAATTACAACGAAATCGCTAATTCATAAGACCATTTTACAATTCTGGCCCAAGTTAGAAGCAGAGCCAATATTGCAAGATGTCGAAAGTCCATATCTCGGAAACTATAAGAGATAATGCAATTTGGCAATCGGCAACGTAATTAGCATGCCGAATATTACTAGGAATGTGAATTACAACGAAATCGCTAATTCATAAGACCATTTTACAATTCTGGCCCAAGTTAGAAGCAGAGCCAATATTGCAAGATGTCGATAGTCCATATCTCGGAAACTATAAGAGATAATGCAATTTGGCAATCGGCAACGTAATTAGCATGCGGAATATTGCTTGGAATGTGAATTGGAGCGAAATCGCTAATTCATAAAACCATTTTACAATTCTGGCCCAAGTTAGAAGCAGAGCCAATATTGCAAGATGTCGATAGTCCATATCTCGGAAACTATAAGAGATAATGCAATTTGGCAATCGGCAACGTAATTAGCATGCCGAATATTACTAGGAATGTGAATTACAACGAAATCGCTAATTCATAAGACCATTTTACAATTCTGGCCCAAGTTAGAAGCAGAGCCAATATTGCAAGATGTCGATAGTCCATATCTCGGAAACTATAAGAGATAATGCAATTTGGCAATCGGCAACGTAATTAGCATGCCGAATATTACTTGGGATGTGAATTACAACGAAATCGCTAATTCATAAGACCATTTTACAATCCTGGCCCAAGTTAGAAGCAGAGCCAATATTGCAAGATGTCGATAGTCCATATCTCGGAAACTATAAGAGATAATGCAATTTGGCAATCGGCAACGTAATTAGCATGCCGAATATTACTTGGAATGTGAATTGGAGCGAAATCGCTAATTCATAAGACCATTTTACAATTCTGGCCCAAGTTAGAAGCAGAGCCAATATTGCAAAATGTCGATAGTCCATATCCCGGAAACTATAAGAGATAATGCAATTTGGCAATCTGCAACGTAATTAGCATGCCGAATATTACTTGGAATGTGAAATGGAGCGAAATCGCTAATTCAAAAGACCATTTTACAATTTTGACCCAAGTTAGAAGAAGAGCCAATATTGTAAAATGTCGATAGTCCATATCTCGGAAACTATAAGAGATAATGCAATTTGGCAATCGGCAATGTAATTAGCATGCCGAATATTACTTGGAAAGTGAATTGGAGCGAAATCGCTAATTCATAAGACCATTTTACAATTCTGGCCCAAGTTAGAAGCAGAGCCAATATTGCAAGATGTCGATAGTCCATATCTCGGAAACTATAAGAGATAATGCAATTTGGCAATCGGCAACGTAATTAGCATGCCGAATATTACTTGGAATGTGAATTACAACGAAATCGCTAATTCATAAGACCATTTTACAATTCTGGCCCAAGCTAGAAGTAGAGCCAATATTGCAAGATGTCGATAGTCCATATCTCGGAAACTATAAGTGATAATGCAATTTGGCAATCGGCAACGTAATTAGCATGCCGAATATTACTTGGAATGTGAATTGGAGCGAAATCGCTAATTCATAAGACCATTTTACAATTCTGGCCCAAGTTAGAAGCAGAGCCAATATTGCAAGATGTCGATAGTCCATATCTCGAAAACTATAAGAGATAATGCAATTTGGCAATCGGCAACGTAATTAGCATGCCGAATATTACTTGGAATGTGAACTGGAGCGAAATCGCTAATTCATAAGACCATTTTACAATTTTGACCCAAGTTAGAAGAGGAGCCAATATTGTAAAATGTCGATAGTCCATATCTCGGAAACTATAAGAGATAATGCAATTTGGCCATCGGCAGTGTAATTAGCATGCCGAATATTACTTGGAATGTGAATTACAACGAAATCGCTAATTCATAAGACCATTTTACAATTTTGACCCAAGTTAGAAGCAGAGCCAATATTGTAAAATGTCGATAGTCCATATCTCGGAAACTATAAGAGATAATGCAATTTGGCAATCGGCAACGTAATTAGCATGCCGAATATTACTTGGAATGTGAATTACAACGAAATCGCTAATTCATAAGACCATTTTACAATTCTGGCCCAAGTTAGAAGCAGAGCCAATATTGCAAGATGTCGATAGTCCATATCTCGGAAACTATAAGAGATAATGCAATTTGGCAATCGGCAACGTAATAAGCATGCCGTATATTACTTGGAATGTGAATTGGAGCGAAATCGCTAATTCATAAGACCATTTTACAATTCTGGCCCAAGTTAGAAGCAGAGCCAATATTGCAAGATGTCGATAGTCCATATCTCGGAAACTATAAGAGATAATGCAATTTGGCAATCGGCAACGTAATTAGCATGCCGAATATTACTTGGAATATGAATTACAACGAAATCGCTAATTCATAAGACCATTTTACAATTCTGGCCCAAGTTAGAAGCAGAGCCAATATTGCAAGATGTCGATAATCCATATCTCGGAAACTATAAGAGATAATGCAATTTGGCAATCTGCAACGTAATTAGCATGCCGAATATTACTTGGAATGTGAATTACAACGAAGTCGCTAATTCATAAGACCATTTTACAATTCTGGCCCAAGTTAGAAGCAGAGCCAATATTGCAAGATGTCGATAGTCCATATCTCGGAAACTATAAGAGATAATGCAATTTGGCAATCGGCAACGTAATTAGCATGCCGAATATTACTTGGAATGTGAATTACAACGAAATCGCTAATTTATAAGATCATTTTACAATTCTGGCCCAAGTTAGAAGCAGAGCCAATATTGCAAGATGTCGATAGTCCATATCTCGGAAACTATAAGAGATAATGCAACTTGGCAATCGGCAACGTAATTAGCATGCCGAATATTACTTGGAATGTGAATTGGAGCGAAAGCGCTAATTCATAAGACCATTTTACAATTCTGGCCCAAGTTAGAAGCAGAGCCAATATTGCAAGATGTCGATAGTCCATATCTCGGAAACTATAAGAGATAATGCAATTTGGCAATCGGCAACGTAATTAGCATGCCGAATATTACTTGGAATGTGAACTGGAGCGAAATCGCTAAGTCATAAGACAATTTTACAATTTTGACCCAAGTTAGAAGAAGAGCCAATATTGTAAAATGTCGATAGTCCATATCTCTGAAACTATAAGAGATAATGCAATTTGGCCACCGGTAGTGTAATTAGCATGCCGAATATTACTTGGAATGTGAATTACAACGAAATCGCAAATTCATAAGACCATTTTACAATTCTGGCTCAAGTTAGAAGCAGAGCCAATATTGCAAGATGTCGATAGTCCATATCTCGGAAACTATAAGAGATAATGCAATTTGGCAATCTGCAACGTAATTAGCATGCCGAATATTACTTGGAATGTGAATTACAACGAAATCGCTAATTCATAAGACAAGACCATTTTACAATTCTGGCCCAAGTTAGAAGCAGAGCCAATATTGCAAGATGTCGATAGTCCATATCTCGGAAACTATAAGAGATAATGCAATTTGGCAATCGGCAACGTAATTAGCATGCCGAATATTACTTGGAATGTGAATTACAACGAAATCGCTAATTCATAAGACCATTTTACAATTCTGGCCCAAGTTAGAAGCAGAGCCAATATTGCAAGATGTCGATAATCCATATCTCGGAAACTATAAGAGATAATGCAATTTGGCAATCTGCAACGTAATTAGCATGCCGAATATTACTTGGAATGTGAATTACAACGAAATCGCTAATTCATAAGACCATTTTACAATTCTGGCCCAAGTTAGAAGCAGAGCCAATATTGCAAGATGTCGATAGTCCATATCTCGGAAACTATAAGAGATAATGCAATTTGGCAATCGGCAACGTAATTAGCATGTCGAATATTACTTGGAATGTGAATTACAACGGAATCGCTAATTCATAAGACCATTTTACAATTCTGGCCCAAGTTAGAAGCAGAGCCAATATTGCAAGATGTCGATAGTCCATATCTCGGAAACTGTAAGAGATAATGCAATTTGGCAATCGGCAACGTAATTAGCATGCCGAATATTACTTGGAATGTGAATTACAACGAAATCGCTAATTCATAAGACCATTTTACAATTACAACCAAGTTAGAAGCAGAGCCAATATTGCAAGATGTCGATAGTCCATATCTCGGAAACTATAAGAGATAATGCAATTTGGCAATCGGCAACGTAATTAGCATGCCGAATATTACTAGGAATGTGAATTACAACGAAATCGCTAATTCATAAGACCATTTTACAATTCTGGCCCAAGTTAGAAGCAGAGCCAATATTGCAAGATGTCGATAGTCCATATCTCGGAAACTATAAGAGATAATGCAATTTGGCAATCGGCAACGTAATTAGCATGCCGAATATTACTAGGAATGTGAATTACAACGAAATCGCTAATTCATAAGACCATTTTACAATTCTGGCCCAAGTTAGAAGCAGAGCCAATATTGCAAGATGTCGATAGTCCATATCTCGGAAACTATAAGAGATAATGCAATTTGGCAATCGGCAACGTAATTAGCATGCGGAATATTGCTTGGAATGTGAATTGGAGCGAAATCGCTAATTCATAAAACCATTTTACAATTCTGGCCCAAGTTAGAAGCAGAGCCAATATTGCAAGATGTCGATAGTCCATATCTCGGAAACTATAAGAGATAATGCAATTTGGCAATCGGCAACGTAATTAGCATGCCGAATATTACTAGGAATGTGAATTACAACGAAATCGCTAATTCATAAGACCATTTTACAATTCTGGCCCAAGTTAGAAGCAGAGCCAATATTGCAAGATGTCGATAGTCCATATCTCGGAAACTATAAGAGATAATGCAATTTGGCAATCGGCAACGTAATTAGCATGCCGAATATTACTTGGGATGTGAATTACAACGAAATCGCTAATTCATAAGACCATTTTACAATCCTGGCCCAAGTTAGATGCAGAGCCAATATTGCAAGATGTCGATAGTCCATATCTCGGAAACTATAAGAGATAATGCAATTTGGCAATCGGCAACGTAATTAGCATGCCGAATATTACTTGGAATGTGAATTGGAGCGAAATCGCTAATTCATAAGACCATTTTACAATTCTGGCCCAAGTTAGAAGCAGAGCCAATATTGCAAAAGGTCGATAGTCCATATCTCGGAAACTATAAGAGATAATGCAATTTGGCAATCTGCAACGTAATTAGCATGCCGAATATTACTTGGAATGTGAAATGGAGCGAAATCGCTAATTCATAAGACCATTTTACAATTTTGACCCAAGTTAGAAGAAGAGCCAATATTGTAAAATGTCGATAGTCCATATCTCGGAAACTATAAGAGATAATGCAATTTGGCAATCGGCAACGTAATTAGCATGCCGAATATTACTTGGAAAGCGAATTGGAGCGAAATCGCTAATTCATAAGACCATTTTACAATTCTGGCCCAAGTTAGAAGCAGAGCCAATATTGCAAGATGTCGATAGTCCATATCTCGGAAACTATAAGAGATAATGCAATTTGGCAATCGGCAACGTAATTAGCATGCCGAATATTACTTGGAATGTGAATTACAACGAAATCGCTAATTCATAAGACCATTTTACAATTCTGGCCCAAGCTAGAAGTAGAGCCAATATTGCAAGATGTCGATAGTCCATATCTCGGAAACTATAAGTGATAATGCAATTTGGCAATCGGCAACGTAATTAGCATGCCGAATATTACTTGGAATGTGAATTGGAGCGAAATCGCTAATTCATAAGACCATTTTACAATTCTGGCCCAAGTTAGAAGCAGAGCCAATATTGCAAGATGTCGATAGTCCATATCTCGAAAACTATAAGAGATAATGCAACTTGGCAATCGGCAACGCAATTAGCATGCCGAATATTACTTGGAATGTGAACTGGAGCGAAATCGCTAATTCATAAGACCATTTTACAATTTTGACCCAAGTTAGAAGAAGAGCCAATATTGTAAAATGTCGATAGTCCATATCTCGGAAACTATAAGAGATAATGCAATTTGGCCATCGGCAGTGTAATTAGCATGCCGAATATTACTTGGAATGTGAATTACAACGAAATCGCTAATTCATAAGACCATTTTACAATTTTGACCCAAGTTAGAAGCAGAGCCAATATTGTAAAATGTCGATAGTCCATATCTCGGAAACTATAAGAGATAATGCAATTTGGCAATCGGCAACGTAATTAGCATGCCGAATATTACTTGGAATGTGAATTACAACGAAATCGCTAATTCATAAGACCATTTTACAATTCTGGCCCAAGTTAGAAGCAGAGCCAATATTGCAAGATGTCGATAGTCCATATCTCGGAAACTATAAGAGATAATGCAATTTGGCAATCGGCAACGTAATAAGCATGCCCTATATTACTTGGAATGTGAATTGGAGCGAAATCGCTAATTCATAAGACCATTTTACAATTCTGGCCCAAGTTAGAAGCAGAGCCAATATTACAAGATGTCGGTAGTCCATATCTCGGAAACTATAAGAGATAATGCAATTTGGCAATCGGCAACGTAATTAGCATGCCGAATATTACTTGGAATGTGAATTACAACGAAATCGCTAATTCATAAGACCATTTTACAATTCTGGCCCAAGTTAGAAGCAGAGCCAATATTGCAAGATGTCGATAATCCATATCTCGGAAACTATAAGAGATAATGCAATTTGGCAATCTGCAACGTAATTAGCATGCCGAATATTACTTGGAATGTGAATTACAACGAAATCGCTAATTCATAAGACCATTTTACAATTCTGGCCCAAGTTAGAAGCAGAGCCAATATTGCAAGATGTCGATAGTCCATATCTCGGAAACTATAAGAGATAATGCAATTTGGCAATCGGCAACGTAATTAGCATGCCGAATATTACTTGGAATGTGAATTACAACGAAATCGCTAATTCATAAGACCATTTTACAATTCTGGCCCAAGTTAGAAGCAGAGCCAATATTGCAAGATGTCGATAGTCCATATCTCGGAAACTATAAGAGATAATGCAACTTGGCAATCGGCAACGTAATTAGCATGCCGAATATTACTTGGAATGTGAATTGGAGCGAAAGCGCTAATTCATAAGACCATTTTACAATTCTGGCCCAAGTTAGAAGCAGAGCCAATATTGCAAGATGTCGATAGTCCATATCTCGGAAACTATAAGAGATAATGCAATTTGGCAATCGGCAACGTAATTAGCATGCCGAATATTACTTGGAAAGTGAACTGGAGCGAAATCGCTAAGTCATAAGACAATTTTACAATTTTGACCCAAGTTAGAAGAAGAGCCAATATTGTAAAATGTCGATAGTCCATATCTCTGAAACTATAAGAGAAAATGCAATTTGGCCACCGGCAGTGTAATTAGCATACCGAATATTACTTGGAATGTGAATTACAACGAAATCGCAAATTCATAAGACCATTTTACAATTCTGGCTCAAGTTAGAAGCAGAGCCAATATTGCAAGATGTCGATAGTCCATATCTCGGAAACTATAAGAGATAATGCAATCTGGCAATCGGCAACGTACTTAGCATGCCGAATATTACTTGGAATGTGAATTACAACGAAATCGCTAATTCATAAGACCATTTTACAATTTTGACCCAGGTTAGAAGCAGAGCCAATATTGTAAAATGTCGATAGTCCATATCTCGGAAACTATAAGAGATAATGCAATTTGGAAATCGGCAACGTAATAAGCATGCCAAATATTACTTGGAATGTGAATTGGAGCGAAATCGCTAATTCATAAGACCATTTTACAATTCTGGCCCAAGTTAGAAGCAGAGCCAATATTGCAAGATGTCGATAGTCCATATCTCGGAAACTATAAGAGATAATGCAATTTGGCAATCGGCAACGTAATTAGCATGCCGAATATTACTTGGAATGTGAATTACAACGAAATCGCTAATTCATAAGACCATTTTACAATTCTGGCCCAAGTTAGAAGCAGAGCCAATATTGCAAGATGTCGATAGTCCATATCTCGGAAACTATAAGAGATAATGCAATTTGGCAATCGGCAACGTAATAAGCATGCCGAATATTACTTGGAATGTGAATTGGAGCGAAATCGCTAATTCATAAGACCATTTTACAATTCTGGCCCAAGTTAGAAGCAGAGCCAATATTGCAAGATGTCGATAGTCCATATCTCGGAAACTATAAGAGATAATGCAATTTGGCAATCTGCAACGTAATTAGCATGCCGAATATTACTTGGAATGTGAATTACAACGAAATCGCTAATTCATAAGACAAGACCATTTTACAATTCTGGCCCAAGTTAGAAGCAGAGCCAATATTGCAAGATGTCGATAGTCCATATCTCGGAAACTATAAGAGATAATGCAATTTGGCAATCGGCAACGTAATTAGCATGCCGAATATTACTTGGAATGTGAATTACAACAAAATCGCTAATTCATAAGACCATTTTACAATTCTGGCCCAAGTTAGAAGCAGAGCCAATATTGCAAGATGTCGATAATCCATATCTCGGAAACTATAAGAGATAATGCAATTTGGCAATCTGCAACGTAATTAGCATGCCGAATATTACTTGGAATGTGAATTACAACGAAATCGCTAATTCATAAGACCATTTTACAATTCTGACCCAAGTTATAAGCAGAGCCAATATTGCAAGATGTCGATAGTCCATATCTCGGAAACTATAAGAGATAATGCAATTTGGCAATCGGCAACGTAATTAGCATGCCGAATATTACTTGGAATGTGAATTACAACGGGATCGCTAATTCATAAGACCATTTTACAATTCTGGCCCAAGTTAGAAGCAGAGCCAATATTGCAAGATGTCGATAGTCCATATCTCGGAAACTATAAGAGATAATGCAACTTGGCAATCGGCAACGTAATTAGCATGCCGAATATTACTTGGAATGTGAATTGGAGCGAAAATGCTAATTCATAAGACCATTTTACAATTTTGACCCAAGTTAGAAGAAGAGCCAATATTGTAAAATGTCGATAGTCCATATCTCTGAAACTATAAGAGATAATGCAATTTGGCCATCGGCAGTGTAATTAGCATGCCGAATATTACTTGGAATGTGAATTACAACGAAATCGCAAATTCATAAGACCATTTTACAATTCTGGCTCAAGTTAGAAGCAGAGCCAATATTGCAAGATGTCGATAGTCCCATATCTCGGAAACTATAAGAGATAAAGCAATCTGGCAATCGGCAACGTACTTAGCATGCCGAATATTACTTGGAATGTGAATTACAACGAAATCGCTAATTCATAAGACCATTTTACAATTTTGACCCAAGTTAGAAGCAGAGCCAATATTGTAAAATGTCGATAGTCCATATCTCGGAAACTATAAGAGATAATGCAATTTGGCAATCGGCAACGTAATTAGCATGCCGAATATTACTTGGAATGTGAACTGGAGCGAAATCGCTTATTCATAAGGCGATTTTACAATTTTGACCCAAGTTAGAAGCAGAGCCAATATTGTAAAATGTCGATAGTCCATATCTCGGAAACTATAAGAGATAATGCAATTTGGCAATCGGCAACGTAATTAGCATGCCGAATATTACTTAGAATGTGAATTACAACGAAATCGCTAATTCATAAGACCATTTTACAATTCTGGCCCAAGTTAGAAGCAGAGCCAATATTGCAAGATGTCGATAGTCCATATCTCGGAAACTATAAGAGATAATGCAATTTGGC